>NW_024962262.1:30436396-30451331 GCF_019238085.1 Lagopus leucura
CCTTTACATGGTATATAGACTGTAAAATATTTTCCTTAAAATGTTCAGTAAATACGCATATATATTCAGTAATATGCTTGTATATGTGTACGCCTTATATATTTGCATATTTCAACTTCCTACATATAACTAGTAATTTTCTTTTATGTGTATAAGTACAAGTGCATGTGTTCCCAGATTTTTCATATTTTATATGTCTGTAAATGTATGTTTGTTTACATGCATATAAATAGAAGTATTTTGCTTTAGATATAACTGCTCTCCCTGCATTCGTGAGAGATTCCCCAGTACTTCATGCGAAAGTAAGTACAAGAAAGACCTGAGAATTGATCACAGCAACTTTTTTATAACTCTGGAAAGTTTCACTGCTAGAAGATATTGCACATATGATTGTCAGTACTAACAGTCTAGATAAAGTCTGTGCTATTATCTATGTAAAGTCTATGTACTATTACAGCTGTGGTGATTTGATTGGTGGTGACATCTACAGTAGCACACTATGTGTGCTATGGCATTTGGAAGTAAGGTTAAAAACTAGTTTATACTTGATAAGTGCCTTAGCAGGTGTGTACACTTAAGCCTGAAAAATGTTTCCAATCTCCACTGATCCAATTCAGGAATATGTGCTTCACAGAGAGGGGGAGACTGGTGAGTGATTAAACCTTTAGACATTAATGAACATTCTTAAAGCTAAATTATTTTATTAAAAATTCATGAAAATTGACCAACCATTTAACACAACATAGGCAACTGTCTGATACAGTGTCTTTTCATTTGGTCTTAATGTGTTCAATAATTTAAAAGACAAATGAAATAGAGTTTTGCAGTATGCTGATAATATGTCACAAATAAATAAAGAATCTGAGAAACGTATTCCTTTTGTCTTACTTCCACAGTTTGTGACTATTTCTGTAGCAAAGAAAATTAGGCTCTTAAGAGACGTGAAGCTCCAATTACAAAATGTAGAAAGATATATATATATGATTGTTTACTTCCTCAAACTAATGATACAGTAAATTGAAAAGAATAAATGGCCATCATTCCTTTATGATATGTGTACAGAGAACTGTAGTATTTCATGTAGTGTTCTGAATCCTAATTGTCATACATTTCACAGAAAGTCCCAGAAGAGGGATGTATTTACTCTCAAATAGAGGGGACATTTTTTTCTGTCTCCCAGTAGGTTTCATTTCATTTCTGAGTACAGTAACAGATGGCCTTTTTCCTCTGTAACAGTTTTGTTTTAAAATACAATACAGCAGAGTACAAAGCTAATGTTTCCTCTTGCATTTTGCATTTTATCCATCATATTTGTGGAAAATTCCAGCTAGCATAAGTATCCAAAGTGTGTACTTAGGCTAACTAACTTGTTTTCTCTTTTTAAAGAAATATGACACCTTTCGAACTTCTGACAACAGTAATCAAGTATGGGTAAAAGTATTCTGTTAGTTCTTTCTGCATTTGGAGAACAGCCTTTGAAAATATATTGGTTATGATGACAACGTATTAGAATCCAGTATCAGCCAGAAGGATATAAAAAGTCAACTGCTAAAATTAGATTTAAAATAATAATAAAATGGCAGATCTGAATATATTTCAGCTAGTTTTAAAACACTCCATTAAGGACTAAGTCTATTCTACACAAGCAAGAATGATCACCTACTGCAAGCCAGACTCCAGACATCCTGATGTTGATCTGAAGAGTAGCAACTCAGCAGATGACATGGAACTTAATTTGTAATGTTTTTATTAATGCAAACTAACATGGGTTTATAAAAATCTTTTCAAAATTATTGGATACCTTTTTTTATGAGAATTAAAATCTAAAATGCTGTTTTTAGTTGAAAGTTTAGTTGAAAGATTACCCTTGCATGTATATCTGACACTGTCAACATGCTACATGATGTGACCTTTGAGAAAAATACTATTAATATGTTTTATGTTGATTATTTTAAAGGTTAACCAATTGTTATCAAAGTATAATTTTAAACTGGGGCCATGAGATAGGGGTATTAACTGTTCAGGCTCTTTAAGCAACACGTGAAGAGAGCTGTTTCAGAACCCAAGTTAACTTGACACTGAGATGGCTTCTTAGACCTAGATCAAGATATCAGCTGCACAGTCTATTCAGACATGTCCCACCTGCTGCTTGCAGGCCACATGTAACCCAACACAGCTCACAGTGTGACCACCCCCTGCCCAATGACATCATGGTTGCTCTGTTCACCTCTGAGTGGCCTTGTATGGGCTTGGGCACACAACCATCACTCAGCACCAGTGGAACACTGGTGAACTATTAAACCCACCTGGGATGAAATCAGGGCATGGGGAAGGTGCTATGCAGTGCTAACTCAAGTTATGCCAATGACGTTTATGGCTTTTGATGCATTGGCTAAACACAGTTCAGTGAACAGTGAAAAAGATGCTGCTCTTAATGTAATACTCCCTATTTTATTATGCTGGCCCACAGTTTCAAAGGCAGATGACAGTGATACAGCAGTAGAGGTTGAACATTCCAAACAATATTCAGTTCCATTTTGTCCCAGTGTGATAGATGGCAGTCTGACAAAATGTTGTCTGACATGGAAGTGTGTGTGAAGTAAAGGTGTGTCACTGAATTTCTTCATGAGGAAAAAATGGCAGGCATTGACATTCATCAAGGTTTGCTGAACATTTATGGAGGCCAGACAGTGGATGTGAGCACAGTGAGATGCTGGTAATGCATTTCAGCAGTATCAACAGCAATAGCAAGTTACCTCTGCTGATGCAGATTGTTACAAGAGTGGAATGCAAGCTCTTGTTCATTGCTGGTGAAAATGCATAGCTAATGGTGATGGCCATGTGGAAAAAAACTGTTTTGTAGCTGACAATTTCCTCCATCACACAGTGCTATTGTGTACTTTGTAACAGTTGTAAATTCCACGGAAATAACTAGGATGCATTACTTTTGGAGCAAACTACATAGATGTGGCCCTAAACAATTCTTCTTCACTCAGGCTCAGGCAAGGTGTAAGATTGGATACCCGTGAACTAGATGTTGTTCTCCAATCTTAACAGTGTCTACCTTTTTCCGTAAGAGCTACATGAATATTCTGCTCTAAAACACTGTCAAATACTCTGTTTTGGGAATTGAAATATTATCCCACATAAAAAATCAAAATTCAGCACCTGCTACTACCGTTCTTGTCTAGAAAAGTTTATCTTCTACTTTTAAGAACGTTTCAGGATCAATTTTTAGTACTGCTGTTAAAGCAGGTCCATTGTGTAGAAATGATCTCAAGATTTATTAGATAAAAGGGAGAACAAAATTTTTCCTATATTCATATTTTACAAAATAATCATGTAGAGACTTTGCCTAGTTTTGTGATATTTGAAAAACTTACCTCCAATGTCTTCTTTTGTACTCGAAGAAAAATGCTCAGGTTGAAGAAATTGAACTTATTTATTTTGAGCATATGCTTTAGAATCATAGAACGGCCTGGGTTGAAAAGGACCACAATGATCATCAAGTTTCAACCCCTCTGCCATGAGCAGGGTTGCCAACCACTAAACTAGGCTGCCCAGAGCCACATTCAGCCTGACATTGAATACCTTCAGGGATGGGGCATCCACAACCTCCTTGGCAACATGTTCCGGCGCATCGCTGCCCTCTGTGTGAAAAATATCCTCCTAATATCTAACCTAAATCTCCTCTGTTTCAGTTTAAAACCATTCTCTCTTGTCCTATCACTTCCCATCCTAGTAAGCAGTCATACCCCCTCCTATTCTCCTGTTATACGTTCTTTTCAAATATTGGAAGGCTGCAATGAGGTCTCCCTGGAGCCTTCTCTTCTCCAAGCTAAACAAGCCCAGTACCCTCAACCTTTCTTCATGGGAGAGGTGCTCCAGTCCTCTGATCATCTTAATGATCCTCCTCTGGACCTGTTCCAAGAGCTCTGTGTCTTTCTTGTTCTGGGGGCTCCAGTCCTGATTCAAAATAGTTGATCCTTGAAGCCTCCTATACACGTGGCAAGTTCAGACAGGAATAGCTGAGTGTTATCTGAGATTAATTCCAGAGTGAAAACCAGAATGCGTGATTTTCTCTTTTTGAAAAAGAATGATAAAATAAAATAAAGTAAAATAAAATAAAATAAAATAAAATAAAATAAAATAAAATAAAATAAAATAAAAAGCAACAAAATTGTCCTGAGCAATAGGGTAGCTTGAATTTGATACTACCTTCCCCCCATTCTTTTAGTCCCAGCACCTCCACACTAGACCACAAACATTAGGCTGACTATGAGATTGATGCAAGATTTTTAAATCACCAAAGAGTGAGGAGGAAATTGATAATATGTTACCTGCATTCTCGGTCATTGCTTTAAGTCCTAAGTTATTTCTTAAAAGTGAGCTTGCAAATCACTTTTTTTTTTTTTTTTTTTTTTTTTTTTTTTTTTTAAGAAATTGTCAACAATTTGCATATGGAGCCTGATTCTGTCAGTGTGTGTGTTAGCTTGCCTTACGAACACTTGTCACTGGAGCCCCAGTGGATGTTTCCATCCTCTGCAGAAGACAGGTGCATTGTGGTTAGCCCAAAGATATTGATTAGGGTGTAAAGAGGTTTAATGCTTATTTTCTGGATTTTGATCATATTTAAAAGCTAATCTGGACATTAATTTCCTGACTTGGTGAAGGAGATCTCTGTTCCTGCTCATCTTTATCAGCAGTGCTGCATGTTCTCCTGGGTACAGGAAATGATATTATCTGTGCTGTGCAGCCTTCTTTCATTCTTATTTCCAGAATGACACTGATCCACTAATTCTGACAGTCCTGTGCAAATGCAGTGTTGTAGCTACAAACACACGTGCGCAAACCAAAAGAAAAAAAAAAAAAAAAAAAAAAAAGTAAATTTTAAGTAATTCAAGTTTTTTTAATTAAATGCCCATTGCCCAGTTTGTCCTTTTAATATCCTTATGCAGCTGGACCCTGAGAATGTAAGCCAGAATTAGAGTATGAGTATCTCCATCCTGGGAGAGAGTGTCAGTGAAGGAGACTGCTGAGATTTATGTACTCAAGTTTTGGACTCCCTTGCAAAATATGATATTTAAAGAAGTTCTTTGGACTGCATTATGTAAGATATTAATCATAGTGTTTCTACTCAGACTTAAGATCTCTTAATTATTGTCTGTTTTAAAAATATCTAACATCTCTTATGAAAAAAAAAAGCTTTTGTGAGTCATCAAAAATATATGTATTTTTAATGCTGTCATTATTCATATTGCTACTGTTACTATGATTCTTCTTACTTTTGTTTATTGAGTAAATGTTTTAAACTAAACATATGCAATTGCATTATTATTTTTATTACATTAAAAAATACTGAAGTATTTAATTCATACCATGTGAGAAAACAAATCAAAAGAAATAAAATAGGTTGCCAAAGATGTGAGCCCAGAGGATGGATGCCCTGTTCCTGGTGATTTTCAAGGCAAAGCTCGATCTAGGCCCTGATCTAGCGGTGAATGTTCCTGTTTGTTGCAGGGGAGTTGAATTAGATTAGGACCTTTAAAGGTCCCTTCTAACTCTAAGGAGATTATTCATATCTCTTTAAAGATAGCAGATGGGTCATTTTCTTTCTGGAATGTTTTCATGTATTTATAAAGACAGATTGGAATTTTATTCCTAGTACAAATATGTATGTCTGAAATGGTTCTAAGAAATATCATCTGTCCTTGTTTTACAATGTAAGTATAATGTCCCTGTAGGATAATGAAAGGATCTCTTATATTGCATTGTTATGCACCATACTATTTGAGGACTATGAAAACATTTGCACAAAATAATCATGTAGTCATGTTCATGTTTATACATACTCATTGATAAGTAGATTTATTTATTCATTTATTTTAAATAATATAAAACTTTCTGGAATAGAGCTGTAAACAATGTTCTACCCATTGTTTTCTCTGCTTGGAATGTTCTTCTCACTACACTAAACACAAAAGAATACACTAAACACAAAAGTTGGGTTGATATCAATCACGCAGCACATATATTACATACTCTAGAGTAGAATTTGAAGTTATTCCTGTTGAATTAATTATTAGATTGACATGCAGATTCCACAAAACTCATCTTAAAAAAATGTGGGTTTTATTGCAGAAAAAAAAAAAAGAGAAAATGATTTGGTTTGGGTCACTATTAAAATATAAGCAATGGTGAGGTCTTGCTGGACATTTAGTATATGCATTTCAAATTGCCACAATTTTATTTTTAAGATTTGTATCTTGAATGCATACCAGAGAAAGCAGTCTTAACGTCCACAGTCTGAGATTATTTCCTGTTTACAACAAACACATGACTCCAGTGCACCATGGAAAATTTAAGTCTAATAAATCCATGGCCAGAGAAAGATGTAGAAGAAGATATTTGAAAGTTCCATCTGAGAATGTAGAATCTCAGAGACTGAATTTGGTATCAGATTGGCTCAAAACATAATATCTTTGTTAGAGAATATAAAACCAGTTGATTTCTACTATGTTATAGAGTATATGAGTGTGTTTTCTTCAATGTTATTACTATTTTTTTTTTTTTAAACAACTCTTCTGTCCTTTCCAGTTAATGTGGAAATAGGGAAAGAATGTCATGCTTAATACTAGGGAGCTGTAACTTGCATACATTTACATTCTTCTTGTGATTTTCGATTAGAGGGTTTTGTGCCCTGAAAATACAAAATCTGTATCTAGTAGAGCAGCTACAAACGATGACAATCATGGACATTTTTGGCATTTGATACAACTTACTGTGGTGAAATAATGATCTTATAATTCAGCAGATCACCTTCTCTTATATTCATTACTATTCCCTTGATCATTGGGAAATACACCTGGTCTTTATCTTCAAAATATTGTGCTCATTGAAAATTTTCTGGAAGATGAATTCTGCTCTATAGACTTGTTGGGAAATAAAAATATCGTCTGGCTTTTCTTGCCTGATGCCTATTAATTTTCTTTATTTGCTGAATGTCCTTTCTCATCTTTCCCCCTCTCCCATTCATTAATGAAAATCAAAAAAATTTAAATTTAGGTTATAGGTGAAGAGAAACAAGATTTCCTAGCTGTTTTCTTCATTTGTTCTTTTGTGCTGTTTTTTTTTCTTGTTTGTGCGGCTTGTTTGTTTGTTTGTTTGTATTTGTGATAGTTTGTGTGTGTGTTTTCATGTGTTTGATTTCTTTATTTATTTATTCCTAAGCTTTTATAAACTCAACATTCGGTTTACTTGTGAGTAGGTGATTTATCTTTTTCCGATCAGTGGTATCTTAAAATAGATATTGAAGCATTTTAAATATCATGGTTCACTCCTGCTTATTTTAATTTCATTTTATCTATTTTTTAACTAATATTTTTGAAAGTTTTCAACTGATTCAGCCTCTCAATATGTGCTCATGTTCTCCAACAGCAGCTGTACTTTTAGTCCACTACAAGCTCCCTAGCAGCTGTATCTTGTCAGATCTAGAAAAGTCCTCAGTAGTAGAAGCTAGCAAAACAGATTCCTTTGCTACATCTCTCAACATAGTTTTAAAAGCACTCTCAGCAATTTTGACTCTGAAAGACATCTTGACAATGTCATATTTCATGGCATTTCATAATATTTCATGATATTTCAGGAAAGCACACTCTGCTGTCAAGAATATATCAGTCAGCATTATTTCAAATTATAATTTCCCTATGTATAGTGCTTCAATCATCTGCTTAATTGTATGTGAGGGCCAGAAGAAAGCAGTATAAAAAAGTTACTCATCTAAGAGATTATGTCAGTCTGAAACTTTTCCAAATATGTTTTTTCAGCCTTGTATTTTTTTTTCCTTTCTCTGTGCATTTTACTTTTTCTGTGTTTATTGTATCTGAAAGTATTTTGCTTTCTTGGCATTGCGTTTCTCTAACATCCAATCTTGAACAGATTTCTGCTGTCGACATAGGAGAACACACCTTCTTCACAAGGAGAGTGAAGGGACAGGTGCTGACCTCTTTGATGACAGCAGCAGGACCCAAGGTAGTTGCATCAGGGGAGGTTCAGGCTGGGGAAGAGGGAAAGGCTCTTGACCAGAGAGTGCTTAGGCACTGGAACAAGCTCCCTAGTTGTCATGACCCCAAGCCTGTTTAGTTCATGAAGCATTTGAACAGTGCTTTCAGACATAGAGTTCAGTTATGACTGGGCCAGTGTGGAGCCAAGACTCGATGATCCTTGTTGGTCCCTTCCAATTTAGTATATTCTATTCTAAGAAAGTTAGTCATGTGTTCATTAACATTGTAGAGTCCCACAGTAAGCTGTTTGTCAATGTGGTAGGTAGATGGTTGTATTTATTATTTGCTTAACCCGGCTGATAACAAATGGAATTTATAGAGAATAAGACTGTGGAAATCTAATCCAATATATTTTAATTTTCCAAATTTAGGCTTAAATTTCAGCCCTTTACAGTCTTTGCAAATCTATTTCAGAGGCCTGAAAATAGAAAATGAATAGTCTTCAGCAAATACTACATTTAAAAGAAAAGGAAAAAAAAACAAGACCAAAAACAACAACAACAACAACAAACAAAAATAAAAACAAAAAAACACTTCTTATGTAGCAAAAGTTTTGAAGCCTTACAGAAAGATGATTTTTACAACTTTCAAAAGGTAGGCATTTCTCTTAAGGGAATTTACTTGCTAGAGAAGTAAGACAATTCTTCCAAACAGCTATGATGGATGTATATAGGATCAATAAAAAGACATATGCCATTTTGCTTTCCTATTACTCTGATTACTGTAAACCTAAAATTGCTGACTGATACATTTCCTGTAAATACTTTTTCTTACAAGAAACATTTAATTCTGTTTTTTATTCAGCTTCAGTTGACAAATGATTTTCTCTCTAAGCACACATGTACATATAACAATGTTCTGGGCACAAAGAACAACAAAAACATTGGGAGAATTTTTACCTATACTAACTCATGGTATTACCAAATGTTTAATCACAATTGTCCAAGAAGAAAAAGTTCTGGAAGGCCACATCAAAATTATTGGAATTGGAGACCAATTGTGATTATCAGTGTCCTTTAGATCTGTAAGGAATTAACATTTGATTTCATTTTCATCATTTTCTGCTAGAATATTCTGCTTCTTAAAAAGATCACAAATAATAACCCAGGCTGTTATAGTCTGAGCTGCCTTTGTGGTTGTTTATTAATACAAGCAGATTAAACTGAATAGGACTTCAGGTGTTATTGAAATCATCAATACATTATTTCATTACCAAATCTTAAATACACTAATCTGAAATAATGTGTGAATTCAGACAGTATGTGATGTAGGTTTTTTTGTTTGTTTGTTTTTGTTTGTTTGCTTGTTTGTTTTTCTTTTTGAAACTGAGGAATTATAAATGTGAAACATATTTACAAGGACCTATGCAAAAACGTTACATGAATTCAGGTAAGTCTGAAACTCAATTAAAAGTACAAGGTACTCTGTTAATATTGTTGACACTGAGGGATTACTGTTCAAAAGATGATTCTGTTACAATCATTTAAGCAGGAGAAGGAAGTAATTAAAATTAATTGAAACTTTTAAATACTAAAGGGACAATTGTCTGAAGTCAGTATTTTATTCTGGATTTTCAATTAATAGTAACAGGAAGAACACAAATAAATTAGCGCTATTTTTATAAGAACTAAATATGGATATATATTTGTAAAATTTATTCTTTTTGCATGCATATGCGTTTTACATTTCTTCAAAATTCTAAGCCAACTTAGGCACAAGATGCATTGCAAAAATATTAGTACTAGTGAAGAGTTGGTCTCATTGAACCTGGAAATGTAAATGGCATATAAATTGTTATGGAATTAAACTTTCAAATCTTGTGAAAGACTGTCATGGTTCTATGTTTTTGTTTTTGTTTTTTTTGTTTTTTTGTTTTTGGGTTTCAGTATTCCACATCAAAACATCATGTAGTGTACAGGGCATTAAAGTGTCACTGCCCCAGTCCCAGGTACCTATCCCTGTACATTACAGCAGTCACGGGATCTGGCCCTTCCGGGTGGGGGGGGCGCTCTCTTGCTGCCTGGCAGTGGGTGCTGGAGGGTGCTTTCCTAGCCGTTCCAAGCTGTTCAGGTTTGACTCGGTCCCGGGAACTCTCCCTCTCTCACCTTGTCTGATTTATTCATCTCAATTTCAATTAAATTGTATATATTGTGTTATCTTGTATTCCGATATTATAGTAAAATAAGTTTTCCTCCATAGATTGTTGCCGCTGTTCTTTTCCTCCCTTCCTTCCTTCCCATTTTTGTGGGACTGGGGTGGGGGGGGAGGGCAGAGGCCTGTCGCCCCTGTCATGGACATAGATTGATCTGGTCAACTCCGTGACAAAGACTCAAAATTGAACTCTTAAAATTGAAATTACCAAACAAGGTAGTCATGAAGTTCAGCATATGTGTCTGTGATCTCCAGTTCTGAAGTAAAAATCGTAATTCCAATTTATTAAAGAGAGAAACAGAAAGATATCTTCTGAGATCAGAGCTGGAATCTCACCAAACTAGAAGAAAAAATGAAAGAGAACACACATTTTTATACAAAGCGAGACAAGACAACAAACAGTGTTTCAGAAAACTCCAAAATTTGAATTGATTTTGTAAGCATTTACAAGAGCTTGCAGAATTTTCATAGAAAAGACAATAAACTTTAGCCCCAACATAATATTTATAACAGAAACTAAAAGTGATTGAACAGTAATTGAATTATAAGCTTAAAAGCATGTGAGATTTGAATAATTTTAAATGCAACAAGTCAATGGGCAAGCAGGCAGCTGTTGAAGAAAATTAGAAAATACAAGAAGCATACAAGAAGAAATAACATGATGAAATTCAAAGCTTCAGATATCTTTTTCTCTCTAAAATTTATGAGGCTTATGAGTTGACAAGGCTTTCTTATTTCAGATGTGGGAGGCATCATGCTCACAGACTCTTGTCTTGCGACTTCAACTGTCTGGATATCTGTTGGAAAGACCACACGGTGAGCTGCAAGAGGTCCAGAAGGCTCCTGGAATCCATTGATGATAACTTTCTGGTCCAGGTATTGGACAGACTGACCAGAGGTGAAGCATTGCTGGACCTGCTAGTCACCAAAACGGAGGAGATCATTAAAGGTGTTAAGGTTGGAGGCAGCCTGGGCTGTTGCGACCACGCCCTGGTCGAGTTTGTGATCTCAAAGAATGTGGCCTGGCAAAGAGTGGCATCAGGACCCTGAACTTTGGAAGAGCAAACTTCTTTAAGCTGTTCAAGGAATTGTTGGTGAAGATCCCCTGGGATGCTGTCCTTACAGACAAAGATGTTGAAGAGAGCTGGCTACTCTTCGAGGATGCCTTTCTGAGAGCACAAGAGTTCTCCATCCCTCTGAATAAGAAAGCGGGCAGAGGAGGTAGGAAACTGGCATTGCTTGGCAAGGACCTCCTGGGCACATGAGGGCAAAAATAGGTACGAGCTCTGGAAACAAGGGCATGTCACCTGGGAAGAATACAGGGATGCCATCCAGACTTGCAGACATGAGATCAGGAAAGCCAAGGCACAGGCGGAACTGAACTTGGTGAGGGATGTGAAAAACAATAGGAAGACTTTCTACAGGTTCATTGGTCAGAAGAGACAGGCCAAAGCGAGTGTACTCCTTTGGTAAATGTAAAAGGAGAACTGGCTTCAGACAAAGAGAAGGCTGAAGTACTGAAGGAGTTCTTCGCCTCGGTCTTCACTGGAGGCCAGGATTCCAGTACTTCTCATGTCCCCGAGCCCTGCATCCCTAAACCTCAAGGTGGGGACTTGGACAGTAATTCCCCCCCCTCACTGTAAGGTCAGAGCAAGTCCGAGATGGCTTCATGAGACTGAATGTGTACAAGTCTATGGGGCTGGATGGTGTGCATCCCAGGGTTCTGAAGGAGCTGACTGAGGTGGTTGCTGAGCTGCTCTCCATCATGTTTGAAAACTTGTGGCTGTCAGGAGAGGTCACGAATGACTGGAGGAAGGGTCACGTCACTCCCATTTACAAGAAAGGGAGAAAAGAGGCTGGTGAGTCTCACCTTTGTGCCTGGGAAGATCAGATCCTCCTGGACAACATGCTTGATCACATGAGGAATGAGTGTGTGATCCGAGACAGCCAGCACAGCTTCACCAGAGGAAGGTCATGCTTATTTTTGTGGCTTTCTATGATGGAGTGACAAGGGGAAGGCGACCGATGTCATTTACCTGGACTTGAGCAAGGCCTTTGACATGGTCCCCCACCACATCTTTATCTCCAAATTGGAAAGATGTGGGTGGACACTCAGTGGATAAGAAATTGGTTGAAAGGTCACAGACAGAGGGTGGTCATCAGTGGTTCCATGTCCAGGCAGAGCTCGGTAATGATCAACATCCCCCAGGACGTCTGTCTTGGGTGCTCTTTAACATCTTTATCAATGACATCAATAACAGAATCGAGTTGCACCTTTCATAAATTTGCTGATGACACCAAGCTGAGTGCTGTGGTTGACATGGTTAAAAGAACGGATGCCATTCAGAGGGACCTCAACAGGCTAGAAAGGTGGGCCCAGGTGAACCTGATGAGGTTCAACACACAAAGTGCAGAGTTTTGCACTTGGACCAGAGGAATCCCCAGGCATCTATACCGACTGGAAAGAAGTCCTCAAGAGCAGCCCTGCAGAGAAGGACCTGGGGGTCTTGATGGATGAAAATCTTAACATCAGCCAGCAGTGTGCTCTTGCAGCTCGGAAGGCAAATGGTATCCTGGGCTCCATCAGAAGAGGGGTGGACAGCACGGACAGGGAGGTGATTGTCCCTCTCTCCTCTGCTCTTGTGAGGCCCCATCTAGAGTACTACATCCAGGTCTGGAGCCCCCAAAACAAGAAATACAGAGTTGTTGGAGAGGATCAAGAGGAGAGCCACAAAGATAATCAGGGAACTGGAGCACCTCCCCTATGAGGACAGGCTGAGGGAGCTGGGCTTGTTCAGCCTGGAGAAAAAAAGGCTGCAGCATGACCTCATTGCAGCCTTTCAGCACCTAAAGGGAGCCTACAACAGGAGGGGAATCAACTCTTTGAAAGGGTAGATAATGGCAGGACTATGGCAGGGAAATGCATTGAAGCTGGGGAAGGGAAGATTTAGGTTGGATATTAGGGGGATGTTCTTTACCAAGAGAGTGGTGAGGTTCTGCAACAGGCTGCCCAGAAAGGGTGTGGATGTCCTGTCCCTGGAGGCCAGATTGAATGGGGCCCTAGGCAACCTAGTCCAGTATTGAACGTGGAGGTGACCCTGTCTGTGGCAGGGGGGTTGGAGATTCATCATCCTTGAGGTCCCTTCCAACCCTGGACTTTCTGTGGTTCTGTGATTCCTTCATCAATAAACAGCTTATAAACCATATTTACCTTTATAATTTAGTAATTTTAGGATTGAGTTGTCTGGACAAGGAACAAAAAAAAAAACAACTGTTAATAGTTCTTAAGGTTTTTTTATTTATTTCTGTAATCATGGTATTCTTGATAACTGTTCTCAAACAGAACCTTACACATGTAAATTAAACTGTCTCTTTGTTACATTCTTATTAAAAATTATTATTCCCTCTGGGATTGAAACAGCATGGATATGACATAAGGGAGGAAACATAGGAACATCTGAATGCACAACAAGTCTTTGCCTCAGGAAAGTAAATACATCCTTGTAATTGAAGTGAAATTAAGTGAGTTTTATTTTGGTCTCATTTTGAAGAAATATTTTGGAGCACATTAATGATCACAACGGAAAGATGCAATTCTAATCCTTCAGTGATGGCTGTTAGGTTTCTTACTCATCTTCGCATAGAATATTATAGTCTAAGATGATAAGATTGGATTTTATTTTGAACATGAATGTGTTAAAAATAAGGTTTAGCAACATTAAGTGTTATTCCTATTTTCATGTAAAAATATTGGTCAGTAGTAATTGGAATTAAGAAACAAGCTTGGAGGTGAAAACAGTGTCCTAAATACTTCCTTTTAAGAAAAAATCATTTTACAAGCTATGTATTTGTATTTCTTTATTAAAAACTAGTGGTGCTAAGTTGGAGCATGTAGAATATTCCTACACCATTTTTTTATGAGTCATTTCTGCATCAAATGCACTCAATTCCAACTTCAACTTCTTTACTTAAAAGGTTAAATTGACTTTTCATAGGAGGCTTAAGCTTCATCTTTGATTGCTTTAGTACTTCTGTTTAGGTTTCAAAAAATCTCAATGACCATATTCATGCCCTTCCCTCCCTTTCTCCCTTCTTTTCTTTCTCTTTCTTTCTTACTCTATATGCCAAATTAATAGCACTTTTTTTTTTTTTCTTTCTCTCTCAGCATATTTTAAAAGACTTAAGAAGCAAATACAGAATTTTAAATTAGAAGGAGTGACAATAGAGGAAATTTTGACTTTCTAAAGACAACTTTTTCCAAGTTTTCCTGATTTCTCATTATTTAATTTAAGCCTAGCAACTTTAAGCCACACATAGTAAGTCTTCTTTATTTCTATCTCCTATGTCTTTGAGGTGTCTTTATTCAAGCACTGAGAAACCAGAATTGGTGAACAATTATTTGATAGTCAAATGCATGCATCTATAATTGAGCTGCAGCTACTACAGGCATAAGACTTAATTTAGCAATATAGCTACCTTCTTTACTGCAGAAAGATAATCCTTCCTATCAGAGTGAAAAGAATTAAATACATTTGCAGCAATAAGAGTTCCTTACAATGGCATCAGACAGTAGCATTTAAAAAGCTAACAGAAGGCAAACACTTTTAAACAAAATTTTCCATTGCGCTGTATTTTTGCCAATATAAAGGATAGACAAGTGAAATAATCCTCTGGAGAAAGAAAGAAAGAAAGAAAGAAAGAAAGAAAGAAAGAAAGAAAGA
>NW_024962262.1:30451341-30482077 GCF_019238085.1 Lagopus leucura
AAAGAAAGAAAGAAAGAAAGAAAGAAAGAAAGAAAGAAAGAAAGAAAAAGTATAGCTCAGATAGTATAATGCAAACCATAGCATGCTGTAGTCTGTTTGGAATGTTTTAAGAAAAATAAAAAAGACTTCTTCAATTATTTTCAGATCTTTTTGCTGAGAGCACAAAAGATACAGATATATCATGGGTAAGAATCATTACCAGGAACTTTTACTGTTAACTAGATCAAGGGAAGGCTCATGATAGTTGCATTACTTGAACTATATGCATGTTGATAAACAAAACACTGTTCTACTATTAAGCCTAGCTTCCTGTAGGGCAGATTGGATATATATCCACTGTATAGCACATAGTTCTTGAACTGTATTTTGTAGAAGCTGTATGATTTTAAGCCATGATTGTATTCCCTTTTTTTCCCCTCCTCTCTCCGCTCATCAGGACATAAATGAATTTAAAAGAAAAAAGATTCAGCTGATTTTTGTCTTCCTGGTGTGACAGTGAGTCAGCATATTGTATGTGTTGGGCCGTGAAATTAGAATGTATAGGAGTAGATGAGGGTACAAAGTGTTCTGTGTAAATTTTGGAAAGAGATGTAAAGGAATTAAATCCTCTAACATTTTTTGTGCATATTGGCTAATGGAGTCATCCCTAGATTTTAAGACTCCTCACACTTTCTAGGAGATTGTCACTTAAATGTTGCTCACAAGGCACACAGAGAGTGTCCTGACAATTACAAAGTGTAGACAATCAGACATCATCATGTTGCATGGACTTCTTTCATTTAGCAGAGTAGGCATACTGTTGCTGAGTAGATAAGCAGCAGTTAGTTTCCAGAAATAGATTGCCTGGTCTTTATATAATAGATGTCTGTGGCTCAGTTACTCTACATGTTCTCAACAGTGTTTGTATTGGCATCATATGTAGAAAGATTCTCCACTAATGCCAGTGTACAGCATGACTACTCTCATATAGTTTTTTTCAATCTCATAGCAAACATCTATCTAAAACAAAACAGCTAAGGAAAAACAGCTCAATTTAATATTTTGTTCTGTTCGATTTTTAAAAACCTGTTTGTAAGAATTTATGTAGGCTCTGTATTGATATTGCAGTTTACTTCTAAAGCTCTTAATAGGAATTAAAAAGCTGAGATTATTTTTCTGACTTTTTATTCTCATAAATCACCATTCTGTTCAGGGAGGAGCAGTTGCCACCATAAACCTAAATTATTCCATAGGTAAACCACTGAAGACAATGTCCTAGATTTCATCTAAGAACATTCTGAGATCATCCTGGTGTTTCCCAGTGTTGTGTAGTTCAACATCATCTACATGGTTCATATTCTGAAAAATTGCTGAAATTTTGGAGGTTTGATTTTTGTCTCGTAAAGAATGAGACATCAAGTAATAGCTTTATAATTCAATGCAAATTTATACACTTGAGTCTGCTTCCATTGAAAATATGAAGTATGACTAAGTTTAGCAAATTAATTTTATAGAAATATATAATGTTTGGTGGTGAGTTTTTTGCTAAATGGTAAGCAGGAAGGGTAGGTGTCATGAAGTAACTCATTTGACCTTCAAAAAGGTAGTGACAGTTCTCATTAGCAAAGACAACCCTAAACAATATAAATCTTTCATAATAATTATGTTATGCAGTTGGATCATACAAAAAAAAGAAAAAAAAAAGAAAAAAAAAGAAAAAAAAAAAAAGTCTTTAGACCAAAATAATGCATTTTAAGAAAACTGTTCATGAAAAGGTCTTAATAATAATACTTGTAATAGTACAGTATAGCAAAAATAATAATAATCTATCATTTAAAACATTATAGTCCTTTCAAAATACTTTGAAAGAGGAAAATATATAATTATTATTACACTTAATCTGTGAATAATGGCAGTTGTGTTTTTTGTTGTTGTTGTTGTTGTTGTTTTATATAAGTATAAATACAAAACAGCAAGCCTAGTAACTGAACACTCCCCATATCAAGTAAGGTACTCATACTAAAAATCCTTTTGAGTTCTCAATATGCTTTTCTGTTTCCTAGAAAAATTCTTTTAGTGTCAGATCTTATGTGAGGAGGAAAAAGTGATGGTTAGGTTACTATTTTCAAATGCGCTACTATTACGAAACAAGCAATGCAAAAGTATAACAGGCATATTCTTCCAGATATTTCTTAGTTGTTATGACAGAATTTGTCTCCCAAATACAACCTTATATGGAGGAGATTCTGAGAGCCTGTCTAAGCATGTACAGATGAACACTGACATATAGAAAAAACAGAAAACATTCAGACCAGAGACAAACTTTATGCATTTTATGTAATATAAATAAGAAAAAAAAAAGTAAAATAATAATAAAAAAATTAAAATTAAAACATAAGTAATGTCAAGGATAGATATTACTTAAGCATGACTAGCATGATTTAGATGCCATAGCCCTCCTTTAGGTAATTAATACCTTATTTGATTCTAATTTCAAATCTTGTTTTGAACAGTAATTTATTCAACAGAGTTTATTGTAATGCTCAGCACTGTAAAATCTAAAACGTTGATAACGAAATCTGAATTTGCAGTGTTGGTATCAGTAGCAAGATATAGCTATATACTGAATACAGGAAATTAGCAATCAAAGAAGGCAGAATGCTGCATGCTGGCAAGTTCAGTACAAAATGTGAACATGAGAGATTCAGAAGATGAAGCACCTTCTTGAGGATTCTGATCTTTTTTTTTTTATTTAAAAAAAAAACATTATTAAATGCCTGCCTTTTCCTCTTCTTGTTTCAGGAGACTTATGATGGAAACTGTAGGTTTGAAGCTGAAGACACCAATTTTTCCCATATTTGCACTCCTAGCGATAACTGTAAATTCTGCATAAATGGCAATTAATGTCATGGATACTTGACCTAATCTTTCAGAAGCCTAATCTCAATTGTCCTTTTCACTTAAATGTCTTCCCTTTGCAAATTAGTGCATCTGCACTTTTGAAAAGGTTACACTTTTTTGGCAATAAGCCCACATAGCATTCTAATAGTTTTATTGTATGCCAAATACCGTATTTCATACACCGTCATGATATAAGACATTTTAAAATGATTTGAAAAGGGGAAGTTATTGCTTTTACAATTCTCACTCAAGCCCAGTATGTGATAGTTTCCTCTTCGTAACTGGATAGATATTTTTACCATTGTGCAATGTTCTTTCCTTGTACATGAGCATATGTGTAACAGGTGTAGTCTCAGGTGTTGTCTGGGGATTTTAAGTGCTTAAATCATGATCCTCAACAATTTTAGTGAGAAAGGACTAGGGCCATAACTTGGGGCTAGAAGAGACTCTCACACTCCATGACTGGGCACAAAACACAGGTACATAACACGTTTACTAGGTTAAGCACATTCTGTAGGTAGCAGACTCCACAAACTGAAGCATTTTTCAGTCAGATTTAAATTCTTTATAATTTCCTCAAGTGAACTAACAGCTGACATAATTCTTCCCAAGTCATTTCTTACAATAAAATGACATCAGTGTGGTGTGTTCCTTTTTTTCCTATCTGTCTCATGAAGTACATTATTATTTTATCTGAATATATTTTAAATGGAATGCAATTTTGTTAAGAAAATAAAAATATTATTTTTAGATAAAATCTGAAAGACCATAACTGTCCTCTGATATATGATTTTGCCACTCAACAAAGATAAAGACAGCAAGCTGTCCTATATACTTATATATATAACATATATAACATATAATATATAGTATATAGTATACAATATACAATATTTATATTATATTATACTATATTGTATATATATTGTATATTACATATATTCTATATTATATGTTATATGTTATAATATTTTATATATTATATTATATTATAATATACACATTATATTATATTGTCATGGTTCTATGATCTTTGATTATCGGTATTCCATATCATAACACCATGTAGTGCACTGGGAGTTTAACTGTTAATGCTCAAGTTCTGGGTGCCTGCCCACAAGAGAAGAACTGCATTTCCCAGGGGGCTTTGCAGTCAGAGAGGAGATATAACTCCTGGCAAGGTCCCCTGATACTCTCTTCTTTGTCTGCGCTTCTTCGTCTGCGCTTCTTCGTCTGCTCTTCATCAGTTCTTCGTTGGCTCTCCTCCTGTCTCCGTGCTGCTCAGCTGTACTGCACATCTCACTTCAGCACTGTGGTGAGACCTATCCACCTTTTGGACATTCTCTCTCTCATTATATTTGATTTATTAGCTTCAATTCTAATTGTACTGTATTATGGCATGTTATCTTGCATTCTGATACTATATTTAGTAAATTAGTTTTTTTCTCCTCAGATTGTTGCTGCTGTTTCTAATTATTTTGGGGTCCCCTGTTTTCCTGTTTTCTGGAGGCACAGATCTGTGGATCCCTCTGCCCTGCTAGTCACAGAACCGGGCCAAACCAGCCCGTAAACTATTGACATATATGTAATATGTAATATATAATATATTATATATGATGTATTACGCATTATGTATTATATATAATGTAATATATATATAATGTATTATATATATCTATAGTCCATAGATAAATTATCTATATCTATATGGTATTATATATATATATAGTCTTATGAGGAGCGGCTGGGATTGTTCAGTCTGGAGTCGAGGAGGCTCTGGGGAGACCTCACTGCACTCTACAACTTCCTGAAGGGAGGTTGTGGTGAAGAGGGGTTTGTCCTCTTCTCCCAGGCAATGAGCAGGACCTGGGGAAATGGCCACAAGTTGTACTAGAGGAGATTTAGGTTAGACATAAGAAAGAACTTTTTCTCTCAGAGAGTGGTCAGGCACTGGAATGGTTGCCCAGAGAGGTGGTGGAGTCACCGTCCCCGGCAGTGTTCAAGAGGCATCTGGACGACATGCTGAATGATATGGTTTAGTGCTTGTGGTGGCAATGGTGATGAGGAGACGGTTGGACTAGATGATCTTATAGGTCATTTCCAACCTTGTAATTCTATGATTCTATGATTCTATGCTATACTTCAGAATTATATATATTATATACTTTTGAAGATGGCATGTATAGAAACTGAGGGCAAAGACATGCAATTAGGTCATCATTGCTTAATGAGTTAGTGCTCATAATCAGAACACAGTAACTGTCAGTAACAGAAATTGTCAGTAACAACAGGAGGATGGCAAAGGAAATCCTCTCGCTCCATAAATGCTGTAACAGAGTGCACTCCTTGTGACATTGTTGTCAATTCAAAGCATGCTGTCTCCAGAAGTCTGCTTAGATAATACACTTGTAGGTGAAGTAGAGCAGTGGGAGCTATTGGGAATAGGTGAACGGTTAGACTGTGAGATCTTTAAGGTCTTTTCCAACCTTGGTGATTCTATGATTCTGTGAGTTGGAATGCAAAGGCTGAAGAATGCTACAGTATAAATCTGACTCACCTGAAAAATAGTTACAGGTAAATAAGGAATGGATTTCATAAACAAGACAATCAAATAACCTTAAAGTCTTGGTTTAAACAGACTAAGCCAGCAATAACTATGAGATGATGTGACAGACACAGTGAGACTGGACTGAAGTAAATTATTTTATGAAGCATGTGGACTCCAGCAAAGGATATGAACAAAGATAATTGCCACAGGTCAGTTTAGGATGGTACCTGGAGAACAAATTTAAAAACAGTGAAGAAATAAGGTTTGCTTTATGTTCTGGTACAAAGGAAATTAATTCTTAGGGGTGAGGAGGAGATTAAAAACAAAACAAAAAATACTTGTCTACTTTTGATTTTATCTGTGCCTTAGGAAATTAGAATTTCTGCAGACTTTGTATATGAATATTCTCTGCAGATCTTGCTGATTCACTGAGATCATGCCCTGAAGCAAACTCGTTCCAAAAGCAAAATTGTGCACATCTGCTGGGGTTATAAAGGAGAAACTGTCTTCATTTGAAATCAGTGTTGTCCTGAATATGTTGTTATGGTTTTGGTTAGGATGGAGATCATTTTCTTCATAGACGCTATGTTTTGGATTTGTCGTGAAAACAGTATTATAACACAATGATGCTTCTGTTGTTGCTTGCTGAGCAGACTCAAGGACTTTTATACTTGTCATGTTGCCCCACCAGCAAAAAAGTTTGGGGTGCACAAAAAGATGAGAGGAAGAAGAACCAGGGCAGCTGGTCTAAATTAGCCGAGGGCTTATCTCATAATATATGGTGTCATTATGAACTATAAAGCTCAGGGGGGAAGAGAATATAACCTTGCTCTTGCATCCATATTCCGTTAAATTTTCCTTTTGCATAGATCTGATTATTAACATATTCTGCAAATCACATGAAATAATTTTCATAATCTCCTTTAATAGCAGTCACCAAATTCCCTGATACGTCTTTTCTCTTGATGCATCTGAAGATACACATTATTCTGCAACAGAGCTGCTTCGATTGAAATTCATAAGTACAAGCCTCTTGGAAGATAAGGCAACAAGAGTGGTTTTGAAGATAATTTTGTATATTTGCTAACTTAATAGGCAGTAACACATTTCCTTATGTTACCTGTTACTGTATCCCTTTAATAATTGTATTTTATACATTTGTTGAACAGCTTCACATCTGTACATTTATGTAAAAGGCTAGAGATCCCAGTCCCATAAAGACTGTCACTGATAGGCATAATACGATAAATAAACCAATTTTCCAAAATCGGTTATGAATTCTAATGCAAGATGCAACTCTTTGCATGAAATAGCAGCAAAATCAAATTGTGAAAAAGCTTCTGAGGGGGCTGGAGGGCAACAAAGACTGTACTGCTGTTATTGCTTCAGTATAAGAAATATTTTTAAGAAGTTTCCCTCAGGGTAAAAGCTTTAAATGTCTGGCCTTTCTATTGCCTTTTCCTCCTCTCCTCTTCTCTGCCTCTCCTCTCCTTTCCTTTGCCCTTCCGTTGTTCTCTTCTTCTTTCTCCTCCACAGCCAGAAGAATTGACACCCAGAATGGTAGAATGTGTATGAATACTGTTTGAATTAATTTTTATTTTTTTATTTCTTTAGCTTAAGATTAAATAGTTTTAAAACCAGTTCCTCCCTACTCCTTAGTCTAAATTTTTATTAACTTACGTTACTCCAATCTTTTTTCTGGCTTTTAAGATTGTTTATTTTTCCAGGTGCATTTATTTCTATACGTATGAATCGAGTGTTACTATTTTATGATTCATTTACTATTTTCTCTTCACTTATTTATATTTTCTTTTGTTATGTATACTCCTCTGCTATAACTGTAGAGATATTTTCATGTTCTTTCCCATTTTTCTTCAATGAAATACTCATTGTGACAGATTATTTTTTTCTTCTGTGTTTCCTAACATATTGTCTTTGCTTCTGACACAATTATGAGCTGTAAAATGCTGCAGTAGTCATTTCCAATTCCTGAACTGAGTGGACTAAAGATACGTTTTTGCAGCTCATGCACTTCTCATGGAAGGTAGAAGGAACAGTGTGGTTTTGCAGACTGAAAATATTCACTGTAGTGTTATACTTCAGTTTCAGTACTTTACTAGTCAGTCTGCAGAAAGTGACACACTGTTTCATACTTTCAGAAGTCAAAAACATAAAAAGGATGTGACAACAATTCACACTATGAGCAAATTAACAGTAATTTTTATAACATTCAAATAAAACTTTTAACTTGTTAATAAATTATTTCAGAATTTAGTCCCTGATACACAGTTTGAGTAAACAGATCCAAAAACATATGAGATTGAATCCGATCTTTTTAGAATGAACTGAATTTGCTGAACAGGATGCATCTGGGCTTAATGTGAGTGATGTTTTACTAAAGTAAAAAAAAAAAAAAAAAAAAAAGTTTACATCAAAACTATTTGATAGTTGCATGTTTTCATAGAAATCATTCTGCTGATGGTGTCCTAAGGAACTACTAATGTATCTTAAGAGTTTATAATATTGTATAGAGTTGAAGAGCTGTTAGCAATTTCAAATTGCTGAAAGTTGCATAATTACAAATAATTATCTCCTAGCTATGGAGTAAACATTCTCAAACTCATGTTCTCTTTCAGTACTAAATATCATAAATTGTTTAAATGTGTATTAGAAAAAGTACAAAGGTATTTTAAAAGCCATTTCATTAGAATAATATGAGGAAAAGTTTACAAGATTTGTGTTACAGCAACTAATGATGAATTGGGATCTATTAAAAAAGAAAAAAAAAACAACAACAATAAAATCATTGCTCCACACAGATTGCCATCAGTAAGTAGCCTGTAAAGCTGTAACCAATATAAAACTTATATAACTTAGGAAATACAGTGTTCCTTAAGTGATACTTAAAAACCTTTAACCAGCACTCAAGAATCTACTTTAAATATGTAATTCCGTACCATCTTTTTTTTTTTTTTTTGTGGGTTTTGTGTGTGGGGGGGGGGGGGTTGGGTTTTGCTTTTTTTTTTTTTTTTTTTCTGAAGCAATGAATGTAAGAATTTCCAGTGATTATTAATTGTAAAATAAAAGAAGTAATTAGAAGAAGCCCCATATTTCAATAAATAATACCATGCAACTATTGCAATGCAAAGCCGAAGTTTTAAGCTAAATTTTGAGTTGCTGCCAGAAAAGGCAAAGAACTTACATTTCTGGTAGTAATGCATAATATATACTGCACAAGAAAAAATTCCTGGTATTATTTATGTTTTATTCAGTAATGGTGTGATTGAGAATTGTATTCATCTAGAGGGGGGAAAATAAAGAAAGCAATTCAGTTGCAAATTCTAAGCACATCCATTTAAGAGTCTAAGTATGGACATCTACATATGACTGAAGTATTTAACATCTGCATAAAGCAAAATATTTTAGAGGCCATAGACATTCCAGCAGTCTACAGAGAGCAAGTATGTCATTTAATATGCAGGAAATGTGTATTCATGCTTACTGATTGTTAGAAATTCAGTGAATGTGCTAGGACATCTCACAAAACATTAGACACCAGTGTTTGGACAACTGAAGCATAGCAATCATTTAGATAGTTAGGACTGCAGTTCATCTGAGGAACTAACTCAATTCAATCTGAAGTAGTTCACTCTATTCTGTTCAGTCATCTATGATACAAGGGCTATTTTAGTTCAAAGTATCTGTGTGACCTTGAGTCAGTCTCACAAAGAAAATTGTTGCTATTATATGAAAAATTAATAGCGATTTAAAACCATGAAAGATAAGAGAAGTAAAACCACAGACAAATGTATAATTAATGAGATATAGACAGTTAGCAGCTTGAAGATTCAAGAGGAACAATACAAACGTCTAGATTGTACCCAGACCTCTCCTCTCAAAATGGGAGATAATCAGAAAAAAGCTCAGCAAAATTTTGGGCTATTCCAGTTCAAAATGAGACAAAGCATATTCTTTTCTACTCAACTGACTGCTGAACAAACTATTGAGCTAATTAGTAGCTTGTTAAACTAAGTTATATTCTATGTGCATTTATTAATAAATGATTATTTTCTGCTCTCGAATTCTGTATAAACTACTTGCATAGCTTCTCTGAATGTAATTGCCTTCACCCAAAATATGACTTAGAGAGAGAAAGTTAAAGCAGGAAACTTTGAGAAGTCAAGAGGCATATTCCCACATCCCCTTGAAATGTGTGAAAATATATATATATATATATATACATAAATAAAAATCAAGGATTGTTCTTCTTCCTCTGTGAGATTCACCAGGCAGATACAAGTCTGAAAGAAATCGCACTTCAAATTATGCCTAATAAGCAACCCTCACCACTACCTGATGTGCTCTACGACAGAAGTACAGAAAATAAATATCTACACTTTGAAATACATGATTGCAGTTTAATGCTTGAGTCTTTCTCTCCAAACAGGCACTACTATCATTAGTTTTGCAGTCAGGCTTTCCTCCATTCAACCAGAATCAGAATAATTTAGATGTAATACACATTTAGCACAGCACGTAAAATTGACTGCTGTAGCAATATTGTCAGTATTCCAATTAGATAATACTGTAGTCATAATAATCTGTTTGGATCTAACGTGGCTTTGTCATGCTTTTATTGTTTTTGCTCAGTCTGTACTGCAAATTACAAAAATCCTAACAGTATCAACAGATCCTGTCACATACACAAGTTAAAAAAGCAGGCTGGAGAAAAGGAACCATCCATGTAGAGAAAGAGAGATGTAAAGATGTTTTTGTATTTTGGGTTTTTTTCTAATTAGTATTAGTAGGATAACTAAAGTAGCTAGAGAAGCCACATTAAAAAGCATTATTTATGTTCTCCTTTATGACCATACACATCATCTTTCAAAATTCCATAATCAAGATATGAAGAACATATAATGAACAAGTGCTTAGCTTCTGGAGAAAGCAATCCTCCAGTCTAAGCAGTATTGCATTTCTAGCTAAGCAATATTCTAGCTAAGACCAATATTTCTGGGGACCTTCAGAAAGATTAGAATACCAACAAATACCACAAACAATAGACAGTAATGAAAAAAAAAAATAATATTAGAAAGGAAGATACTTCATATCACCCAATGCAGAAGGTATTTCCTATTATTCCATGTTAGCTCTAGTATAGTAAAATGGAACAGAACAATAAGATCAGTTAAAACTGTTGGGAAAATTTCTGCTCAAAAAAGCTTTCTTAATTATCCCAGAAAGAGAGGAGTCTTTTGCTTTCTTTATTCAAATAGTGGAGAGTCCATGCATGCAGCTCCTCTCTCAGGATCTCTCAACCCCTCAGAGGTCACAGCCTTGTTTTTATCCATACTTTCTGACCGCATTTCTCTCCTCTTTTCCTCATTTGCTGAAGAAATAGGAGGTTACAGGCTTCCTGATCTGACTAATATACACTACCCCTTGCATATAACCCCCTTTGTATCATGTATCAGTTGTGTAATTAACTTCATGATTCCCAAAGAGAAGTGAAGATGTTTTCTAATCACCTATAAAGGCTTCTACTATTTTACTGTTTTATCAGCAGCATATTCTGTCATGTCCTTAAATAATTTTCACTTTTGCACATTCTTTGGATAAGAAGACTTCCCCCCCCCTTCATTTTTAGTATTATCATTAGCAATAAGATAACTCTGGACTTTTAATATCTCTAGTATATGATATTCAAAATTAATTGAAATCCTCTAAACTATTAAAAGACTGCATTGTCTAATTCTACTGATAATTCACTTTGTGAACTTTCTCTTTCATTTATGCAACTAGTAATTTTCATTTAACTTTTCTTGTAAAGATCTTGTAGTATTCCTGAGTGGAGACAAAATGATATTTAAGAAGATAAAACTTTCAACAAAAATGTTCTGTAGAAAATTCCAGAGTTTGCAAAAAAAAAAAAGTTAACTTTCATTACTATTTGGTGTTTCAAGCATTTTACCCTTCATTGGAAGATAAACTACCCCAGGTTGCCCAGAGATGTTATGGAGTCTCCCTCCATGAATATACCAAAAGCTGTCTCAATTGTCCTGGGTAAGTGGCTTTACATAATTGTACTTGAGTAGAATCACAAAATTGCAGAGGTAGGAACAGACTTTGCCTCACCTCTGTGCTTGGGAAGATCATGCAGCAGATCCTCCTAGAAGCTCTGTTAAGTCACATATGAGATAAAAAGGTGATTCAAGACAGCCAGCATGGCTTCACCAAGGGCAAATCATGCCTGACCAATCGGGTGTCCTTCTATGATGGACTGACAGCTTTAGTGGAAGGGGGGAGGGCAGTGGATGTAATCTTCCTGGACATCTGCAAAGCCTTTGACATGGTCTCTCAACACATCTCTAAATTGGAGAAGTGTGGATTTCAAGGATGGAGGTTCAGTGGATTAGGAATTGGTTGGCTGGACGCAGCCAAAGGGCTGTGGTCAGTGGTTGTGCGTCAGGGTGGAGGCTGGTCACAACAGTGTTCCACAGGGGTTGGTCTTGAGACTGGTGCTCTTCAACATCTTCATCAGTGACACAGACAATGGCATCAAGTGCACCCTCAGCAAGTCTGGAAATGACACCAAGCTGAGCAGTGCAGTCAATACATTGGAAGGAAGGGAAGCCATTCAGAGGGATCTGGACAGCCTGGAGAAGTGGGCACACGTGAACCTATTGAGGTTCAATAAGGCCGAGTGCACGGTGCAGCATTTGGGTTGGGATAACCCCAGGTATTTATACAAACTGAGAGAAGATCACCTTGAGAGCAGCCCTGCAGAGAAGGACTTGGGGGTTCTGGTAGACAAGAAGCTGGACATGAGCCAGCAGTGTGTGCTTGCAGCCCAGAAGGCCAACTGTGTTCTGGGCTGCATTAAAAAAGGGGTGGCCAGAAGGGAGAGCGAGGTGATTATCCCCATCTACTTGGCTCTTGTGAGGCCCCATCTGGAGTACTGCATCCAGGCCTGGGGCCCCCAGTACAAGAAGAATGTGGAGCTCTTGGAGCGTGTCCAGAAGAGGGACATAAGATGACCAGAGGGCTGGAGCACCTCTCCTCCGGGGAAAGGTTGAGGGAACTGGGATGGTTTAGCTTCTCTTCTTGGAGAAGAGAAGGCACCGGGGAGACCTCAGTGTGGCCTTCCAGGACTTAAGGGAGCATATAAATAGGGGAGAAGGGCTGTATAGTAGGGTGGATAGTGATAGGACAAGGGGGAATGGTCTTAAACTGAGGGGAGGTTTAGGTTCAATATTAGGAGGAAGTTTTTCACAGAGGGTGGTGACGTACTGGAACACGTTGCCCAAGGAGGTTGTGGATGCCCCATGCCTGGAGGCATTGAAGGCCAGGCTGGATGTGGCTCTGGGCAGCCTGGTCTGGTGGTTGGCGACCCTGCACATTGCAGTGGGGTTGAAACTTGATGATCATTATGGTCCTTTTCAACCCAGGCCGTTCTATGATTCTGTCATTTTATGATTTCTGGACAATCTGATTTTTGTCTGATACTGAAGGATGAGATATCGTCTCCACAGTAAAGGATGAGAAAAGGGCTTCACAGGAACTGGGGATAGAGACAGTTGGAGATAGTTAGAGGTAGTTTACAGAAGCAAATATTTAGAGGGTGTTAGAAGAATGGGTATTGTAGACACTGGGACTGAGACAATGAGGGGCGTAGAGAACATAAAGATAAGAGTTTGAGAACAGCTCGAGGATGTCCAGCATGGAGGTGATAAGATGTCCTCTGGGCAAGCTAGAACCTCTTGTTGGGCTGCCCCTCCCACAGGGCCAGAAGTTTACAGTGAGGAAGACTACAAGCCTCCTCAAGGAAGATGATGATTCTTCATCCATGATCAGAAGGAGGAGACCCCACAACTCACTATGGACGTGTGAGCAGGAGGGAGTGTATGCTAATGGGTTCTCAGAAATCTAATGAATATATGACCGAATTCAATTGATCATGTATTAGTTTGGCCTATCTGTACCATGTTTTTGCTTCCTGTTGTGCAAGTTGGTGGAGCTATCCCCTTTGCACCAGGGTGTATGCTCATAGCTAATAAAAACATACCTGCTCTATATCAGATTTCTCTTGCTTGTTTATTAGTGTTTTTTTGTTTGTTTGGTTGGTTGGTTTGTTTCGTTTTCCTCCTTGAACAGCATTGTCACTTCTATGCACATTTGTTTTCCTTTGGCTGTTGCAGGCCAGGACAGAAAAACGTGTCAAATATCACTTTTGACTTCTCCCTTCTATGTTATTTACATGTAACTTTTTGAAATATTCTGCCAAGTTCATCAATTGAAGGACAAGAAAATTCATGCAGCAACAATTTGTACCACGATGATTTCACAGATTGCTTGTAGGGATCCCACAACCATAGAAAAGGCTCCCTGCTACATGTGACACCTTCTGCTATTTAAAGGGAGCTGATAGGCAAGATGGAGTTCAACTGGCCTTTTACATGGTCTGATAGTGGTAGGACAAAGGGGAATAGCTTTAAACAAAATGAAGGGATATTTAGGTTTGATGTTAGGACGAAATTTTTCACTCAGAAGATAGTGAAGCACTAGATCAGGCTGTCCAGAGAAGCTGTAGAGGCTGAATACCTTCAGGTATTCAAGGCCAGGTTGAATGTGGTCCTGGACAGCCTGATCTAATGGATGGCAACCCTGTACATGGCAGATGAGTTGGAACTAGGTGGTCTTTAAATTTCCTTTCAATCCAAGCCACTCTCTAATTACACACACATATAGAAGTATGTAGCTTATCAATGTATAAATATGTATTTATACAAATGTGTAAATTCCTTTATGTGTATAATTTTATATTTTTATATGTTATATAAAAACTTACATATATTTAGATCTCACTACTTCCTGGTTATTAGGAAGTGGGCAATGACAGGGCTTTCTGAGAGCATACGGTTATGACAGTATAAAGAAATGCCTGTCAGCCAATCACAGAGCAGTGTGAATATATATGGGGAATGATCCTCTCAGATATGAATGCCTCCCTGTATGTAATGATGGGATTGCTTTTCGTGGCAAGATTACATGTATGTTGTCAGGGCAGCTTGTTCTGCCATCTAGTCACAGGGCTGTCTCAGGGACACAGAAGTGTGACAGTGTCAAGAAATGACTATAAAGCAGTCATAAAGCAATCATAAAACAGTGTGATGTTTAACAGAAAGGTAGCTCCCTAGGATTAGTGGCAGCCAAACAAAAATGATGGTCCCAGTGTATGGAAGGGAAGTACCTCACAGGTCTGTTGTACTTGTAGTAAACTGGTAAGTGTGTGGGAGAGGGCATTTCTGTTGTAAAGTGACTAAAAGGCTGCAGGGAGTAGGAAGGTCTCCTGTACCTTCTTGTCTTGAATATCCTTTCAGTATCTAAAGGGGCTTCCAGCTCAGAGAAGGTAGATTTAGATTAGGTGTAAGGAAAAAAATCTTTTACAGTGAGGGTGGTGAGGCAGTGAATCAGGTTGCCTAGTGGTGTGGTTGATGCCCCATCCCTGGAGACTGTCAAGGCGAGTCTGGATAAGGCCCTGAGCAACCTGATCTAGCTGTGGATGTCTCTGTTCACTGAAGCGGGAGTTGGATTCGATGATTAGATGGCCCTCAGAGGTCCCTTTGAACTTTAAGGATTCTATGATTCTATGACGTCTGGTACCAGTACTGCTCTAAGGATGTTAACTGTAAGTAAAGGTAACTTGGGGGGAAAAAAAAAAAAAAAAAAAAAGGATTGAAAAAAATCCATATAATTTCGTAACTGAATAAAGGGTTGTCTACAGATTTCCTGTAGAGCAACGTTTATCTGAGTCCAAAAAGTCAATGGTGTTTCTTCATGTATGCTAGAGCATAAATACAACCAAGCACTGTTTCTGAACCTATATGAAAAAATGGAAATTTTTTAAAGCAGGTCTGTTTCAAACAGCATAATGCTTTTTTATAAGTATATGAAGATTTAATTTCGGACTTACTGCTAAAGAAATCCCCATTCATTTAAATACTTAAAATTATGTCAGATCTCAGCAGAATCTATAGGAGTTAATTTAGCTGTGGTCCTAATCTTTTGTATTGAAATAAATTTTCTGGTAAATTGTAATTGAAGGAAGGACTGCAGTATTGGAGCATAGGAAAAAAAAAAAAGAAAGCAGTATGGCTTCTCGAGTATTTCCAGAGTAGATTACAAATGCAGCCAAACTCCAGAAATATACATCAGACTTATACTCAGTATGAAAATCAGTTTGAATGAGTAATAATTGCCATTCTTAAGGCATTTGCTGCTAAACACAAATGTAAAACTATTTGGCAGTGCTTTAAATATCGTAGGCTAAACAATTGCTGCATTCTGAAACATAAAATGTTTATTTATCGGGACTATGCTTAGACTGACTTTGATTCTCTGTTTTACTTCTTTTAATAACAAATGGAACTCCTTAGTTCTATTTTAGTCACTATTATTTTTTAGGAAGGAAATATTTCTTGATATTTTAGCATGATGACTTTGTTCTTTCCTTTTGCATCATATACTGCCCGTGTGTTTTTTACAAAGTGTTAACATGCATTCTTTAGAGGCTAGTAAAAGCTCCTACAGATCTTTGTTAATAAAAACCAGTCTGGTGACAGTTGAGTTCTGGAAAAGATTATCTGGTTTAACTAATTTTTTTGAGGAAGTTACAATGTCAATATAACAATAAGGTTTATAATGACTAAAATGTATATTATGTATATAAATATGTTAATATAAGGAGAAATAAATGAATTAAAAGATAGAGTTTCAGAGGGCACTGCCTATTGATCTGCTATTTTAAATGAAAAGTCATGAAAAAAATGCAACTTAAAAAGGCTTGGGGCAGGGAGTTGAGGGTAGAATAAAAATACAGCGACTTTCTGAAGCAGGATGAATATCTTATGTAGACTGTAAAATATATAATGCTCTTTCTCAGAGGAATTCTCTCTTCTTCCAGAAGGTAAGATGAGCTTCAGCATTTCTGCTTTATATTGTTAAATTACTCTTTCTGTAACATAAAAAGAGATACAATTCAGTAAGCCAAACTTCTGAAGTAAAGAATATTGGCCACAGCCAAAAAAGATACAAATGTCTTCATAAGATATTTCAAAACATCTAAGTTAGATAATTCTCTTTTCCTTAGACTGCATAGGAAATTATCATATAATAATTCAGTGATCTCAGGTGATAAATAAGAGCAACCTGAAAATATCAGTAGCTACCCAATAGGTAACATTAAGCAAGTAGGTTTGTTAGATGAAATTTCTCTATCAGAAGCAGACAGTAAATCCAACTTGTCCATCCAGGACTCATAATTCTTGTTCTTCTGTTGAAAATGCTATATAGCAAAAGGGCTATCAGTGATTAATGAATTAATTCCAGGTAAGAGATTTGTCAGATCTACTTCAGCCTCAGGAAACCTGTCTGGCTAAAAAAAATATGCAAGCAACAAGCTACAGATCACTTTACAAGAAGGTCTCTTCCATTCTTTTCACTAGCTCTGGCTCTGTGCAGCCTAACAACTTAAAAGACTGAAAATACATGGAATATATCTTGGTTTTGGCTGGGATAGAGTTATTTTTCTTCATAGAGACTTGTATGGTGCTATCTTCTATTTGTAAGTAAAACAATATTGATAACACACTGATGTTTTAGTTGTTGCTGAGCAGTAATTACACAAACACTTCTGTTTTTTGCACTACCCTGCTAATAGGCTGAGAATGCACAAGGAGTTAGTAGGACACATAGCCAGGACATTCAACCCAAACTGATCAAAGAGATATTCCATTCAACGCTCAGCAATAAAAGATGGGGAGAAAGAAAGATTAGGAGGGGGACACTAACTGTGATGCTTCTGTCTTCACAATGAACCATTATGCTTGGTGAACCTGAAGTTGGAAATGGATAAACATTTGTTTACTGAAGGGAAATAGTAAATTTCTTATTTTGTGTTGCTTGTGCATGCAGCTCTTGCTTTACTTATTAAACTGTCTTAATCTCATCCCATAATCTCTTCCCTATAGCAAATTGTGAGGAGAGGACACAGCCACTATGTGGTACTTATCTGCCTACTGGGGTTAAGCCACAACAGAATGAAACGAGCAAGAGGCAACATACATATGGACCATCTAACACAGAAGACATCTATGGGAAGATTCCCTCATACAGGATGATGTTCCTGTACTAGTAAGCTAAAGGCACTGGTGTGATAACCCTAACTACTGGTGGATCCCTCCCGCATTGGGCAGAGGGAGAAGACCTAAAAGGTGAAGAGGAGTAGAAACAGGTCCCAGCTTGGTGCCACAGGCAGACCTTCTCTCTATCTTGCTTCCTCAGGCACACATTCCTAAAGGATTGAGGCTCTGGAACTTGAGGGAGGGGTAAATTGTCATGCTCAATCGGATTAGAGAGTTCTCACAAGTTCTTGTAGCATCAGAATAGTTCTCCAAACAGTTCTCTGAATAGCTCTGTTTTATTGTGTTCAACATACATCTTATATGCCATTCACTTACAAGCAGGAAAATCCTGTGCCTCTAGTCAGTTAATTGGTCTAGCTTCTCCCAAACAACAATGATAAAGGATGAAAGGTTTCTTAAGTGTGATAAGGTTAACAATGCATACAAAAAGAATCTCCTGTTTACCCTTAGACGCAAACAGGTACCATTTGGTCTCTGTCTTACACTCCAGACTCCCAAGGTTTCACAGTGATAGAGTCTGTCAAGGAGTCTGATAAACTCTTTGCTGACTGCTCACAGTTACATTTTCCCCCATAGTGAGAATGTGATGGAAGTCCACCAGGAGGTTGTCTACGATTAAGCAGTTGAATCCATGTCTCAAGACCATGTGTCAACCAGACTCTACCTGTAGGGAAACGTGCTGCCTCCTTGGTGCCTGGTAAGGGACATTACTAAAAAATTTCCTGGACTGGTTCAACCCTCTGATTGCTACCCTTAAAGATAGTTCAGATTGGCAATTATGTCGTTGGTAAGTTGATGAAGCAGGAGTACGGGCCCAAAGAGTGGTAGTGAACAAAGTTAAATCCAGGCTGTGATCAGTCACAAGTGGTGTCCCACAGGAGTCGGTACTGGGGCTTGTCCTGTTCAATATCTTTATTGATTAGGCTGGGGGATGAGCTGCTGGAGAGGAGCTCTGCAGAGAGGGACCTGGGCATCCTGGTGGATGACAGGTTGGCCATGAGCCAGCAGTGTGCCCTTATGGCCAAAAAGGCCAATGGCATTCTGGGGTGCATTAAAAAGAATGTGGCCAGCAGGTCGAGGGAGGTGATTCTCCCCCTCTACTCTGCCCCGGTAAGGCCTCATCTGGAGTACTGTGTCCAATTCTGGGCTCCCCAGTACAAAAAAGACAGGGATCTCTTGGAAAGAGTCCAGCGGAGGGCCGCAAAGATGGTGAAGGGCCTGGAGCACTCCCCTATGAAGAAAGGCTAAGCGAACTGGGTCTATTTAGCCTTGAGAAAAGACGATCAAGAGGGGACCTGATCCAGGTTTATAAATATCTGAAGTGTGGGGGCCATAGTGGTAAGGCCAGTCTCTTTTCAGTGGTACATGGAGACAGGACAAGGGAAAACGGACATAAGCTGCAGCATAGGAAGGTCTGCACGAATGTGCGTAAGAACTTTACAGTGAGGGTGATGGAGCACTGGAACAGGCTGCCCAGGGAGGTTGTGGAGTCTCCTTCTCTGGAGATGTTCAAGACCTGCCTGGACACCTAGTTGTGTGACATGGTGTAGGGAATCTGCTTTGGCAGGGGGTTGGTCTCGATGATCTCCAGAGGTCCCTTCCAACTCCTACAATTCTGTGATTCTGTGATTCCATGGACAAGAGGACTGAGTGTACCCTCAGTAACTTTACAGATGACACTAAGTTGGTTGGAAATGTCAATCTGCCTGAAGGTAGCAAGGCCCTTCAGAGGGATCTGAACAGGCCCAATCACTGTGTTGAGGTCAATGGGATGAATTTCAACAAAATCAAGGGCTAGGGCCTGCACTTTGGCCTCAACAGCAGCAGGCAATGCTAGAGGTTTCAGGCAGAGTGGCTCAAAGTCTGTGTGGAAGGAATGAACCTGAGAGTGCTAGCTGACTCTCATCTAAACGTGAGTCAGCTGTGTGCCCAGCTGGTCAAGAAGGCTAATGGCACCCTGTTTTGTATCAGAAATAGCATTGCCACCAGGAGCAGGAAAGTAATTATCCCTCCATACTCAGCATTGGTAAGGCCGTGCCTCAAGTACTGTGTTCGATTTTGGGCCCCTGCTTCAGGAAAGACCCTGAGGCCCTAGAGGGTGTGCAGAGAAGGGCAACAAAACTAGTAAGGAGTCTGGAGCACAAGTCTTATGAACATCTAAGAATGGGATTGTTTAGTCTGGAGAAGAGGAGGATCAGGGAAAATCCCTCTCTACAGCTATTGAAAGGAGATTGTGGTGAGGTGGGATCGGCCTCCTCTCCTGTGTGACTAGTTATAGGGCTACAGGTTAAGGCCTCAAGTTGTACCAGGAGAGGTTCAGGTTGAAAATAAATACTGGCCTCTTCTCCCAGGCAACAAACAGGACCTGAGGAAATGGCCACAAGTTATACCAGAGGAGGTTTAGTTTAGACATGAGGAAAAACTTTTTCTCTCAGAGAGTGGTCAGGCACTGGAATGGCTGCCAAGGGAGGCGGTGGAGTCGCTGTCCCTGGCAGTGTTCAAGAGGTGCCTGGATGAGGAGCTACAAGATATGGTTTAGTGGCTTGTGATAGCAATGGTAATGGGAGGAGGGATGGACTAGATGATCTTGTAAGTCCTTTCCAACCTTGTGATTCTACTATATGATTCTGTGGTTCTATGAATATTAGAAAAAATTTATTCTCTGAAGGAGCAGCCATGTGCTGAAACAGGGAGGTGACTGAGTCACTACCCCTATAGGTGTTTAAGAAAATTGTAGATGTAGTACTAAGGGATAATATGATATCATTCTATTAATAGTGTTTGAGTGCATTCTGAAGAATTGGAACACAACCTTTTATACTAGCAGTGACAGAAAGTTCCCAAGCATGATTTTGACGTATAGAATCACAGAATCACCAAGGTTGGAAAAGACCTTCAGGATCATCTAGTCCAACCATTCGCTTACCACCAATATTAAGTACTAATCTGCCACAGGAGTCTGGATACTTCTTCAACACTGGAGTGTATTAGGGACCACAGCCTGCATAAAGACAGCCAGCTCTGGAGACTAAATTACTAGCACTAATACATACTGCTTATTGCCATATCACCCCAGTGTCCAGATACATTCATGGGCACACATAATTTACTCTAGTAATGTAGCCAAAACAATATTAATTACAAAGCCTTTTAATTAATTAATATTAATTACAAAGTATTTTCCCAATGCTCTCAGTACATTTTATCCTTATGAAAAAAAAAACCACAATAATAATATTAAAAAAAATAAATAAAAAATATTTTAAAAACAGTCTCTGTCAGGAGACAAAAAGACTTCGATGATCATCTGACTAATATAATTTCCTTCTAAAAGTGCCTTATAGTTAAGTTATTCTGTTAAATTATGCTTTCTTGGCCTTAGGAATCTTGAATTGAATGGAGAGAAACATAAAAACAGGTAAAATAATAGGTGGTATTCTGCCTTAAATTTTTTACAAATTAAAAAATAAATTTAGACTAGGATCAAAGTCTCAGGTTTTAAGAATCTTTGAGGCCATTAATTAGTTGCCTTTTAAACTAATCTACAGCCCCCCTCTTATGATTTTCAAGGTTTCACTTAGAATGCTGAACTTTTGGCATGTTTCTTATACCAACCTTATTTCTGAATGGAAATGTTTGGGTGCCTTATATGTTTCTTTTTTGCTTCATCAATTACTTATTAGATTAACACTGAATAGTTCACACTCATTTTTTCAGAATTTATAACTTTTTTTACTGCTCCTCTTTGATTTATTTTCTGCTTCTTTATCTTCTCAAAATATACTACAGCTTTTAGCTTCTGTATAAATCCCAGTACTTCACGTATTTACGTGCAAAATACAATTGTAAAAAAACATCCTGGCATTACATAGGACTTTTACCTTTTCTAATCCAGCTTTGTAAGAAACCCAAACTTTTGACTTCAGTGGCACTAAAACTTTGCCTTTGAATCTACATTGTTATATGATTGTGTAAACAACGTAGAATCTGTAAGAATTTTTAACTAGAAGACAAGTCTTGATTAAAAAAAACAAAAACAAACAAAAAAAAACCAAGCTTTTCTCTTTGTTTGTTTTCTTCCCATTGCTGAAAGAGTGAATAGAATAAAAAGTGTCAGTTCTGCTATGGAAAAGTTAGTTTACTCATTTTCTGTATTCCATCAAGTTAAATTGAATCACGTTCTTAGTTTCTTATTTGAATGAGGAAGCTTACGTAGCTTAAGCTTTTCTCTCTAAAAAGCACTTTAGAGGGTTCCTATTTAAAGGTAGAAGCATCTGTAATGATCTTGTTAACTTGCTCATTTCCTCCTGGTTGATTGCTTATGTTCTATATTATTTAAAATTCAAGTGTTTACAAAAAAAAAAAAAAAAAAAAAAAAAAAAAAAAAAAAAAAAAAGATTTTTATTTTTGTAATCACTTCATATTTTTATTTTTAATATTATATTTTTCTCAGTACAGACTGATTGATTCATTAGCTTCATTTGGGAACCTAAAGTGTAATTGAGGGCTATAAGTTTTTTTAAAAGTAATGAGGAGGGAAGGAGGGGTGGGGGCTTTCTCTATGCTAAAAAGTGAATAGACTGTAAGGAGTTCCCTCTGAGAAACAGTCGGGAATGGATTGAGAGGAATAGGTTAAGATTAGGGATGGTGATTAGAAGGCTGGAGCACCTCTCCTATGAAGAAAGGATGAAGGAGATATGCTTGTTCAGCCTGTAGAAGAGAAGGCTGTGGGGAGACCTCATTACAGTTCTCAAATATTTACAGGGAGACTATAGGCAGGAGGGAAGTCAACTTTTTATGCAGTTATGTAGTGATAGAACAAGGGGCAGTGGCTTTAAACTGAAGGAGGGGAGATTTATATTAGATGTCGGGGAGAGTATTTCAGTGAGAGGGTGATGAGGTGCAGGAATGGGCTGTCCAGCGAGGCTGTGGATACTCTGTCCCTGGAGGTTTTCAAGGCTAGTTTGGAAGGGGCCCTGGGCAACCTTTCCTAGTGCCTTATTTAGCAGCTGGCAGCCATGTCAGTGACAGTGGGGCTGGAACTTGATGGTCCTTGATGTTCCTTCCAGCCCAAGTCATTCTATGATTCTACGCGGTTGGTCTTAAATTTGCAAGATTGATGTAACTTATGTTGTAAAGTAAGCGGGTTATCTTGCATTGAAGCAATGGTTTCTATAATCCTTTATCAATGGCTGTGCTCAGTGTTGGTTGCTTTTCCAGAATCAGAAAAGCTCATAATCTACTTTGCTCTGTAATAACATATCATGAAGAAGATTTCCTGTTGTTCTCAGCAAGTGATTACTTTATGCCTTAGAACTTGAAGATGAATGGACTAGAGTTAGAGTAACCACAGATGTAAATTGCTTCAATTGTTACCGAGGTTATCTATGGAACATACTTCCAGCAGCAAATCTTCAGGTCTTGAATAAGAATGTTTAGCACTTCATCCTGCCCCATCCACTTTGTGCTGTTACAAAATCTCTTTGACTTCTTTCTATAAGCATTACTTCTTGATTTTAGCATGGTAAAACAATCTAGAAAGATCACATGAGGAGAGATTTTTTCCATGTATGTTTTATCTGACTGAGGTGTTGCGGATTTTTCTGACTGAGTGCTCCTCAAGAAAAAAATAATGCCTCAAGCGCTTTCAGCTCTGCATTACAGAGCATGCAAAATCCTGTCTTGATATATTTCCTTTTCATTCATCATCATCTCAGTTTCTTGGACTTTCAGTGCAGTATTTAGGTCACAGGGATGTAAATCTGAAAAACAAAATCTGAAAAACAGAGTGGTAACTCATTTTTCATTGGAATGGGGAATAACCAAATATTAACTTATATTCATTTTTAACTGTTATAACTTTGAAACATGATTTATTGTTAAATGACAGATAGATATGGTACTTTCCTTAGAAATAAAGTTTTTTAACCAGTTCAAATTTTTTAAATGAAAAATCCTTGCCTCACAGAATAAAATTTGTGTGTCTAAAGCACCAAATCAATTTTAAAAGAAGTTCAGGTAAAGAAATACAGAATTTATACTGTAAACAGATGAATAATAGTCTATGCATTTTAAGAAAACAATCTCAATAGTTCAATATATTTTACTTGCAATAATATACAACTGCTGCACTGAATCAATACTTTATTATCTAAATATATAACAAGGAAAGTGAATGAGGGACAGAAAGGAAATTTAGAAACTTGAGACAGCTTGTCCAAGGTCAGTTATGGAACAGCTGAGCTAAAGATAGAATCAAGTATCCTGATTAAAATTCTTCTTACTTTCTCTTTCTCTCTCTCTCTTTTTTTTTTTTCTTTTTTTTTTTCTTTTTTTTTTTTTTAACATTTTGAACATCCTAATTCCTATTTTTTTGCTTTAGAGTGTAAATCATGAAAGTATTTTCAAGAACCACACTGTTTAACAGTATGCTACAATGATTTTCTTATATCAACTAGTTTAGACTTACTTATTTGCTTGTTACATATAAATTCATGAAATAAAGTAATTGATTATGATTATTAAATTTAATACAGTAACTGATAATGCAATATTAATAAAGAAATATTTCATATTTAATTTAATCTAGTATTTTTCAGCAAATGACCCAATTTCTTTAAGCGTTCAATAATTAGATTAAATAAATTAAAAAAAAAATAAAGCAAAATATTAGAAGTTGATAAAATGTAGTTCTGCAGAACTGTAAGTCTTTTGAAAAATTGTGACTTTGTAAGAATCAAGCAAAAACTGAGACACCTGTCCAAAGCTCTAACAAGACTAAATGTTGCTGTAAGATTTCCTTATCAGTGCTTCATGTGGTAGCACAGAGAGTTCTCCATTCATTTAAATATTCAGTGGATGAAGTAAATACAAGTAGTAAGAAGAACCACCAATTTGAGAGTCTGTCAATGTTATTTTGAAAATTAAAAAGTTTTACGTGCTCCTGCATAAAGAGATTTACTGCAGAACTACAGCCAAATAAGAAGTATGGAGACATCCTGTCCTTGCAGCAGTCAAAGGCAAAATACACACTTTCTTCCCATGGGTTCTAGATTTTTATGTACTGGGAGCCTAGTATGGGGGTGGAAATGCATTTCCTTTCTAAATACATTTTTCACATCTTAAAATCCTGAAAGCATTTATTATCAATATGTCTTCATAATGATACATTCCTGTAGTTATTTACGTATGAATAATAAAAAAGATTAAATTATCAAATAAAATATTTTTAGCAATCAAAAATGATGGTTTTAAAATGTTATAGAACAATCTTCTCAATTTTAAATAAATATTTTTTATAATTCATTTTAATTTATGAATTTAATTTAAAGAAAAATGTTCTGTAACATCAACTGTGCACTGGGTCTACATGAAAAGGTTTTGGTAGTGGGTATCTACAGGGGTGGCCTCTGTGAGAAGAACCCAGGAACTGTCCCATGCCAGATAAAATCTAGTTCCAGCTGGCTCCAAAAGGGACCCACCACTGGCCAGAGCTGAACCAGTGCGTAATGCTGATTGTGCCTCTGTTACAGCAGATCTGAGAAAGTAGAAAAATATGCTGCAGAACAGCAACTGGGAGAGAGAAATGAAAAAATGGTGGGAGATAATTGGTAGAAAAAGAAGAGAAATCAAAGAAAAAAAGGAGCATAACTCTTTCACTCTAAGTCCATGATTCTGCCCTTCTTCCCCCCATAGAACAGGTTAGAGGAGAGAGGGGAGGGAGAGGCCTATAGTGAGTACAGACTACTATAAAACTGGTAATCATCCAAAATGGGAAAAAAAATATGTTAGAAAACATTAAACAGATTTTTAGCTTGAAATTAAAAACAAAAACAAAAAACTGGATGGAAACAATATATTTACATAAAAATATGAATGGTATAAGCAAAATAATTTGAGAGAGGTTATTTGTAATTACTTATAGTCTCGAGCGTAAAAAGTAATTAGATAATTTTATGCACAAATTTGACCATGTGTAAGCCTCCTGCTAGTACTTCATACAATCATGAATTATAGTATGTAAGTGAAATTGGAAAGCTCCATTAATTGTAGGTTACTAGCAGGTGTGCAAGAAGAAAATAAAGAAGAATATGAGAGATCTGGCTTCCCTTCATTTGATTTCTGGTCACTGTCACAAAGTGAGCACATGACAGCAACTCATAAATTGCTGTATGAAGAGTTTATAGGACTTCATACAACAAGAATTGGACAGGAGATGACTTGTGACCCTAGAGCATAGTTAATTTCAAAAGATCAGTGTCAATGTAAAGTGCTATATCTTGCTTTATGTCGACTGTAGAGTTAATTGAACCCAGACAACAAAGCATCCTTTTTTTTTTTCTCACTAACATTCCACTACATGTGAAATACAGTTAGCCTAAGAATTTCAAATACCACCAAAAATTATATATTTGTATTCCTATGTGCTTGGTCTTTTTGTTTTTTTTTTGTTTTGTTTTCTTCTTTATTATCTGCTGTATTACACAGTAGTGGACTCTGAGGTCAACAGGAGCGTAAACATTCTTTAGGTGAATATAATGAAATGACACTCCAGCGTGGCTTCAAAGAATTTTTCCTACAGTAACAGCAACACCACTATTAGAAGTGATATGATAGTTTGCATTTTAAATCACCATTTCAATTATTGATAGCTTTCAGAACCCCTTGCTGTAAGGGATAAAATGTATCAGGAATAGGCTCTTTATTTTTGTGTTTTGTAGATCAGTAAAGGTCTATTATATGGTTATATTACATATTATAAGAAAGAGATGGAATAGAAGGAACAAAGAATTATGTCGTCTTTTCTAAAATTTAGTGTCACTCTTTTAAAGAAAAAAACATTTACATACTAAATGACATACAAAAACTCTAAAGAGTTGTGTTTGAAGATGTATCTTGCCAATAGACATGTTATTCTTAGTTATTCAGCCAAAAGAAGCTTGCCTTCTGTAACCACTGCATGTCATATTATTTCACTACGGGTTTACACATTGCTTGGTCTTGCATAGTTTCACAAGCAGAAGTCAAAACTTCGGCTGTTCTGGTTCTCTTAGCTAACTGGAAGTACTTCACCCCCCGCCCCCTCCCCTTGCACAATGTTTCTTTGGTAACATAAATGTCAACACTGTCATTCAGTAAAAAAAGATATGTGGCAGATGTATCACAACTGTCAGAGCACCGAGATGTTATACAGAGAAGGTAGTATTATGATATGCTAATTACATTACCTGTCCAAAGTATTAGTTGTTTATTATTCCTATTCTGCTATCATTGATCTACCAAGATGTTAGTAGCCATATAAATGTATGTGGTGGTTTTTTTTTGTTGTTGGTTTTTTTTTGTTTGTTTGTTTGTTTGTTTGTTTTTTCTGCTAATTCTAAATAGCTGAAACAAACCATTGAAGTATTTCAGTTAAAACAAAAATCTGGCTTAGGAAAATACATAATCAGGTGACATTTATCTTCACCCACTGAGAATAGTTTCTACTCCTAATTGACTTATCCTGGAACCATCTCAAAATATTCATGCCTATTATATTCTTACTTTGCAGCAGAATAAGTATTTTTGTTAACTATTTCAGATTGGTAAATAAGACAAATCCCTGTATCATTAAATGTATTTTTCTCTCTTTTGCCTCTTATGTACATAGATTGATCTGAATATAATACCTTTTATTTATTTTATTGGAAGTTTCAAGACATAAAGAGCACAGTAATATTTTGATATAGCAAATTCTCGGTTACAAAGAACTATTTTCAGCATTTTTGCCATTGATAAGAACCTGCATACCATACTCTTAAAAATTTGCATGACCAGTGAGTCTTATCTTTCATGTCACTATCGCCACTGATGAAACGCCACACACCAACTCACTGTGCTCACATCCAATGTTCGGTCACCATAAATGTTCAGCAATCATCAATAGATGTTAGTGGGTGCCATTTTTTTTCTACATAGAGGAATTCAGTTCCAAACCCTCATACACACTTTCATGTTAGATGCCATTTTGTCAGACTGCTCCTCTGCTTCTATCTGTCTTGTGGCAACAAGATTGATTGGAATATTATTGGGAAAGTTCAACCTCTACTGCCATACCTCTGGTATCCTCCTCTGATGCCATGGGGCAACATAATAAAATGGGAAACATTACCTTTGGAGTAGCTCTCGCAGTTTACTTCACCATATATTAGTGTACAGTACATATTGTATTGATCTTGAATTTAGATAAACCAACACTAAATTACTAGTGGCTGATCTCTAAATTGTTATTGGCTAGAAGATTATATAAGTGTGCACAATCCTTTTAATTAAGGTATAATTAAAGAACCATATGATCTATTTTAATTATTACTGTCAATTTAAGTGAATTTCATAATCAAAGAGCAAAGACGTCATTGATTTTTAACCAAGATAATACAGCCAGCATATATTTGATTATTTCATTCTTAGATTTGTTTTTTTAGCACCTAAAGCCAAAAATGACAGCCCAATGTTGATTATCATGCTTTCTGAGCTTATCTCCATAGTGATTTCTATTATTCTTTCCTAATCTCCATTAAAAAGTTTTTATTTACTTCACTGCTCTTTAAACCTCAAAGAAAATATCATGCCTACCTTTTTTTTCTAGTCCAGTCCCATTTCAAAAGTTTGCAATACTGAACTTCTAGTTTTACTGATGTACAACAAATAAAATAAGAAAATACCAACCTATTGTCACAGATCGTGCCCATTTTGGCCTTGTTCCAGGACTAAAGGGGCAGGGGAGCACATGGACCCATGCCCTGGAACAGGGTGAAGAGGGGTAGGGAACAAGTATATTGAAGAGCCTAAAAACAAAACAGCGGCAATGAAGTAAGGGAGAAAACTAATTTACTAAATATGATACTGGAATGTGAGATAATGCAATATAATACAATGTAATTGTACAATTTGGTGGAAGGGGGAAGGGCAGTGGATGTCATCTTCCTGGACATCTGCAAAGCCTTTGACATGGTCTCTCAACACATCTCTAAATTGGAGAGGTGTGGATTTCAAGGATGGAGGTTCAGTGGATTAGGAATTGGTTGGCTGGACGCAGCCAAAGGGCTGTGGCCAATAGTTCTGTGTCACGGTGGAGGCTGGTCACAACAGTGTTCCACAGGGGTCGGTCTTGGGACTGGTGCTCTTCAACATCTTCATCAGTGACACAGACAATGGCATCGAGTGTACCCTCAGCAAGTCTGGAAATGACACCAAGCTGAGCAGTGCAGTCAATACATTGGAAGGAAGGGAAGCTATCCAGAGGGATCTGGACAGCCTGGAGAAGTCGGTACACGTGAACCTATTGAGGTTCAATAAGGCCGAGTGCAGGGTGCTTTATTTGGGTTGGGACAACCCCAGGTATTTATACAAACTGAGAGAAAATCACCTTGAGAGCAGCCCTGCAGAGAAGGACTTGGGGGTTCTGGTAGACAAGAAGCTGGACATGAGCCAGCAGTGTGTGCTTGCAGCCCAGAAGGCCAACTGTGTTCTGGGCTGCATTAAAAAAGGGGTGGCCAGAAGGGAGAGAATGAGGTGATTATCCCCGTCTGCTTGGCTCTTGTGAGGCCCCATCTGGAGTACTGCATCCAGGCCTGGGGCCCCCAGTACAGTAAGGATGTGGAGCTCTTGGAGCGTGTCCAGAAGAGGGACATAAGATGACCAGAGGGCTGGAGCACCTCTCCTCCGCGGAAAGGTTGAGGGAACTGAGATGGTTTAGCTTCTCTTCTTGGAGAAGAGAAGGCTCCAGGGAGACCTCATTGCGGCTTTCCAGTACTTAAGGGAGCATATGTAAACAGGAGGAGGAAAGGCTGTTTAGGAGGGTGGACAGTGGTAGGACAAGGGGGAATGGTCTTAAACTGAGACAGGGGAGGTTTAGGTTCGATGTTAGGAGGAAGTTTTTCACAGAGGGTGGTGACGTACTGGAACACGTTGCCCAAGGAGGTTGTGGATACCCCATGCCTGGAGGCACTGAAGGCCAGGCTGGATGTGGCTCTGGGCAGCCTGGTCTGGTGGTTGGCACCCCTACACATAGCAGGGGGATTGGAACTAGGTGATCTGGGCATTCTGTGATTCTATGATTGTATAATTAGAATTCAAGCTAGTATCACAGAACCACAGAAATAGCAAGGTTGGATAAGACCTATAAGATCATCCAGTCCAACCATCCACCTATCACTAATAGTTCTCACAAATAGTAAATCAAATAAATGAGGTGGAGGGTGTCCGAAAACTGAACACCTTACTCTAATGCTGTAGGCGAGAAGGCTAGGAAGGCTAGGAAGGTTAGGCACCACAGAGACTAGCAGAAAAAAAGAAGTCATATGACTCCCAGTCAGTTTTATCTTTCCCTCTGAATGAAAAACGGAAACAGAATAATGAAGTTTTCTGGAAGCTGTTGTTCTCTTCTGAAAATTGTAATCAGAACTATCAACAATCCATGGGACTGCTGTATTAACTGTTTAACTCCCAGTGCACAACATGTTATGATGTGGAATATTGATAATAAAAATCATGAAACCATGACTTCTATGGACAGAATTTATTTGTTATATTTCATCCTTATTTAAGTGTTTAATGTCCTTAATTAATGCCTTAAGCAACATGAGAGTATCACAAGGGAGGTATACTGCCTGTTTGTTTGTTTGTTTTATGTGAATGGAAATGGTATTGGGATACATCTGCGTTCCAACTGAGCTATTAAGCATCCCAAGCACTGAGTCAGTTTTTTTGTTTTTTTTTTGTTTTTTTTTTCAGTATTTTATTAGTCTTGTACTGAATGGTCTAGGAAAAATACAAACAAACAAACAAAAAATTTAGGAACTGTTCTGACAGGGGTATCAAAATACTCAATGTACTGTTATAATGCATACATGTGCATTATTGCTGTGGTTTAACCTGGCAGGAAATTAAACACCACACGTCTGTTTTCACTGCAGTATAATGGGGGAGACGACTGAAAATTGCAAGAACATATGCTGAGATAAAGTTTAGCAAGAAAAAATAAAAATAAAAATGAAAGGAAAGGAAAGGAAAATTATGAAAAGGAAAAGGAAAAGGAAAAGGAAAAGGAAAAGGAAAAGGAAAA
>NW_024962262.1:30482087-30496654 GCF_019238085.1 Lagopus leucura
GGAAAAGGAAAAGGAAAAGGAAAAGGAAAAGGAAAAGGAAAAGGAAAGCCTACAAAATAAATATCAATAAAATGAATAAATAAAAGTCGTGTGGCATAGCTCAGTTTCTCACCACAAGCTAACCAGCTCTCAGCCAGTCTTTCAGCAGCCATGGAATCTGAAACTCCCCCTGTTCTATTGTTGAGCACGACACCATATGGTGTGTAATATTAGTTTGCCTAGTTTGTGTTACCTGTCCTGATTCTGCCCCCTCCAAGTCTCCTTGTGCTCTACCCCCATTTCTTTGCTGGCAGGTCAGCACAAGAAGTTGAAAAGTCAACTCAATGTAAGCACTGCTCAGCAACAACTAAAATGTAGGTGTGTTATCAACATTATTATCATCCTAAATGCAAAACCTAGCAACAGATCAACTACTAGGAAGAAAATTAAATCTATTTCAGCCAAAAGTAGGGCACTTTACACTGATGTATATTAGTGGAACAACCTTCACATCAGAGGAGAATAGACTAACTTGATTCTGGAACATGTCACTAAAAAATGACTTTTAGTACCAATTATTTCTGTATGGTACAACTGGGATGCCATATGTTGCTGAACGTATGTGTTAAAAATAAAGCTAGTATTTAAATATAATTTAACTCCTACTAACTGTACTGTGTTAAGAGGATGCTTTAATAGTCTAGCTATTCCAGCTTATATTTTTTACCATGTAGCTTGCAATTTCATTTCTTCTGATACCTATTAGCTTTACAATACAAAGCAGTGTTATTAAAGGCTACCTTTACATTTAGGATAAGATAAATGAAATCTGATACATGATGAACATCTTATTTATAAACAGAATATACATGTGATGGTTATCCTTGGCTGAAGGCCAAAAGCCCATCCAGACTCATTCACTCCCCTAATCCTCTGTGAGACAGGGAGATAAATTTGGATGAGAAAACTAATGTATTAAGATAAAGATGGGGAGATTGTTTACTGGCTATTCTAGTGAGCAAAACCAACACAAATTCGAGAAAACTAAATTCCACAAGCTGCAGGGAAATCTCTGCTCTGGCACCTGGAACGCATCTTTCCTCTTGTTCTCAGCTGACCTCGGTATCTGCAGAGTTGTTCCTCATACTTACTTTGTAACTTTCCCAGGCAACATTTAGCCCTTTCTTAAGCACGTTTTCTCTGAGGTGCCAATATCTTGACTGGTGAACTCAGTCTACTCATGTGGTGAAGCCTAGAATCTGGCTGGAACTGTGTGTGTCTGCCAGCTGCAGCACGTTGGGACTGACACCCAGTATGAATGAGGCCTAGTGGTGTATCTTAAATAACTGCATTTGCTCCTTTTGCACAGAATTTATAGCTTGTATTCACTTGGCTCTTAAAAATAACTTCTCCACTTTTGCTAATTTTAACCTACTAATCTTTCAGTTTACGAAGCGTAATCTTTTGACTAATAACTACTTACAGATTAGTCATGATAACAGCATTTAGTAGAAAATGCATATTTAAAATTAAAAAAAAAAAAAACACAAATAAAAATCTTGTAAATCAATATTAATTTTTTTAGAATACAATGTAAGATATATTTTGAAGCAAAATAACTTTTCAACAGAAATATTCAGGTTCATTCAGAAAATGGCAGAAAATACTATCTGAAAGTTGGCAGAAATCATTATGTTGCAAGGCTACTTTGGAAGTAGTTATTTCCTATTTGATGGTGTTGACCCCAGTGTCAGCAGTAGATGTTGGTGGTATGGCAGTAGAGGCTGAACTTTCCCATCAATATTTCATTACATTTTCCTGTTATGCAATAAGTGGCAACAAGGGAAAAAATGGCAATATGACATCCAGCATGGGCAAGTATATGAAGCAAAGGTGTAATTGAATTCCTCCATGTGGAAAACATTTCACCTGTTGACATTCATCCATTCTTGCTGAATGCTTATTGAAATCAGAGGATGTTAGAACAGTGAGGTATTGGGTGACGCATTTCAGTGGTGGCAACAGCAATATGAAAGACAAGTCACATTCCAGATGGCCATGCACAGCTGCCACATCACAAAATGAGAATTGTCTCGATCAGCTTATCCACATGAATCAGCAGATTATGACCAAGGAACTGTTTGCAGAGCTGTATATTGGCTGAAATTGCCTGAAAATGGTGGCAACACTGGAATATTGCAAAGTTTGTACCAGGGAAGTTCTATGAACGCTCACACAGGAACAGATAAAACATTGTATGCTAGTCTTTCAGGAGTTACTGAGCCAATATGAGGTTGAAGTAACAGTTTTCTGGATCACTTAATCACCAGTAATGATACATCAGATTTTTATTAGTGCAGCATGCAGGCTCGTATTCATTGCTGGTGAAAATGCATAGGTTATAGTGATGTTTTTGTTGGAAAAGAGAGTTTTGCAACTGAAAACTTGCTCTATCAAATAATGTTATTGTGTTCTTTGTATATATTGTCGTTTCCATGGAAATAAAATAAGAAGGCATTACATTTAAAAATGATCAACTATAAAATATGTTCACTAAAATTGATACAGAAATTTTGCATTTTACAGCAGCAGTATTCACTAGAAGAAAAATCTAATCACATCCAGTGATGGAGAGAAGAGAACCTTTGTATTTAATAAAGCAGAAAATTTATGTTTTATTCTGATTTCTTGATTAAATTATTAAACAAATAATGTATATATTGTATACTGTTCACTTTTTATGCCATATCCCTGAAAAATATAAACATTGATTCAGTTAATTCAATTACAGTCACGTAATGTTAATATTTTCCCTATAAGAGTGAATGAAAAAGATGACACTACCTTTCTCTAATTGCAGAGTAACCACCTTTCAGCTACTGTCTAACACATTTCTAATTCTTGGCTTCTTCACCTAGTGACTGGAAAATGTTTGGAAAAAATGATGCAGAGACACATAAACATGCATAAGTGTCATACATAAGCTTAGTATTCTTCTTATCTCAATCTCTGCTTCATCCTGTCAAAGTTCTTTGTTCTTTTCCTAATTATTCTTTGCTTCACTGGAGTATTTTTCTCTGTCTGCATCTGACCTTTTTTCTTTAGAGTAGTTCAGATATGGCTTCTTATCATGATCATAGAATCACCAAAGTTGGAAAAGATATCTAAGATCATCCAGTCCAACCGTACACTTATCACCAACATTTCTCACTAAACCATGTCCTTCAGTATAACATTTAACATTTCCAAAACACCACCACCTCCCTAGACAGCCTCTTCCAGCACCTGACCACCATCTTGGAAAAGAGATAAGCACCTAACTTTACATCTATAACTTTTAAGCAGTCTATATAGTCTCAGACTGGAAAATGACCTCATTTTCACTACAAACTCATAAATTCATGTTGAAGGTTTATATTACCAATGGTAAAATACAAGAGATACTTTGACCATTTGCATTTCACACTTTCAGGAGTTTCAGATAGCTTTCTTGCCTCTAGTAAGTGAATTAGATTCAAGTAACTGAAAGCAAATCGTCAGATTTTAGCCAGAAATTCATCCTTTGTATATCTAAGCTATTAGTAGTATTCCAGAAAAGCTATACCAGGGATTTTGATTCATCAAACTGTGAGCACAATATCCCACAATATTATAAAGAAATGGCAGTTATAGAAGCATAGTAACTGAGAAATACTTGCTGCATTATTTAGTTTCAATTCTTAAGAGGAAATATTTATTTGTTTGTTTGTTTGTTTGTTTTTAAGGGAAAATTTATGATCTGTGTATTGACTACATTTACATGTCAATCAGAAAAGTATTTTTATATACTGTTTCATTATCCAACACCACTAATAAACAAGCACATTTATTCTGTTCTTATCAACTCGTTCAGAACAAAGGAAGAGCTGTATGTTTCCTGTGGTACTTTAAATATCTTACAAAATTTTAAAATAACTGTCTTCCCATTGGCGTGATTCATAGTAATAGAAGGGGGTTCTTGATTTTTGCACATAATCACAGTTCCTATGGGTACTGTCTACTGATGATCATGATGATACAGATTTGTGCATATCGAATGAAAGCAGACTTGGTATCTGGATAAATTGTGAGTATGTGCTAGAGGCATGAATTCTAGATCCACTGTAATTGTTACTGCAGTGTGCTGGAATGAAAATAAAATAGATTTAATAGAGTTTTCCTCAATTAGCAATATCACTATATGATGTTGAGAACATTTACTAATGTCAGTAGAACAACAGAAAATAGATTTGTTAAACATAAATGGAATAACCTTAGTAGGCTTAAATACAAATGCATGTAACACAGCTGGAGACTTCTCATTTTGTAACCTGTGTTTCTCAATATTTCCTTAAACCACTAGAGCCAAAAGAATCTTTCCCCAGGGATAACATTTGGGCACTACTTCTAAATGACATGCTGTCACGTATGTCAAGCTTTCCCATGGCTTAAATGTGCCATAGGCTCAATAGCAGTTATCACTACTGTCACTGACATAATAATCACTTGGAAAAACACTGAATAATTTCCTTGCTACATCTCTATTTTTGTAGGGTTTATTTTACTGAGAAACTAAGAATACTCTCTTTAATCATACCTCAAATTGATAAGGTTACTGGTGTCTTTACCAGAAATGGCACAATGAACATTTTTCAGAAAAGACAAAGTAAGTGTTATGCATGTTTTTCTTTACTGGAACATACTGCCATCATAGAACTTTTCATCACATTACTTCTGTCACCATTACAATAAGTAGAAAATGATCATATTTTATTTTCAAAATGTTCCATATTCTTATTATTATATCTAATGCTAGATATCATAATGTATTCGAGTCACGGAATCACAAAATGTTTTGGTTTGGGAAGGACTTTAAAGATCATCCGTTTCCAATCCCCTACCATGAGAGGAAAACATTCAACTAGAATAGGTTGCCAAAGACATGTCTAAAGATGTCTTGAACATTTCCAGGGATGGAGATGTCACCAGCTTCATAGCAAAGATTTTATTTTTTAATATCTAACTTAAATCTACACTCTTTCAATATGAAAACATTATTCCTTGTATTTTCACAATATACATTTCTGAAAAGTCTGTCTCCATCTTTCTTACAAGAACTTTTAAGTATCAAAAAGCTGCAGTAAAGTCTTCCTGGAGCTTTCTCATCTCCAGGCTAAAAAACTCCAGCTCCCTCAGCCTTCCTGACCATTTCTGTGTCCCAGTTTTATGTTTTGATGAGATCTGTTACTGAATTCTCATTTGTAATGCACATGGTTTGATGTTATAGTGATATAGACATATCAGTCTGCATTTTAAGTCACCATAAATACAAATTTTCAAATGTTAGCTATGGTCTAATTACTTGGATAGAGTAACTAACTCATCTAAAATTATCTATGCAGTACGAATGGAATATATAAAAAAAACAACTGTCTGTGAAACAGCAGAAAAAAATAAGCAGTATTTTAAACACAAATAATTTGTACACAATGATATCTGTTGTCTCATTTGACATTGACTTCTTTCACAATTATTCTGATTGTAACTCCTATCATGCGTAATATGTTTCTGTGTACAGCTTGTTCAAAATTCTCTCATATACAATGTAGGATGTCAAAGAGAGTGCGTGCACGGCAAGCTTGTTACTTCAGAAGAGAAGACTTTGAACTCTTCAGGGAACTACTTGGCAGGATGACATGGAATAAAGCCCTGGAGAGAAGAGGGGCCCAAAAAAACTGGTCAACATTCAAAAATCATCTCCTTCAAGCCCAGAAGCTGTGCATTCTGAGAAAAAGTAAGGTAGGCAAGAATACCAGGAGGCTTTTGTGGATGAATGGATTGCTCCTGGTCTTACTTAAGAACAAAAAGAAAGTCCATAGGGACTAGAAGCAGGAGCAGCTTACCTGGGAGGACTATAGAGAAGTTGTTCAAGCAGCCAGGGATCAGGTTAGGAAAGTTAAAACCCAGATAGAATTCAATCTAGCCAGAAACATAAAGGGGAACAAGAAGAAATTCTACATGTATATCAGTGATAAAGCAAAGGAAGATGTGTGTCCTCTCCATAAGGAAACTGGAAACCCGGTCACAAGGGATATGAAGATAGCTAAGGTGCTCAATGACTTCTTTGCCTCAGTCTTCACCAGCAAGAGCTCTAGCCACACTGTCCAAGCTGCAGAAAGAAATAGTAACAACTTGGAGATGGTAGATTTACTTACTGTAAGTGAAGATGAGGTTCAAGGCCATCTAAAGAATCTGAAAGTTCACAGGTTCATAGGATCTGAAGAGATATATGCATAAGTTCGAGGGAACTGACACATGACACTGACGCTATCCAGATCTGAAAGGTCGTGTGAGTCTGTTGAAGTTCCCATTGACTGGAAAAGGGGAAATATTAGCCCCGCTTTCAAGAAGAGAAAAAAATGAAGATCCAGGGAACTACAGTCCAGTCAGTCTCACTTCAGTGCTTGACAAGATCATGGAGCAAATCTTCCTGAAGGCACCAATAAGGCACATGGAAAATAGATGAAGTGATTGGTGGTAACCAACATGGCTTCACCAAAAGCAAGTCATGCCTGACAAACTTTGTGGCCTTTTATGATGGAGTTACACTGTCAGTAGATAAAGTAGATAAAGTAAATTGAGAGGTGCCTGAATACTGGAGGACAGACAATGGCACTACATTTGAAAAGCAAACAATGGTGATGACAGAGCCTGTATTCAAGACACAGAAACTATGGAACACAATATCAAATAAAGAGGAATTAACTCACCCCTCCTAGCAACAGTTTGGAAAAAAGGGTGAGCTGAGAAAAGCAGCCTCCTCTACTTTGAACTCTGGTGCACCAGAATAGGAGGGAAGGGCAAACTGCTCAGGCTCTGAGTGCATACATGCCTCCAGAAGCATGGCTGGAAGACAGAGGAAGGGTGAATCTAGGCTCCCTGTGCTTCAGGCATTCACATATTTATGTACTGGTTCAGGCTGTGACCTGGCAATTCCACTGTAGCAGTCTTCAAAAAGGGCAAGAAGGAGGATCTGGGAAACTATGGGACAGTCAGCCTCACCCACATTCCTGGAAAGATAATGGAACAGATTTTCTGGATACTATCTTCAGGTAATTGGAAGAGAAGATGGTTATCAGTAGTCAGCATGGGTTCACCAGGGAGAAGACATGCTCAACCAATCTGGTAGCCTTCTATGATGTCTTCAACGGCTGGGTGAATTGGGGGAGAGAAGTGGATGCAGTCTACCTTGATTTCACCAAGGCGTTTTACACTGTCTCCCACAACATACTTATAATGAAGCTGAGGAATTGTGGGATAGATGAGTGGACGATGCGGTGAGTTGAGAACTGGCTGATTGGAAGAACTCACTGTGATCAGTAGCGCAGATTCCGATTGGAGGTGTATATTTAGCAGTGTTCCTCAGGGATCAGTGCTGGGTCTGGTCTTGTTCATTGTCTTCATCAATGATCTTGATGAAGGGATAGTGTCCACCCTCAGCAAGTTTACTGATGATGCAAAGCTGGGACGAATGGCTGACACACCAGAAGGCTGTGCTGCCATTCATCAAGGCCTGGACAGGCTGAAGAGTTGGGCAGGGAGGAACAAGATGAGATTTAACAAGTGTAGAGTCTTCCACCTAGGGAAGAACAACTGCATGCACCAGTACAGGCTGGGGGATGATCTGCTGGAGAGAAGCTCTGTGGAGAAGGACCTGGGGATCCTGGTGGACAACAGTTTGGCCATGAGTCAGCAGTGTGCCCTGGTGGTCAAGAAGGCCAATGAGATTCTGGGGTGCATTAAAAGGAATATGGCCAGCAAGTCAAGGGAGGTGATCCTCCCCCTCTACTCTGCTCTAGTCAGGACTCACCTGGAGTACTGCGTCCAGTTCTGGGCTCCACAGTACAAAAACAGCAAGGATCTCCAGGAGATTGTCCAATGGAGGGCTGCAAAGATTATAAAAATCCTGGAGCACCTCTCTTATGAGGAAAGGCTGAGCAACTTGGGTTTGTTCAGCCTTGAGAAAAGAAAACTCAGAGGGGATCTGGTCAGTGTCTTTAAATATCTAAGTTGTGGGAGGCAAAGGGATGAGGCCAGACTCTTTTCAGTGGTACATGGTGACAGAACAAAGGGAAATGGTCACAAACTGAAGCGTAGGACATTCCGCAAAAATGTGCGTAAGAACTGCTTCACGGTAAGAGTGACAGGGCACTGGAGCAGGCTACACAGAGAGGTTGTGGATTCTCCTTCTCCAAAGATATTCAAGACCCGCCTGGGCACCTATGTGTGCAATGTGGTTTAGGGAGCCTGCTTTGGCAGGGGGTTGTACTAGATAATCTCTACAGGTCCCTTCCAGCCACTACAATTCTGTGATAAAGGAAGACAACTTGTCTTGTCTACCTGGAAGATGTAAAGCATTTCACAGTGTCCCACGTGACATCCTGATCTCCAAATTGGAGGAAAATGGATTTTATAAACTGACCACTCTCTGGATAAGGAAGTGACTGGATGGTAGAACTCAGAGAGTTGCAGTTAATGGTTCAATGTTCAAGTGGAATCCAGTGATTAGTGCATTCCTCAGGGACCCGTACTGGGACTGGTGCTATTTAACATCTTTGTAGGTGGCATGAACAGTGGGATCGAGTGTACCCTCGGCAAGTTTGCAGACAATATTAAGCTGAGTGGTGCAGCTGACAGACTAGAGGGAAGGGATGTCATCCAGGGGATGGCTTGACAGGCTTGAGAAGTAATCCCATGCCGACCTCTTAAAGTTCAACAGGACTAAGTGCAGGGTCCTGCACTAAGTTGGTGCAATTCCAGGCACAAATGTGGGTTGGGTGAAGAACAACTTGAGAGCAGCCCCGAGGAGAAGTATTTGAGGGTGTTTGTTGATAATTCAGCATAAGCTGACAATGTGTTCTTGCAGCCCAGAAGGCCAACTATGTCCTGGGCAGGATCAAGAGAAGCATGATCAGCAGGTCATGGGAGGTGATTCTGACCCTCTACTATGCTCTCATGAGACTCTACTTGGAGTACTGTGTCCAGTTCTGAGGCTGCCAACACAAGAAAGACGTGGAGTTGTTGGAGCTGGTCCAAAGGAAGGCCATGAAGATGATCAGAGGGAGGAGTACTACCCACCCTGTGAGGACAGGATGATGAATATCATCAACTCATGTTTAAAATATAGATTTATACAAGAGGGGAAAAAAAAAAAAAAAAGAAAAAAGTGATGGTAAAGATTTCTGTAGTTTTAGTTTGTATAACTTTTATGTAATAGATACATTCTAAAAAGCCTAAAGATAGTGATCAGTTGAATACTTGACAGGTCCAGCTCACAGTCAGTTTGTTTAATTTTCATGTTTTCTAGAGTGGATATTGTCCTAGCAAACATGCAGAACTGTGTAGAAATATGATGGAAAATAACTTATGTGTAGACAGTATAGCTGTGTGTTTCACTACAGTTATGGAAACTCATCCTGTGTGTTCCTTAGAATTATTTTTAGTGATAAACAGACTGCTCTAAATAACTGCAGCTTTTGTTCTCGTAATCTATTTTTATGCATAGCAGATTTTCTTCTATAATACACTCCTTTCAAAATATGACTTCAAATATGTAAATACTTAACACTAGTTCATATACTGAATATGCAAATTAGAAAGATACTTTTCAAATATTTTATTTTAAAATTTAAATATTACAGTTTAAAAATTCAGATAGATTTTAACAGCTGGCTTTACAATGTATTTCTGTTTGAAACTAAATCTCAGTTAGTCGTCTTTTATAAATATACTTCCTGCAATTTAGGGAAATAGCTCTGTCTACTTCATGTAAATAAGCTTAGTTGTCAAGTGAATATTGGGGATTTTTCATCTCATATATACAGCTGTAATGTAATCAGTCTCAAATGATATTCCATACCATATTCTTAATGAAAAATCTTTGCTTGCACTATTGTAAATGTCCAGTATATTGAGAAAGATAAAATTATCATGCCCTTCTATGAGAGAGCAAGTAATAAAGAAAATAGCGCTGAAGTATAGTGATTGAAGTGGTTTTCTATATGGGAAAACAGGACATCAGCTATCAGTCTCCACTTCCAGGTGTGTTTAATAATTTCACATTAAATTGATACTGATTAAAAAGAATAAAGAAATGAATAAAATCAAAACATAAGAAGGACAAACAAATATTTTTCTTCCAATTAAATTACTTTATTCATGAAGAATTAAAACTTTCTTTCATCTTTTTCTACCTTCACTATGTGACCATCCTGTTGGATGAGAAAAAGACTGTGGACGTAGTCTAACCTAGATTTTGTTAAAACCTTTGACATTGTCTCACACAGAATTCTCCCTGATAATCTGGCAGCCCACAGCTTGGACGGGTGTCCTCTTCACTTGGTAAAAGACTGTCTGGAAGGCAAGGCCCAGAGGGGTGATGAATTAATTTAAATCCAGCTGGAGACCGGTCCCTAGTGGTGCTCCCCAGGGGTCTGTGTTGGAGCTGGTCCTGTTTGATGTCTTTATTGATTTTCTAGATAAAGGGATTGAGTGTGCCCTTCGTGTGTTTTCAGATAACACCGAGCTGGGGGGCAGTGCTGATCTGCTTGGGAATAGGAAGGACCTTCAGAAAGGTAAAGATATCTCTATCAATACACTGAGGCCATATGTATGATGTTCAACAAGACTAAGTGCCAAGTTCTGCATTTCAGTCACAACAACCTCATGTAGTGCTACAGGCTTTATCAGAGTAACTGGAAAGCTGCATGAAGGAAGAGGATTTGGAGGTGCTAGTTGACAGCCAGCTTAATATGAGACAGCAGCGTGCCATGATAGTCAAAACTGCCAACAGTATCCTGACATATATCAGGAATAGGATAGCAAGTCGAACTAGGGAAGTGATTTTCTCCCTATACTCAGCCCTCGTGAGGCTGCACCTTGAGTACTATGTTCAGTTTTGAGCCTCTCACTACAAGAAAGATATTGAGGCTCTGCAGGGTGTCCAGAGAAGGACAACAAAGATGGTGAGGGGTGTTATAAGGAGAAACTGAGTGAACTGGGATCATTTAGTCTAGAGACAAGGAGGTTCAGGGGAGATTTCATTGCTCTCTACAACTACCTGAAAGGAGCCTGTGGCAAACTGAGGATTGGCTTCTTCTCCAGGGCAACTAGAATGAGAGGTAATAGCCTCAAGTCATGCCAGGAAAGGATCAAGCTGGATATTAGGAAGAATTATTCTCTGAAATAGTAGTCAAACATTGAAACAGGCTGCCTAGGGATGTGGTGGTGTCTTCACTCCTGGAGATTTTTGAGAAATGTGTAGATGTGGTACTTGGATGTAGCAGGCATGGCAGTGAAGGGTTGATAATTGGACTTGGTGATCTTGGAGGTCTTTTCCAACCATAATGATTTCATGTTTCTATTCTTCCTCTTGCTCTGTGGGTCTTCATGTGAATAGGACTTGAATTCTTATTCACAGTGGTTCACCCTTTAGAGCCCCAGAAGCTTCTATCTTGTGCTATGTAGACAAGGGCAAATGTCTTTTTATTTTAATTACAATCAGATGCTCAGGAAAACCTAGATATCGTAAGCACACTTCACAGTTTTGTCAATCAAAATTGTCAAAGTACAGCTTTGGGAAAAAGAAATGAAACAAGAAAACAGACACTTTAACAAAAGGGTAAGATCTGAAGCAATTTGAAGTTATTCGAAATGAACAAATTATATAAATGCAGTATGAAAACATGACCTCAAATATTGACAAATCATGTTATGGACAAGAAGCAGGAAGGTTGCTATGGTTTAACGTTGTTAGACAGCTAAGCCTCAAACAGCCCCTCATTCACTCCCACTCTGGTGGAATGGGAAAGATTTGTAAAGGTAAGAGTGAGAAATAATGGGTTGAGATAAAGACTGTTCATTAGACAAAGCAAAATCTGTGCATGCAAGCAAAACAAAACAAGGAATTCATTCATTGCTTCCCACTGGCAGACAGGCGTTCAACCATTTCTAAGAAAACAGGACTCATCACTTCTAACAGTTTATTGAGAAGACAAATGCCACCACTTCAAAAGTACCCTGTCTTCCTCGTTTTTTCCCCCTTTTCTTGCTAAGCATGATGCCAGCAATATGTCATTTGATATGACTGATCAGATTTTGGTTAGTCTGGATCAGCTTTTCTGACTGCATCCCCTCACACACTGGGCACTCCCAGGCTCTTTGCTGGCAGGGCAGCATGAAGAGTAAAAAAATCCTTGACTTTGTACAGGGACTGCTCTTCAACAATTGGTTCTTCAACATTAGTGTGTCATCTGCACTCTATTTTCATGAAAAATCCAAACCAGTTTCATGTATGTCTCTACAGAGATTATTTGCTCCATCCCTGTCAAAATAATGAGAAGACTTGATTTCTATTGTTGTTTTTTTATTTTTTTTGCTTTGTGTTCTGCCGTACAGTAACATTCTCACATCAGAGTCAGCTGAAAGAATCAGCATTCTGTGATTAGTTTTGTGCTGAACAATCTCTGGCATCCTTTGTATGAACCTAAGTCCAAAGGCAGTTTTAAGCTAAAATGATATACTTCCAAACTAAAATTTTAGCTATAGTAGCCTGTTCTTTTCTGCAGATTATTACAGAAATACATTTACAACTGGTCACATGGGTTGACCTGTCTGGACAGCTAGCTATGTAACCTGTTGTTGTAGGCTTCCTGTTTTGGCAGAGGGGTTGGTCCCCATGATCTCTTGAAGTTCCTTCCAGCCCCTGCAATTCTGTGATTCTGTGAAATGCTAACTTGTCCTACAGAGAGGATTTGAAAGTATGGAGTGAAAGTAAGTTTTCCAGTTTGGTCAGCTATGTAGTAAGGAAGTGATGCAAGTCACTGACAATCCTCCAGCTATAATAGCACTACTATATATTATATAGATTATAATTGGATGAGAAATTATCAGTGACATTTTCAAGTTATTTTTCTCTTTGTATCAAGAATAAGAATGTAGATGTCTGCCACAACTCTCAAACACCTCCTTTCTTGATATAATAAATCAGTTGTTTTGGAGGCCTCTTATTTGAATGTAGCTTCACGAGGTTCAGGTTTCTGATATTACGAATGTAGGATTTCCTGTGAAAGACAGAACACTAGATAGTCACATTGTATAATGTATTATGCAGGAGATATTCACCCTATGTAACATCTCTCTCTCTCTCTCAGTATAGGTGTTTACATTTAGATATCTAAGTTTTCAGTACTGGGAATGAATATGTATTAGCGGAGACAAAAGAACAATTCTGATGGTTTCAAATGGACACTTAAAGCTTGACTCATTTGTCTAAACAAAGGGTCTCACAGTGTATTAGATAAATGGGGTATCCATTTATCTAGTATTCCACATTTCCAGCTGTTCCCATATGTCACAGCTATTTTGCAGGTCCTCTGTGGCTAGGGTGAATATTTCTCAGATATATTAGAGTAGCAAGAGTGGGTCTGTTACCTTATAGTTGGGCCAACTGAACCTAAACCCTAGTGACTGGTGTGATGAATTGTTTTCCAGGCTGCATAAACTCTCTGTGTGGTCCAGTGCCTAGAATTTGCCTTAAGTGTTATTTGAGATTGTTTAGGTTATCTGAGAGAACAGACGGGAGATCTCTGATATCATGAAGAAGGAGCTGGAGGCTAGAAAATATAATTTCGGACTCAGATGGCACTTGCCATATCTCATTAGGCAAGTGAATCAAAGTCACAGAAGTCTAATGCCTGTAGTGGAAATTTTTACTCTTAATTCACATGTACACGTTATCCATGACAACTCAGGTGCATGACACTATTTCACAGACACAGTGTGAATTCTCTTTAATCAAAGTTTACCTAACAAACATTTAGTGTAATTAATGAATGTGCATGCAATCATTGTATTGCTTAACTATGTTTATTCAATGTTTATTTAACTGTTTATTATGATGTTTTGTGTTGCCTTTTGGTAATTTGCAATTATACTGGTAAGTTTCTGGACAAAAGATGCTAATGTTTCTTTATTGCTATGTTTTGTTTTGCGGGTTATTATTCTGCCTGACATCTGTTTTGTGGTACATAAGGGAGTGGGTCTCCAATAAAATTGTTTCAAGCTCTACACAGATGTCTCATATCCTTGGAGATCCTTGGTCGGATAGGTACCTTTTTACATGAACAACTGAATCAAGGTCATAAGGATTTGATAACCCCAAACTCCTTCTAGAGCTTGCAGAAAGATATTAGCATCTCAAGAGACTATCTCATCTGCCTTCTCCTACAAAGGAATTGTCTTTGGAGGTTATTTCAAAGTAAGACCAGAGTGACTAATTAAGACTTGCACGCCTTTTAGATAACCAAAGTAGGGCAGATGAATCCCAAATATATGTACGTAAATTAGAAGATGAGTCTGCCTTGATGCTCATTCAGGCAATGCAGAAAGATAAATTTCTCCAAAGAGATACTCGGAGCAGGCATCTAATTTAAGAGCTCTCTATATAGAATATCTTTTCATCCTCTGCTTATTACAGGGCAAACCTCGGGACTTTTACTCTCTCTGTCCTA
>NW_024962262.1:30496754-30504990 GCF_019238085.1 Lagopus leucura
CCCCCACGAAGAAAGAAAAAAAATACAAAAAGCTGTTAGGGGTACCTAGAATTATCAAATAATAATGAACAAAACAATTAGAAATATTGTGACTCTTTTGCTCAAATGCAATATAGAGGGCTTAAAGACATGTTTTGGTTTTGAATTAGAAAAAAGTGCAATTTAAATCTGTTTGTAGTTTTCAGGATGTGGTAGCTATTCGAGTACTATACTTACTAGAGGAGATAATTCCACTTGAACATTTTGGTTGTTTTTTTCTTTTTTTCTTTTTTTTTTTTTCCTTCTTCTTCTTCTTTTCTTTTCTTTTTTTTTTTTTAAGTTGATACACTGTTAAAAAATGTTTCAACTTGAAGAAATTGTCATTCTATGTAAAACAATAATGTGAGCAGAAATTAATTGACTGTAATACAACAAACACCTCCAAAGTTCCACTAACTGTGACTCAGAGCCCAGTTTTATGCAGTGTGAACTAAACTCAGCCTTACTGAAAAAAAAGATCTTGATCACTAAACAAATATGTAACATAATTCCCTGTAAAATGAGAGTACTGTTCAGCAGCTTACAGATTCAGGACAAAAATATTGATGTGAAGAGTTATGCAATGCAAATTTTGCAAATAGATGGTAAAAAGTCAGCAGTTTAACTAACCAGTGCCAAACTCATTGACATCTGCTCTATCACCAAATAATTGTGTAATGTTAACACTGGCATTTCTATTAATATTCTGATTTATCCTAACAATGTGTTAGTCCTAACAACCTGTGAGTGGTAGTCAATAAAAAACTGTGATGAGTGTTATACATTTTCTATATCCTGCTTACAAAAAATCTCTGCACTTACTCTGAGAGATGCTTCTCATATCTTTTTTTTCCACAAAACTTCCTTCACAGCACTGTGATCCAAGGCACACAGCTGCAGAAGGTCAGAGTCAGCTTGAGCACAAGCAACAGAACTCCTAGTACAACACACATGTGGTACTGGACACTGGAACTAGCTGTTCAGTTGAAAGCAGTGATAGCCTAGAGGTATTGGCTTTGACTGCTTTTGCTGACCTGCTCAACAGCTCTTATGGCCACATGGTCTTGTTGCAAATAATGTGATGTGGCTTTGATACAGAATTAGAATGTGAGAACTACTTACAGTCTCATTCTTCACTGGGCAGCAATGCTTCACACTTTATGTATAGCACTCTGCAGCTAACATCAGAGTTATTCATCTTCAGCTTTCCTTTACTGGCAAAAATAGGAAAAAAAATAAAAAAAAAAGGTCAATCTAACTAATGTTAAAATAAGGTGAAACAAATCTCCATATCATTGAAGTTCTTGATTGTCTTAATTGACTTCTTTCACAAGGGAGACTGAAGTAATTGTCTTAAATGTAAACTTTTTCTGTAGAGGGTTAACCTTGGTTAAAAGCCAGATGTCCACCGACTTCTCTGTCACTCTGTCTCCTCAACAGGAAGGGAAGAAAGAATAATGGAGAAACACACAGACTGAGATAAAGACAGGGAAATTACCTAATCAGTTACTGTCACAGGCAAAACAGACTTGATGTAGGAAAACGAATTTAGTTCAGTAACAATTAAAATTGATTTGGGTAATGAGAAACAAAGACAGAATATCAAACCAACACTTTCTCCCCAAAATTTCTTCAGGACATCATCACTTCTTCATCTCCAGCACCTCTACGTCCTTCCTACAGAGCAGCAACATAGGAGGAGAAATGAGGGATTGTGGCCACTTCATAGCATTTTTCTCTGTCACTGCTTTCTTCTCACACTCTTCTCTTGCTCCAGCACAGCATCCATCCCACAGACTATAGCTAAATGCCTGCTCCACCTTACTTTCCTCCGTGAACTGCAAGGAAATCTCTGCTCTGATAGCAGGAAAACCTACTGTTCCTCCTTCCTTTCTGACCCTAATTGTTGCTTGATTTTTCTCACATCTTCTCCATTCCTCTCTCTCTCAATTACTACTCAATGCTTTTTCTGCTTTTTGATGGAGGGGCTCCGGTGTATCCTGATGGGAGTCTGTAGGAGCTGGATGGTATTGACTGTATGCAGCAAAGGACAGCCCCTGGCCTCTTCCTACAGAGCCAAAATCCTTCTTAATAAACAACATACATTGATATTTGTGAGTAGTCAATAAATCCCTTCCAATATACCAGTCTGCTTTTTAGGAAGTTGGAGAATGCTGTGATGATTTTCAACTGCAGACCATCTATGCAGCAGGTCTGTTTACAGAGTTTAATATCTAGTTCAGGTGAACATGATTTGGAGCTCTTTAACAAGTTAGTCTTATTGATGAAAATCTGTATCAAAATTGACTGCCAGATAGAGAAAAAATATCCATCATTTTAGAACAAGAATTTCTAAACATTCCAGGGAAACTTACAAATTAAGTAGAAAGTTATTTAATTAATTTGAATGCCTTCAATTTTATACTGCATAGAAAATGGGGGTAGACAATTTCTATCCAATACAGAAATGGATACATGGAATTTAAGTACATTCAAGTATATTTGATTCCATATTGTTATTATATATATATATGTGCACAAATAGACATACATATATACTTTTAAATTGTTCTGTAACAATTCAAACACATATACAGAAATCTCAGAACAGATCATATCTACATTCATAATAAAATTTAATATTGATACAGTAATTAAGATAATACTTTATAGTTTTGTATATAGATCTAGAGTGGACTCTTAATGCAAAGAGTAAGAGTTTACTTATTGCAAAGCAGAGCACTGTTAAATCACACGTGTAGTTCTTCTAATACGCACTTCATAATTTGTGGAATGTTGCAATATGGTCAACATCTCCATATGCCAGTTACAAATAAGGTTTCCATACAATACAGAGTCTTTATGGCACACTTTAAAAATAGAGCAGAAACATAAAACATTGAAACCTGACAGAAAGTCTGTCATATGTCAGCTAGGATTACAGTTACACAGAATGTCCAAGAGATATCCAGAAACCTCTTATCTTTTGATAGCATGACTAACCATAATCTTAAAATAAAAAAGTTTTCTATGAATACTATTCCATGAGTTTTCATAACAAAATTAAATTTTAAAAAATGGTAATGCTACTTGGGAAAAATATATATATATATGTATATTTGACATTTGAATGGCAGTAGGATTCACAAATAAAATACATGCTTAATGATACAAATTATAGAATGATTTCTATAACCTGAATTTATGTACTGTCTTTTATTCTACAAGTCTCCTTTCACAGGGACTTTCACTACTCAGGGCATTGGAACTATTTAATCAATTCTCCTAAGAATAGCTTGCTTTTGAATGTCTCATGGAACAAGGGAAATATACAGTTCTGGAAACAGTGTGGAAGGAAAATATTTTAATACAATATATGTTTCTGAAGATAATTTACAGAATATACATTTTAAGATGAAGTGGGCACCTAAATTACTTCTGTAAGAAGTAATCTATGTATCAAAATGAAGATTTCCAGAATCTCAGAAATAGATTTTAACAAATAAATAATAATAATAAAAAAAGAACAAAACTGAAACTGTCAGTGTCTTGTTACTGGTCAGACTAGATCTTGAAATCCTAACAGTGTATCTTCTTCAATTTTCCATTTCTCCATGGAAATATGTGCATAGTATTAAAATCTGTAGGACCTGAAGAATGGTATATATGCTGTAAACACATGTTTACAGTCATCATTACATTTTATTAGCTGCAAGTTAACATTTTAACACTTTCTGGAAAAAAAGAGAATGAAAAACTTATTTAACATTAATTGTGATACAGCAAAAATAATCTTACCTTGGATTTTCCCCCTATGAGACAGAAACACTGGTGAAATATTTTAACTCTCTAAAATTTTAAGATATCTCTCCTTAGCATTAAGTTTGACGGTATTAAACAACAGGAACTCAAGTCAATGCAGCTATGCAAATATCACTTAATAATATGTACTGGCAGTTGACTCACTTTCAGTGCCACCAACTCATGCTCGAAGGTATGGTTTCCATTTTCACACAGCAACTGCTAGTCTTCTGGAAATGAGAAAAATAAAATGCATCTGCTCAAAGATATAGACAAGATGGACTCATGAGTCCTGCAAAATCCATATTCTATTTATAGACAGAGTATTTCATGAAAAATTTGTCGAGATAAATTTACTAGTCTTCAATTAGATTCCAACTTAAACTTTAAAGGAACAATGCTCTTTTGTACTTAATGGATATAATTTATATATAGGATAAAGTGTGTGAAATGCAGCAATATTTTCTGCAGTAAGGCAGGATACACTCAAAGTTCCCAAAATATATCTTGGTTTGCTCAGAGGTTCTTAAGTTTCCTTGGAGATTCTTAAACTTAACTTCTATTACAGATATGTTATCTCGTTTCTGAGTTTATCCCTAGTTCCAATACTAGACAGATTTGTCTATAAAGCAAATGTGTACGTTTAAAGATATTTGATTTGGTCTTCTCTTTGTACATCAAAGGAAATAGCAAACTGAGTGCTACTCCATTAGTATTTTGCAGTAAAATCAAGACATCCTAAATTTGAGAAAAGATGGTTGAAATGCATTCAGTAACAATGAGAAAACTCTCAGAGGTAAAGTTGAAATCTGAAAGACAGTACTACAAGGACAGTGTAAGTTATTGTGGTTCTTTTGACAGAGAGATCCTAAAACGTTAGCTTAAAATAAGATGAAATGAAAAGGCAGTGATGTAACCAAAACTTGAGCGCCCGTAATCTACCAAAACTTGAGTACCCATAATCTAATACAACCTCGTGAATCATACCATAGAAACATAGAACAGCTTGGGTTGGAGGGGACCTTAAGGATCACCACATTCCAGCCCTGCTGCCACTGGCACGCTAGATCCAGTAAAAGAAAAGGTTGCGCACGGCCCCATAGCTCCAGGAATGGGATGGGACATTCAAAACCTGTCTGGACAACTAGTTCCAGCACCTCAGCATTCTCACTGAAAAACTTTCCCCTAACATCTAACCTAGATCTCTCCACCTTTAAAGTCACTCCCTCTTGTTCTGTCACTTTCTACCTATATAAAAAGTTGTTTTCCCTCCTTTTTATAATCTCCTAGCAAATACTGGAAAGATGTAATGCAGCCTTCCCATAGCCATCTCTAAGCTGAACAAGCACATCTCCTTCATCCTGTCTTCATAGGAGAGGTGCTCCAGCCATCTGTTCATCTGTGTGGTACTCCTCTAATTCCTCTTCAAAACCTCCACATCTTTCCTGTGTGGGGGGCCTCATGCCTGGATGCAGTACTCCAACTGGAGCCTCAGAAGGGCAGAGTAGAGAGGGGGAATAATCTTCCTCACCTGCTGGCCACATCTCTGCTAGTGGAACCCAGGACACCATTGACTTTACAGGCTGCAAATGCACACTACTGGCTCATGTTAAGTTTTTCATCGACGAGGACTCCCAAGTTGTTCTTAACGGAGCTACTCTCAAGGATTTCTTCTCTCAGTTTGCATACGTATCTGGGATTATCTTGACTCAAATGCAGAATCTTGTGCTTTGTTTTGTTGAACCTTACTATGTTTATATGGAGTTTATCAAGATCGTCTAGATGGCATCTCTTCCTTCCACTTTATCAATGCACTGCCCAACTTGGTGTCACCAGCAAACTTGCTGAGGTGCACTCCATCCTGTCATCTATGTCACTGATAAAGATGTTGAACTGCACTGGTCCCAAGATGGATACCGCTCATTACTGAACTCCACCTGGACTTAGAGCCATTGTCCACAATGCTCTGGCTGCAACCTTCCAACCATTTCTTCATCCACCTAATAGTTTCACTCTTCAAATCTATATCTCTCTAATTCAGGGATAAGAATGTGGTAGGGAACCATATCAAAAGCCTCTCAGAAGTCCAGGTAGGTGACATCAGTTGTCTTATCTTTGTCTACTGACACTGTCATTCCACCATAGAAGGCCACCAGATTGGTCAAACACGACCTTCCCTTGGTGAAGACATGCTGGCTGTCTTGCATCACCTGCTTATTCTTCATGTACCTTAGCATATCTTCCAGGAGGATCTGTTCTATGGTCTTCCCAGGCATAGAGGTGAGGCTCACTGGCCTGTGGTTCTCTGGTCTTCCTTCCTCACTTTCTTATAAATGAAAGTGATGTTTTCTTTCTCCCAGTCCCCAGGAATTTTTCCTGACAATCACAACCTGTGCAATATGATGGAGAGAGCCTCAGAAGCCACCTCAGCCACCCCTTTAGGACCCTGGGATGCATTTCATCTGGCCACATAGACTTGTACGCATTCAGCCTTGAGAGGTTCTTAAATTTGCTCTGCCCTTAATGTAAGGGAGAGTTTGCCCCCTCATTTCCCACCTGGAGTTTCAAGTTCATGGATGTGAGGTTCAGGGATGTAAGAATCCTGGCTGCCAGTGAAGACTGAGGCAAAGAACTCACTGAGTATCTCAGACTTTCCCATATCTGTTGTAGCCAATTCTTCGTCGTATATCAGAGGAGGTACTCTCTTTTTCGCCTGCCTTTTCTGACCTATGCACGTGTAGAATCCCTACCTTCCCTTCCTTATCCCAATTCAGTTTCGTCTGTGCTTTGGCTTTCCTAACCTCATCTCTATAAGTCTGGACAGCAGCCCTGTATTTTTCCCAGGTCACACATCCTCATTTCCACTGCCTGAACTTTCCCTTCTTTTTCCCTCAGTATGACAAGTAATCTTTGCCAAGCCATGCCAGTTTCCAGTCTCTCTTGTCTCCTTTTTTATTCTGAGGGATGAAGAGTTCTTATGCTCTCAGAAAAGTGTCGTTAAAAAATAGCAAAACTCATTCCACTCCTTTGTCTCTAAGGACTTCTTCCCAAGAGGATCTTGTCCAACAATTCCTTAAAAAACACAAAGTTTATTCTCCTGAGGTTCAAGATCCTCACTCCACTCTGCCATACTCACGTTCTTCAGGATCACAAACTCAGTCCTGTAACAGAATTAGGATAACACAGAAACCTACCTACAAAATGAAGCATGTGTGTTCAACATTCACGTACCACTGATGTTCGTATAATTTCTAAAATCTGGCTGTGTTTATGATCCTACAGATGAATTTGTACAGTTGCCTGAACATCTCTACAAAACCAGTAAAACCTGTCAACACTTGTGCTCGATACTTAAATTCCTCATACATCTATATACTAAATAACTTGCCATTTATATTTGGAGTTTTATCTGATAGACTTTTCTTGAGACTTCAGTCACATAAAATAAAGTGAGTAGCTTCTTTTTCATATGTATAGGGATCTCAGATGATTTTCTTACCAAATTTAAGTGTCAGTTTTCACTGTGAATTCTGTAACAAATGTATTGTAGAAAATAAATAAATACAAAGCTGCCATTCTTTTTTGATGGAAATTACTTGCTGAATTGTTAAAGATTAGTAAATAACTATACTTGAGATTTCAGACCTGGACACAATACTCTCTATATTGTTTTACCCACCTGATATTGTCTTTCTCATCCTCCAAAGATGTTTAAGGATGTTTCAATAAGTAGTAGATATATCTGAACCACTCATCTCCTTTTCTAGGCTCTTGATTTGAACATAGTTGCTCTGAAAGTACTTGCTTCCTCCACTGACTACAATGAAAGAAAAAAAAGACAAGCTCAAGTGAAGACACAAATTAGCAGTGGATGGATGAAGTCAAGTGGGTGAGTTACTCTGCCTGAAAAAGTATAACTGTCTTACTAGTTTGCGATTCAGTATTCACCTATACTTTCCAGAGAAATTACAAGTCAGTGAGCTTTTATAGGACTCTGAACTATCACAGAATCACAGAATCACAGAATCACAGAATCACAGAACTGTAGGGACTGGAAGGGACCTCTACGGATCATCAAGACCATTCCCCCTGCAAAGCAGGCCCCCTACAGTAGGCTACATGGGCAGGCATCCAGGCAGATCTTGAATGTCTTTGGAGAAGGAGAATCCACAACCTCCCTGGGCAGCCTATTCCAGTGCTCCATCATATAATCATGCTCATACTGCAGAGATTGATGCAGTCAAAGCGATATAGGTTGAGATCAGTAGTCCATTGTATATGTTTAGATTTACACTGACGCAAGCCTCCCCTTTCCCTTCCCTTCCCTTCCCTTCCCTTCCCTTCCCTTCCCTTCCCTTCCCTTCCCTTCCCTTCCCTTCCCTTCCCTTCCCTTCCCTTCCCTTCCCTTCCCTCTCCT
>NW_024962262.1:30505090-30573231 GCF_019238085.1 Lagopus leucura
CCTTCCCTTCCCTTCCCTTCCCTTCCCTTCCCTTCCCTTCCCTTCCCTTCCAAACTACGGCAGGGGAGATTCAGGCTGGACATTAGGAAGTATTACTTTTCAGAAAGGGTGGTCAGGCACTGAAATGGACTGCCAAGGGAGGTGGTGGAGTCACCGACCCTGGGGGTGTTCAAGGAAAGGCTGGATGTTGTGTTGAGGGACATGGTTTAGTGGGAGCTATTGGGAATAGGTGAACGGTTGGACTGGATGATCTTTTAGGTCTTTTCCAACCTTGGTGATTCTATGATTCTATGATTCTATGATTCTTTCCTTTCCTTTCCCTGTCACAAATACCAAAAGACAAGTTTTGTCTGATTTGTACTGATATGATTCTGTATACAAGATGTACTATAAATTTATTTATTATTTTTACAGGGGGCTTGAACCAGCTGACTCCCAGAGGTCCTTTCCAACCCCTACAATTCTACATTTAAATGTTTCTGTTCTCATAAATAAAGTTGGGAGTGTCTTTGTTATTACACTTGTGGTGAAGTAGTGTGCAATACATTGCATTCAGCTCAGAAAAATTTGTTCCTGAAAAACAACACTAAAAAATTATTACATTTTTGTAAATGTATTCAGTTACTACTAGTGTGATCTTATTCTCTCCAGAGAATTCTGAAACAAAGAAATGTAGAAAGCATCAACATTTCTATGGAATATAATCTCCTCTTAATGAATATAAAAATACATCCAGAATAGTATCTATCTAGGATTTGCCTAGTATGACATGATCATGATGTCCATTAAGAGACTCTCTAAGCTCTTTCAAAACAACAAAGATATAAAAAGCTTGGATATAAAGCAATTTATGTTGCACACTGAACAAATATCTCTAGGAATACTCAGCATGAATTTTTATTATGATAATTCTAGGGATCGTTAAAGGAAGACTGCCAGCAATGACAGTAATGACAGCATGAGGGCAACATGAGATCACAGATCCTTAGTCAACTGTCATTAGAGCAGTTTGCAAGCTTATCTTCATACACTTACACAAAAACAGCATTGCTTTACTGCACAATAGTTAAGATGGAGACCAGTAGAAATATCACTTTTGAAAAAGATATGTTGCAGTTCTATTCTTTCACAAGGTAATTTATAGACAGTTCAATCTAGAAACACACAAGCGGAAGAGAGCCTACAGTTTTATTTATTGAAATATTATTGTTTGTTTCATCTAAGTGTAAATTTTCTCATGAATGGTTTCAGAAAATGCATTTCCATTCATAAAGACTTTAAATCTTTAAGCAAATTGCACTTAATTATTCCTGTAAAATCTGTACCCTTGTTAGAGATCCTTATCTAGGACAGTAACCTCTTGGATATAGCAGAGATTATTACATATAAAAATATAATAAATAGGATATTAACATTCATTTATTTTTATTTTCTTTTCATTCTTCAAAAGAACACACACACACATATACACACACACACAAAGTCTGAGTAATTTAAGAATAAACACACTGTAATAAATAATTCTGTCGCTGTGTCTTATTTCAAACAGTAGTTTGTAATGGATACCTTGAGAAGATACTCAGAATTTAAAGCCAGGAACAGTATTTAAACACATTGCAAATTCCAGCTCTAGAATAAGTACTTTCTAAACTAGAAGCAACAAGTTCATTTCTGATTACAGCTTGCCAAAACTACGTGACCTGTTATCATTCCATTTACAAGTTCCAAAGCATTAGTAATATTTTTCTATGAGAAGCTGACTTTCATGAACTAGTCTCCCATTATGGAAAATTAAACACAGTGTTGATGCTATTTAACATCTTTGTAGGCAACATAGACAGTGGGATCAAGTACACTCTCAGCAAGTTTGCAGATGACCAAGCTGAGTAGTGCAGTTGACACACTAGAGGGAAGGGATGCCATTGAGAGGTACCTGCACAGGCTTGAGAGGTGGGCCAACCTCATGAAGTTCAATAAGCCCAAGTGCAAGGTCCTGCACCTAGACTGGGGCAATCCCAGGCACAAATACAGGTTGGGCAGAGGAAGGCTTGAGAGCAGCCCTGAGAAGAAGGATTTGGGGGTGTCAGTAGATGAGTCTCAACATGAGCCAGCAATGTGGGCTTGTAGTCCAGAAAGCCAACTACATCTTGGGTTGCATCTTACAAGAGAAGAATGACCAGCAGGTCAAGGGAAATGATTCTGCCCCTCTAATCTGCTCTTGTGAGATCCCACATGGAGTGCTGCATCCAGTTCCGGGCCCCCAGTACAAGAAGGATATCGAGCTGGTTGATAGGCTTCAGAGGAGGGCCACAACAGTGATGAAAGGGCTAGAGCACCTCACCTATGATGATATGCTGAGATGGGGCTTTTCAGCCTGGAGAAGAGAAAGCTCTGAGGGGACATTATAGTGGTTTTCCAGTACATGAAGAAGGTCTGCAAGAAAGCTGAGGAGGGACTTTTTAAAAGGGCATGTAGTGGCAGGACAAGGTGAAATGGCATTAAACTGGAAAAGGGTAAATTTAGACTTGGTAGTAGACATTGTTTTTTTGTTTTTTTTTTTCTTTTGCTGTTAATCTAAAGAAGAAAACTTCCAGTCTCACGTTTTAATGTACATTTTTTAATGTAAAAAATATTATTTTATGTAATACAAAGAAAGTTCAAGATTCTGTTTTTGCAGTTTTGAGAATGCTATGCTATTATTAGTGGTAATTAGCATAACTATAATAATTATTAATTATTTTATATACTTAAATGTGTGCTGCTGTATTGCCTGTTGTACTTGGTTAGGGAAGACAGTCTCTCCATCTGTCTCCTTCAGTTGCATTCTACTCCTATTCCCGTATTTCCTTCTTTCTTTCCACATTCTTCCAAGTCCTTTCCTTCTGCAGCTGTTTCTTGGGTAATTTCCAGAAATTTCCTTTCTTATATATCCTACCTATATACAAATCTGTATTACACATGTCTCTGAGATATTCTTTTCTCCCATCAATCTTGACCTAATGCTGTTCACCTTATCTTCTCTAATGTTTTCTGCATACTTCAGAGCATTTTTTTCTTTTCCTTGCCATGGTACTCAGGCTGCTGTCCCTGACATGCAATTCTTGACATTTCCACATAATTCTGTTCCTTGGATAGCTGACAAAATGCCAAAAGAATTATGTCATATACTATAGCAGGCTTGCTTCGACTACGTTAAAATAAGTATTAAATTAGTATGTGGAAAGTTGCACTTTCTATTGTGTCAAATGGACTACTGCAGTTTTATTACAGAGAGGTTCTGATGTTTGCAGTTGTACAGCTATAATTAGCAATGACAACCACTTGGATGAATACAAAGTTATCTAACTGAAGTTTAAAGGGAAAAGTAGGAATTACTGTATCTTCTTTAAATGGAAGAAAGAATATTTTGAATTTCAGAATAAAATCCCAAATGGTGTCTATGCTGCTGTCATCTACTGTCAGTTCTCTCTCTCCTCTCATGTTTCATAATTCTCCCATTCCCTTATTTTCACCACATATCTTCAAAGGAATATTTTTCACTTTTCTTTCACAATTTTGACAAAACCAACTTCTTCCCCCACTTTCCTCCACATTTCAACATTTCTGCTCTGTTCTGCAGCCCACAACACTTAATATTTTTCTCCTTCCTTTTTGCTATATGTATCAGAAATAAAACAAAAAGCATACATCTTGCTACTAACAAGGGGGTTTTCTAGGAACATAGGAAAAAATGCTATCTATTTTTGTTGTTGTTGTTGTTTCTTTCAGTGGAAATTAGAATAAATAACATGTGCTCCTAAATTCTCAGAAATATTCAGCTTGATGACGATTTATGTAAAAATAAACTGGCTGATAACTGCAGTTCTTGTACTTCTGAGGGCAAATGAAACAAAGTACTCTGTGCCCTGGTGCTCTCAAATATTTTTTCCTCATGATCTCATTTTTGGGGATTTTATTCATAATATTCACATACTTTCAATTTGTAAGTAACATCCATTTCATAAAGGGTTTTTCAGTAAAAGAACATGAATTTTAGGTCCTGCGTATTAGAAGCGTATCAGAAGCACAGTAATATTTAATATATTTTTGCCCTACAGCATTCCATGGAATAAGAAAATGTAACCTCACAATCACTGTATGATGAAGAAGGGCAGCTGAATTTCTTTGAAAGCTATAGCTAAAGATCTACAGCAAGAAACCTTGGAGCATAAAATAGAAATAATGTCATTTAAATCCCAGGCTTATTCTTTAACTCCCCCTGGGGTAAAGGTAAATGTTTATAAAAATTTTGTTAATAATGAGAAACAAATTATCCCCCCCCCAAAACAGGCCTTTTTATTCTATTTAGTCATTATGGTTCTGTCATCACTCAAAACAAGACATAAAATTATTTAAAACTAAACTTACAGAGAAATAGAACATCCAACCTAGCCTTGAACACTTCCAGGAATGGGACGTCCACAGCTTCCTGGACAGCCTGTTCCAGTGCCTTACCACCATAAAAGTAAAAATTTTGTTCCTATAGTTAATCTAAACATACCCTATTTTAGTTAAAAATTGTTATCCTTTGTTGCACCAGTGGCCAGTCAGTCATTCCTAGAACTTCTTGCTCTGATAGCTGCTCTACCTGGATGCTGAAACTAGCTGGTCCTGAAAGAGTGGTGACTGCTCATTCCTAGATGCTTATGACTCAGAACACATCCCAGGTCCTTACTGCAGTTCCCTCTTCCAAGCCTATAGGGAGGTTCTATTAGGCCAAGTGCAGGGTGCTACATTAGGGGAAATCCTGGGAATTGATACAAACTGGTGGAAGATCTCCTTGAAAGCAGCCCTGTGGAGAAGGACTTGAGGATCTGGTGTACAAGAAGTTGAACATGAGCCAGCAGTGTGTGCTTGCAGCCCAGAAGGCCAACTGTGTTCTGGGCTGCATTAAAAAAGGAGTGGCCAGAAGGGAGAGAATGAGGTGATTATCCCCGTCTACTTGGCTCTTGTGAGGCTCCATCTGGAGTACTGCATCCAGACCTGGGGTCCCCAGTACAAGAAGAATGTGGAGCTCATGGAGCAGGTACAGAAGAGGGCCATAAGAAGATCAGAGGGCTGGAGCACCTCTCCTCCGGGGAAAGGTTGAGGGAACTGGGATGGTTTAACTTGGAGAAGAGAAGGCTCCGGGAAGATATCACTGTGGCCTTCCAAGACTTGAAGGGAGCATATAAATAGGGGGGAAAGGCTGTATAGTAGGGTGGATAGTGATAGGACAAGGGGGAATGGTCTTAAACTGAGACAGGGGAGGTTTAGGTTAGATATTAGGAGGAAATTTTTCACACAGAGGGTGGTGACACACTGGAACAGGTTGCCTAAGGAGGTTGTGGATGCCCCATGCCTGGAGGCATTGAAGGCCAGGCTGGATGTGGCTCTGGGCAGCCTGATCTGGTGGTTGGCACCCCTGCACATTGCAGTGGGGTTGAAACTCAATGATCATTGTAGTCCTTTTCAACCCAGGACATTCTATGATTCTATAATTTTATGATTCTATGATTCTATGGTTCTATGATTCTATACCTGAATGCTAAGCAGGAATAATCATGGTTAAGCATAAAAACAGTTGGTTGAAAGAAAATAATAATAATAATAATAAAAATAATAAAAAAAAAAACATAAAAAAAAAAAAAACAACAAATGTTTGGGGAAAAGATTTGATCAGATTTACTAGGTTTTGAAAAAAAAAATACTACATAACTTATAAAAATTGTTTTAACCCACTCTTCTATCAAAATTTAGAAAATAATATGGTCTTAATCCTTGAAGACATTTCAGTGAGTATAAATCCCATTTGAAATACAAAATGTGAAACACTGAAATTTCTGAATGATAGATTAGCAAATATGTACTTTATACAAAATCTTGAACTACAATATGTAACATAATGGGGGCAATTATAATACCTTGACAAAAGGGATCTTACTTTAAGCTTAAGTTTTATTATGAATTGTAAATCATCATGTTTCTGTGTTTGTTTTTTTCTTCATAAAATTTAACGAATACATCAGGAAGAAAGAAGAAGAAAAGAGAATGCATCGGATGGATTCAGACTGCTGATGAACCCTGATTTCTTTGGTATTTTTATGCACATCTTCATTTTTTAAAATCTCAATTTTCTTTTTAATATTAACTTATGTTTTCTGAAAAGATTCAAGGAGACATTTTAGTGGAATATTCTGAAGGACTACAACACTTTATACAGATTTCAATCAAAACAGAATTACAATGAATGCTATTTTGTTTTTTTACAAATGTGTCATAATTCATACCCAAAAAAATTTCATATATATATATGAATATTTTATATATATATATATATATATATATATATAAAAATATAGATCTATATATAGATAGATCAATATATATATAGATTGAAAAGAGATATGTCATAACCGGAAACATTATGAATTCTGAAGAGTATTCAGATGTTATTCCATATAAGAGCAAGTTAAATCATAAAAAGTGGAATAAATGTTTTAAGTTAACGACCTTGCTTAAAAAGTGTGTACAATCTGAAATTTCTTCTTAAATAAATAGGTTATAATAGTTATTATTTTTCTCTAAACTTTTCCAGGGCGTAAAACTCCTTTTTATTATTATACTGCTGAAAAACCATCTTTAAAAACAAATATTAGTGTAGTGAAGTAAAATGTCTAAAAATTTTGAAATAAGCATATATTTATTCAGTTTGATATTGTTACATTTTCAGGTATTCCTTTGTATATCCAGTGGTCAGGACACAAATAAAATGAGAATAACATTAGTTCCAATTTTCTGGATTGTTCCTTCTTAGTGATATTTAAAAAAAATACTCTCCTTAGATCTGTTTTCAGATATACTGCTCATAATAAAAAGTGACTTTAACATTTGGAAATTACTGACAGATGGTATTGTTTCTTTCTTTTATAAACACAGTTGCAATGAAGTTGTAGTTTAAAGGCCCTTAGGCCTTTATCAATAATAGAATAAGGAATGTGAAAGGAAGATTGCAAATATTTTTAACAATATGAAGACAACTAACACATGCTCCATAAGATTTGTTCATCACTAAAAAATACAGTTATTTCTAGGGAAAAGAAAAAAAAAATAAAGAAATGAAATAAAGAGGGAAAAAAAAAAAGAAAATGAAAGCAAGAAAAACTACATACAAAAGTGGACTATGCTATAAAGATAAAAGCAAATATTGTTAATGCTAATTCAGGCTTCTGGCAAAGCAGTCTGCCATTAATGGATCAAGGATTTTAAACCACTGAATTAAGACAGTGGGTTGTGGTTTTTTTGTTTGTTTTTTTTTTTTTTTTTTTTTTTTTTTTGTTTGTTTTTATATAAGAAAAAAGGTTTTCACTAAGGGAAAAAAGATATAATACAGTAAGATCCATTAAAATATGAGGAAAACCATTACTTTGAGAGCACTGGAGCACTGGAACAAGCTGCTCAATTAGGTTCTGGAGTCTTCTTCTTCGGAGGTATTCAAAACTCAGTGGGACAATTTTCTGTGCTACCTACTCTGGTGAATCTGCTTTAGCAGAAGGGCTGGACTAGATGAACTCCAGAGGTCCCTTCCAGCATCTACCATTCTGTGATTCTGTAACACTGAGCAATGCCAGTGAAGCCATGGACTGTCAATCATTTCTTGAGCAGTAAGTATTTAGCCATCTGTGCTGTTTTTTCTATGCATTCGGAAGAGAGTGTCCTTGGAGTTTAGTGTTAATTTCCAGATTATCTAAGACTGCTCTTCAGCAGGTTGTTTTGCTCTTGGTGCTGTTGAACTTTAAAATTTTTAGTGTGTGGCCATTAAGTATTCTGCAAGTGCTTTCAGCACCTGATGTGCTCTTATAAGCTGCCAAGATTTAACAATTGACCTGTGATGGATGAAGTGAGAAGAGCAAAAGCAGTCTGTAGAGTACTAGTGTCCAGAATCTTGCTATGAGTCTGACTAAATTCAGTGAGAAATACTGAAGTTTTATGTCTGCCTGAAAAAAAAAAAAGAATACTTGCCTCAATCACAGATTCAGAAAGTCCTTCAGTTTTAAAGTGTGAAATCTGACTTGTAAAGTCAAGTTACTCTAAGCAACTTCTACTCCAGATTGTGTTGTTGCTGTTAATTACTATTATTGTTATTTTTATTTTCTCTCCCTCTCTATTTCTTTTTTGAACTAAATGTAAAACATATCAGGAAACTTATTGTGATAAGTGTCTTGGATGAATAATGAGGTATAGAATCATCTTTTATTTTATCTGGTCACAGATAATAAAATAGTCCTTCTTTTACAGGTATGGCAGAAAATCCCATCTATTCTTGGCTATTTAATTACTGAACAGGTCTGTAGTTACTGAGCAAGATCAGAAGAAACTCATTTTTATTTGATTTTCTTCATCTTTAGCTACTTAGACTTAATTTTCATATACTGTTTGGTTTTCGTTGTTTGTTTATTTTAATGTATGTTATTAACTACTAATTTTAATTCTTCAGTGTGGAAAGAAAGTTATGAGATTAGTTGTTAACATACGTGCTAACACAAGCATCCTGAATCGTCACTTGAGCGTAAGTTTGATTTCTGGCTTGGATAGCAAGAGCAGTTTGTTAGTTATTGTAATGCAAAAGCACCAGTGCTTCTGTGTAAGATTTACTGATCTCAAAGAAAGTACTTAGAGGTAAGTTAATATTCATCAGTTTAATAGAGAGGTATTCATGTTACCAGAGGCTTTTGGTAGATTCTCCACCAAGTCCTCAGTACTAGCAGGTTGGTAGGATATCCTCCCTCGGGTTTCCTCCAGTAGATACCAGTGGTGGCAGGTCATCAAGATGACCATGTAACCCCTTAGTACCATGGCCTTGTGTAGCAGCAGGAGGTCATGTACTGAAATCTGCAAGGTCATTCACAAAAAAAAAAAAAAAAAAAAAAAAAAAAAAAAAAAAAAAAAAAAAAAAGCAAGGATACTTAGTTACAGCTGCAGAATACTTTATTACAAACATGTCTCTTCTAGCTACATGCAGAAGTTAGAGGCAATTGATTTGTTAGAGGTAATTCCCAAGCTAACACCTGCCCTTTCTCACTGGCTAGTCACCATGAGCTGTATTTTTACACACTGTTACTCTATCCAATTCAGTAGATACAGACAAAAATTGAACTTGTGGAAGATACTTAGATGTCAATATCCCATTGTGACACAGGAAAGTGATTGTATTTCCACAAAGAACTGTAACAAAAATCAATTTCACAAATCTAAAACATACCTGCTACATGGTACATTGCCTACTGAGCATTTAGTTAGAGATACAGTAAATTCCTATTATGGTAATATGACACATGTAATTCATATGAACTGTGAGTTACCTGAGGACAGTTCTCACACGTCACAGATAACTTAATATTTTTCATGGCTTGGTTTAACTGTCAAGTGAGGATAAGAAATTAAGTTTTTCTTAGAGAAACTCAGGAATAGCTGAAGAGCTTTAAAAGAATGCTATTTCCCAATCTTAATTTAAGGCATTTTGTCATTTAGTCTTTAGGGAAACTATCCTGTGTTTCTACTGACTGATGGTTGTCAAGTCAGAAGAAATTCTGAGACAGCTGTTTGAGTCCACACTGCTGGCTGCAAGATAGCATAGTTTTGATTCAAATTTCAGACTCCATACAAATCTCATTTACCTCTACATGACAAATTATAGTAAAGACACATGATATATGCAAGTGAGATAGCAAATTTAGTGCTGTTTTTTTTTTTGGTTGGTTGGTTGGTTGGTGCTTTTTTCAAGTTCTTCTGAATTTTGCAAACATCCCATTTTGCTATTACATATATTATGTGGAAGTAATGCAGAAGAATGAGTTTGAGCTCAGTTTAGAATACTAATGAAAATATGTTAGAAGCTACAACGTGTCGCCTTTGTTTTGGTGACCCTGACTGAAGTCCCCTTGTGAAAGTGTTCCAACAGCCCCGGTCAGTTTCGCACGCTTTTCATGACACCAATATGGTGAGCGGCAAAATGGCCCTTGTTGCAAGGAGCACACCCTTCTTAAAACTTTCCCCATGCCTTAGGGCTACTACAGTTATCTCTGACCAATGGACATGTGTTATATCTTGTTTCCTCCTTATCTGGTCTAACCTGTTCTTCTCTTATCTTCAAGACATTTGTTGCCATGGTTTCCCAAGGGCCAAGGGGCCCCTGTGGACCCTGGCAACTGCCACAGCCCATTCAGTTCACTACACAACGGTTTTGGTTGGAAGGAACCTTTAAGATCATTTAGTTCCAAGACCCTTCCTGTGGGCAAGGACACCTTCTAGAACAGGTTGCTCAGAACCCCATCCAGCTTGGCTTTGAATGCCTCCAGGGAGGGGGCAATGACAACCTCACTGGGCAACCTGTTCCATTGTCTCACCACCCTCACACCTCTTTACACAACTAAGGAATTTCTTCCAGCTTAAAACCATTTCCCCTCATCATGTGGCTACAGATCCTTATAAAATGTCCCTCTTGAGCTTTTCTTTAGGCTTCCTTCAGTTACTGTAAGAATGCTGTGAGGTCCTCCTGGACCCTTCTTTTCTTCAGAATGAAGAGCCCTAACTCTCTCACTAACTCTCTCAACCTATCCCCATAGGGGAGGTGTTTCAGCCCTCTGATTGTCTTTGTGGCCCTCCAGTGGATCATCCAGAAATGGATGCAATAGTCTAGGTGGGCTTTTTTTTTTTTTTTTTTTTTTTTTTTTTTCCCTTAAAAAAAAAAAAAAGTAAATTTTGTGAATTTTGATCTTTGACTTTAAACTTCCACCCCCGCAGTAGGAGTTCTCCTGCATGCTTGTAAGAAATGAGGCTTTTATCCTAAGAGAGGAATAAATAAATAAATAAACTCATTAGAAGTGTAGACAGTCTCTAAAACAAAAACAATAAAACGATTAGTTTCTAACTGCCTCAAGTGTCAGTTTATCAGCAGGATCTGCTACTGCCTCTGTACTAGAAGAACAAACTAAAGCAATCTTGTAGTGGGAAGTATATAAAATCTTCCATAATTACATATTTAAATAATGAATCTGACTACATCTCCAATCTAAAAATGAATCGTTTTCTTGTTGTAAATGTATCATTAATGCTAACACTCTGATTTATTCCCATATATGTCTCTCAATAGTAATATGAGAATCAAAAATAAAATTCCAAGAAAAGTTTACAGCTCAGATATTCACAACTCATATCTAATAGTCTGTCATGGGAATAATTACCCATAATGGTATCCCAGGGATATAATTGTCTGCTGCTGTGAATTAGGAGTGCCACAGGTGGTGTTAATCACTTGGAATGTATTGGACTAGAACAGCATCCAGAGCCAGGATCTGCTTAAGCTTGATTTGTGAAAGTGTTGTTTCTGTATGCTTCAGGCTTAAATTGAGTAGATGGTAGTAATGATGTACACTCAAGTAGTCACAGTAAGACAAAGGAAAATAAATATTGTTAAATATTGTAGGATTCCTCTTTTTTTCTTTTTTTCTCCTTCATTTTTTTTCTCTTTTTTTCTCTTTTTTCTTCTTTTTTTTTTCTTCTTTCTTCTTCTACCATATATTTTTGAAGATGGATATTAATTCAGACAAAACAAAGTGAATTTTCTCAAGCCTTCAGAGGAATTACTCTGTAAATTCTGTACAAACTCAACTAAATCTGTTACACTTTAAGGCATGAGGGAAGGGAAGGGAAGTCTTATCAAATGTCAGTGTGGAACATTTATTCTTAATGTCAAAGCAACATAAAAATGTAATTATTTTTGTGATTGTTTTAGAGGGTGGAGTTTTGTAAGCTCGTTACATACCTTTGACTTGCGCCTTTTGAGAACTAAGAAAATATACTGAGAAAGAAAGAAGTTCTAGCCACCCAAGTGTTTTAAAAAGAAAGATAAAAGCTGAGGTGGGCACTCAAGTTTGATTTTTTAATCAGGCTGTTGTGGGATTTCACTTATTTATTTATTTTTACTCTTTAAAATAATTGTTTATAAGATTGTGGTTTTGCTGAGTTATAGGTTATAAAATTAGCACACAACATGAAACCACATTTCACACTCCAGCAACTTCTTTGTTTCTCAGAATGCAAAAGTGTAAGGGCTAATTACAGCTTCTAAACAATCCAGGAATATGACAAATATTGTCTCTTTTTAGTCAGGTTTATCAACAGATTTTGTCTTACCTAGAATAGGAGAAAATAACTGAATAGCATCAAGAAGAAAAAGAACTGATGCTTTACTTTCACAATTCTTTGTTATAAATCCAAGGAAGTAGTTGTCTTTCACTTGGTTTCTTAGAAATTTACATATTGTCAGACATACACACAAAAAGAAAACAAGCAAATAAACAAACAAAAACTATTAGGGAAATAGCATATAAGTAGGGTATTATCTCAATGTCTTGAAATTTAACGTCATAAAAACTGAATACTGAGTGAATTTTTCTTTTTCAGTGGACTCAGAACAAAAAAATAAAATAAAACAGTCATATTCTGAAACAAAACCTGAAAGGAAAATCTCTTTATTTGCCAGTTATATGTGAATAGAATAATCAAAGTGTCTTTTTTGGAGACTCGTTCTTAGAACTTGTAATACAATGCATAAAAGGAGCAAAAATAAGCAGTTATTCTCTAATAAATGGACAGAGATAAAATAAAATTAAAAAAAAAATTAAAAAATCCAACCCATTGGGAAAAACAAACAAACAAACAAAAAACAGTATAAAGACAGACATTGCTATGTATCATAAGATTTTCCCCTGTTCAATTTCATGGGGTTGGCATTGTCCCACCTCTTAAATCTGTCCAGGTTGGTCTGGATGGCATCCCTTCCCTTTAGTGTGTCAACTGCACCACTCAGCTTGGTCATCTGCAGACTTGCTGAAGGTGCACTTGATTCCACTGTTCACTGTCCATATGTAAAGACATTAAACATTGGTCTTGGCGCCATTCCCTAAAGAATGCTATTTGTCAGCAGTCTCCACTTACATTCTGAGCCTTTGATCACAACTACAGCTATCCAACCAACTCCTTATTTAGTGAGTAGTCCATCCATAAAATTCATTTTTCTCCAATTTAGAGACCAGGATGTTATGCTGAGAAGTGTCAAACACTTTGTACAAGTACAGGTAAATTATGTCAGCTGCTCTTCTTGTATCCAGTGATACTGTTACTCCATCATAAAAGGCCACAAAGTTTGTGATGAAGATTTTTATATTATTTTAACAGTTATTAATGACTTCTACAACTTTTGCACCCATAACTATGGTATGGAATGCACACACAAGTGCTGTGGGAGCTGGCAGAAGTGATTACCAAATGATTCTCTATTACTCATGAAAGGTCACAGAAAATAGGAGAGGTCACACCAATCTTCAAAAGGGGCAAGGAGAAGGGATGAGGAAACTGCAGGCCACACAAACATCATTTCCATCCCTAGGAAGTTTAGTAGAACGGATTTTCTGAAAGACATCTCCAAGCAAATGCAAGAAAAGGATTTCATCAGGAGGACTCATTACCAATCTGCTAGCCTTCCAAGATGTCATGACCGGCTGGATAGTTAAGAGGAGTGCAGTGGATGCTGTGTATCTTGACTTCAGCAAAGCTTTTGACATTGTCTCTCATAACATCCTGGTAGGTAAGTTAAGAAAGTGTGGCGCAGATAAGTGGACAGTGATATGGACTGAGAACTCTTGACAGACAGAGCTCAGAGGGTTATGATCAATGATGCAGTGTCAAGTTGGATACATTTAGTTAGCAGTATTCCCCAAGGGTCACTACTACATCCAATTTTGTTTAAATTCTTCATCGACTACCTGGATGAAGGTGTAGAGTAAGTTTGCTGATTATGCAAGCATATGAGGAATGGCTGATATGACAGAAGTCTATGTTGTCATTCAGTGAGACTGACAGACTGGAAGGTTGGGTGGAGAGAAATTATATGAAATTAAAAAAGGGCAACTTTAGAGTCTTACACCTGGGGAGGAATAATCATATGTATCAGTACAGATTAGAGGCTGACCCACTGGAGAGACTTGATCGCCAAGTTTTGCTGCTTCGGAACTGTTCCATACAGAACAGCAGTGACTGACTGTGAGGTATAGGGGAGTTTCAGTCAGTTCCCTCATTCAGGGATCCATGAGACAACAGAGCATCTGGGCAGCTCTCAACCGGACAGTTCACGTGAGAGTAGCAGATGGGGGTGTTGCCAGGGTAACGGCTGTGCATCCACTCCCCTCGCCTAGAAAAATCCTCAGGGAGGGAGAGGAGGAGCCGGGGTGTGAGAATCACCTGGGCTGATTTATTGAGGAGAAACAGTAACTCACTCCTACACAGGACTCCCCAGCAAGGACGGTTGTTATCTCAAGTGAGTGATAAGTGGGGGGGCTCTTGTTAACGACCCCTCCAGCCCGGTGAGGGCAGAGCCAGCACTACCGGCAGCAGGGTGGGGCTGATCAGTCACATCTCATTAAGACTATCTAGTACTGTTAGTTTGTCTGCTGGTTGGCAACGGCTGCACTCCAGCAGAAACCTACCACCACAGAAATTGTGGAGACCTAGATGGAAGTCGCATGCTCATGCAGAAAGAAGACTGCATCCAAAAAGAGCATGGAGACCCAGACTGAGGTCGTGTGCATGCTTGAAAGGATAGCTGATGCTAAGACAAGTGGGGAGACTCAGACTGCAGCCCCAGTATGAGATGCTAGCACGCAGGTCACTGGCTGTCACGAGTACCAGAGCCTGGCCTTTGCAGTGCCAGGTGATGAAGGAAGAACTTGTGACCAAGATGTGACCAGCTGAATGATCTACTCAGCCTTGTGATTGATCTGAAGGAGATCTGGAAAGGCTGAGGACCATAAAGGAGCGTGAGAGGGAGACTGGTTGGTGGTGCCAGTCCCTATCAGCCCCGAGATTTTGTCACACAGCTGAAGCTCCACATGGAGCATGTCACCCCCTGCTGCCTTGTAAACAGGTGGGAGAGGGGAATTGGCAGGCAGATGGTGCAGCAGTGAGCCCCCTGTCCTCCCTTCCTCCTAGCAACAGTTTGAGAAAGGACGAGGAGTGGAAATGGGTACTGGCTCGGCAAAGTGGGCATCTCCCATCCTGACCATCCTCGGCTCCCCTGGTACCTCTGCACCATAGGTTTGAGGCCCAGGAACTCAAGGGAGAGGTGAGTGAGGGTGTGGAGGAAGGTCCACCCATGAGATTGTCTCAGGTGAAGCGGTCAACCCCACACCTCAAGACTGCCTCCACCCGGAAGGACAGAAGGGTGGCTGTCATAGGCAACTCCATGCTGAGATGAACAGAAAGCCCTATATGTTGGCCTGACCCTACCCATAGGGAGGTGTGCTGCCTCCCTGGGGCACGGGTCAGGGACATTTCCAGGAAACTTCCTGGACTGATTCGCCCTTCTGATTATTACCCCTTATTGATAGTTCAGGCTGGCAGTGACGAGGTTGCTGAGAAAAGCCTCAGGACTATCAGGAAAGACTTCAGGGGACTGGGGGTATCTGTGATTGTTTGATCACAGTTTGATTGGGGACTGTGGGTAGCTGATGGAGTGGGCGTGCAGGTGGTGTTTTCTATACCTTCAGTGGCAGGGCAGGATACTGAGAGGATCCAAAAAAACCCACCTTATAAATAAATGGCTTAGAATTTGGTGCAAACACAGGAAAAAATAAACAAAAATATGTAGATGGTATGATCATCTCAAGCATTTCAATCTTTTATAAAAGTAATCTGTATGCATATAAGAGGTAACTGAAGAATGCTTTTTCTTCATGTTGGAAAACAATATATAATAACGGCTGAAATAATATGTGTCAGTATGTCACATTTTAATCCAGTAAGCTTTATATACTGAGGCTCTGTACCACTAAAAATCATTTCTGGCTCTTACAGATTGACCATGTGTGTCAACTTTAGAAGGTTGAATAAATTGCCTTGAAAAGTGCTCGTTTTTCCTTAGATGTATCACTTCTTATTCCCATAGATCCTGATTAGTTATGGGAAGTAATTTATCATCTATGTACACATATGTACTTTGATCAAAACTGTTTGCAACAATCTCTGAGGCATAATAATAAAGAAAAAAGTATGGCTGCATTGATAACTTGGTATTTTAAACAACTACAAAATGTAAGGTAAAAAAAAAATAAAAGAGGGAGAGAGAGAAATCATAACATGAGATGGTATGAAATAATAAAAAAAAAAGTTTACAATCCCATGAAATACTCTTAAAAATGGAAGAAAATAATAAGTAAATAGATGTAAAGGACAATAAAAACATTATGAGGATGCGTGCATAGCACCCTTATGGTAATATGGCTTGGATAACAGTTGATAAGGCAGGAAGGGAGTGAAAAAATGTGCAAAAAGGAGATACGCAAAACTGTCGTAGAGGGTGTTTGTCCAAAGCTGGTAGTGCTGAAGAAGATGATGATCTTCAGGTGACTCCAATGCTTGGAGAACTTGCAATTGTGTGTGCACATGTGTGTGTGCACATTTCTGTGCCTGTGGGGGTGGGTTAGAGCTTCTTGGAAATAGTGATAAATGGTGTTTAGAAACAGTGGTGATATTTTATTGGTATAAGCATTCAGTGTCATTCTTCATCTGTTTTATCACTGCCATTGATTGTAGACATATGGTGCACTGATTGTTGATTAATCAATAGAATTCTTCCTGTTTTGACTTAAACTATGTTAACTAAGAGTGGGCTTTTTTTTTCTGTGATAAATCCTACTGTACATAATTGTTTATCTTTGTATTCATTTTTTTAGTTGCATAATGTTGTTTTTCAACATACGTCTTGTGGTTAGTTGTTAAAAAATGGATACAATATTTTGCTATTAAGCAGAAGGCTAATCTCTTATTTAAGCTTGAACCTGAATGCTTTTTGGCTGCTGGCTTTGCCACAACAGGTCCATGGGATTCCAGTTTTGCAGTATACCACTTGCAGCGTGAGTCTCTCTTCTATTAATTATTCAGGCTAAGCCCATGTAAAACACAGTGTATAAGGAGAGCTGATTATTACAAATTGAAACAACATGGTAGCATACGCTTACCTAAAGCAAACATATATAAATGATGAACATTTGTGAACTGATCCTATGACTATGATTATTAAGGAAACACAATGTCAAGAATAATCATTCTTTACTTGTTATAAATATATAAACAGTTTGAGGAAGATGGCCATTTTGCACAATACTTTTACTTCTGGAGAAATTTGCAATTTGTGCAGCATTTAGTATGATAAAATACAAACACTTGAGTAAAATCTATACACTACAGGTTTGTTCTGTTTCCATTAGAGATGAGAAACACAACATATAGATTAGAATAATAAGAAAGCAGAGAAAGTGAAGCAAGTTTTAAATACTACATTTAAACAAATAGAAAACCAAAATTTAAGTGTTGTGCTTTGAGCATCCTGGGCTGCTAGGAGCCATTCTCACATTTACAACCAACATCTTTCAGTATTTGCATTTAAATAGATGCAAAATGTGTTGGCTGTTACACTGAGACATATTTAAATCTATTTAGATAAAGGTCAGTTGCTTCATCAATGTCGAGTCACTAGATTTCCTCTTCAGTTAGCAGAAATTAGATTGAAGTCAGAGGACTATATTTCCCACTGCAGTAGGTCTATTTTATGACCAATTTGTATCTGTCACCACATTGCTAAGACTATTTTATATTTGGCTCCATTGATGCTACTTATTTCTTCCCAATGATTGTAAGTAGATCTTTACGTACATTCTGGCTTTGAAATGTCTAGAACTAGTGAAATTCCACCTCTAAGTCATGAGTGAAAACTGCTTAGTAGGACAGATTGCTGTCACTTACAACCTTTTTTACTGGAGTCAGAAATAATCTGTAGGTGAAAAATATCTACACAAAATAATAATAGGAAAATACAGTTTTCTAAGGACTGAATATGCATGTTTGAAGATTTTGTATTACTTGGTATGAGGGTTCTTTTTACTCTATACTATATCCTCTCAATAATAATAAAAATATATATTTTTATTCGCTTTTTTATAGCCACTGAACAGTCATAAAATTCTACCCCTTCAGAACAGAAACATTTTTCATTGCCAGTAACATTTTTCTAAGTTTTGAGATAGTAGATAAAGGACCTAAAGTTACTTCAAATATTTTCTCTCTTTAACTGATGAAATGACATGTGTGCACTTATATTGCTAATTTTTCTAACAGATGTCTATTGCCCTTAGCACTTTCATCAAATTTTTATAACATAGATAGAGGCAAGACATAATGTGGGTTGTGTTAAAACTGCAATAGTTGATTGAACTCTTGTCTGCTGAAAAAAATGAAAAAAAAACAAACTGATTTTAATGGAGGTTACAGTGGGACAGTTCTCATTTGTTTCCTAAAATAATATTTCACTGTCTTATTCTTGCAGGCACAGCAGCACACAGAATGTGAAAATAGATGCAAGCGTCTTTTGCTTCTTTTTGTCAAGGTCAGCCTCTTTATTTGCAAAGATTTATCTAGAATGATGGAGTCTTTACAGAAGCTGAAATTTGAAAATATTTCTAAGTTAGTTCTTTACACGGTAACATCGGCTTATGCTGTCTTTAATCATCCTCTAGGTTTTTTTTTCCCCATTAATAGGGCTGTAGGTGTAATATGGCATTCTGTTTTCAACTTTATGTTTAATTACCATTGTGGATCAATTCCAGGAAGTCCAGAGGGCATTCAGAACTAATAAATACTCAAAAGCATATACATTTTAGCCTTAGAAAAAGAATATCAACCCCATATTTCAAAATAATTTCAAAAAAATGACTGAAGAGGAAAGGGACCTGGGAGTGTTCGTTGATGCTCGGTTGAACATGAACTGACAGTGTGCCCAGGTGGCCAAGAGGGCCAACGGCATCCTGGCCTGCATTAGAAATAGTGTGGCCAGCAGGAGCAGGGAGGTGATCATGCCCCTCTACTCAGCACTGGTGAGTCCGCACCTCGAGTACTGTGTTCAGTTTTGGGCCCCTCACTACAAGAAAGACATTGAGACCCTGGAGCGTGTCCAGAGAAGGGCAACAAAACTGGTGAGGGATCTGGAGCACAAGTCTTATGAGGAGCGGCTGAGGGAGCTGGGATTGTTTAGTCTGGACAAGGTCCAGAGGTAACCTCATTGCACTCTACAATTTCCTGAGGGGAAGTTGTGGTGAGAAGGAGTTTGGCCTCTTCTCCCAGGCAATGAAGAGAACCTGGGGAAATGGCCACAAGTTGTATCAGAAGAGGTTTAAATTGGACATGAGGAAAAACTTTTTCTCTCAGAGAGTGGTCAGGCACTGGAATGGCCTGCCCAGGGAGGTGGTGGAGTCATTATCCCTGGGAGTGTTCAAGAGGCGTCTGGATGTGGAGTTGCAAGATATGGTTTAGTAGCTTGTGTTAGTGGTGGTAATGAGAAGATTGTTGGACTGGATGATCTTGTGGGTCGTTTCCAACCTTGTCATTCTATGATTCTGCATTTACAGAAACATTATTAGTGAGTAGTGCCAATTATACCTCCTCAAACTGCTTGCAGAAGAGGGAACACACCTACAATCATATTTATTGCAGCCCTTCTTTTCAGACTTACTGTTTGTACAAGGATATGAAAACATTAAAGGGAAATTTGTTAAGTCATATCTGCTTTTACCTCAACCTGCGAACATACCTTTAAATAATTATTTTCATACAGCATTCACGTACTTCTTAGTTTACGTTGGCATCTTGATATTAATTCCACTGGTTTAGCGACAATTTGCATACAAAAAGGAATTGGTAGTCTATTGCACTAGGAACTGTATGCACACTTTACAGTCATAAATATTTGTGTCCAAATTTGCTGAGAAAAAGAATTGCAGAACAAGTACAAAGGAATCATTGTTGTGGCCAGAAGATAATAATCTATCAGCCTTTTTGCCTTTTTTTTTTTAATAGATTAGGAGAAAGTCAAAACAAAATTAAAACAAAAAAAAAGTGAGAGGAGCAGAAAGATATCTCATAGAGACATACTTCTTGCCACTTGTATTCCTGTTTTTTTTTTTTTCTTTTTCTTTTTCTTTTTCCCCAAGTTTCCTTATTGTATCTTCTTTTCTGTGATAGAAGAGATTTGAACAGGTCTTATTTATGATTTTATTTGTGTAAATTTAAATTCCACATTCATTACTTTCGTTACAGTGTAAACATCATGCATTTCTATTTGAACCTTTCTTCATTTATGTGGATTGTCACTTAGTATTTTATTTTTTGCCTTCCATTTTCAGATACTTTTATAAGTTTTCAGTGAGCATGATCTTGTTCAACGGTCATGTATGAATATGCACTTCACCTGTAAGTTTTGCTACCCATGGTTTCTTAGTGTACTGTGATTGTGTTTTAGCAAAGCTATGTGCATTCTTCAGATATTGGAAACTAAAAGAGTTCAAGATTTTTGAAGTGAAAGATGATCACCAAACTGAACCAAAATCTACACTAGCACTGTTATTCATACAGCAAACAGATGGGGTGTATAAACAAGAGTATCTCTGTTCAGTTCCTGTAAAGTTTCATTTAAACAACCAATATGATTTTGATAATTCTGAAAGAATTCTGCATCAGCTGTATGCCTACAGCCCATAAATTTGGTATTGCTGTTGCTGGTAGCAGGCCGCAGGCTTTGAACCAACTCTGTGAAGTCCCAGGACAGTTGACTTTTTGTCTTGATTTTTGTATTTGTTTTGACTAGCCTGGATCTTTATTTTCATCTCTTTTATAGCAAGTTGTCTAACAATGAGGAAACTCTTGTCTGATATGTTTGAGTTTGGTCTTGGCTGTGTACACTTGTTTGTTGCATTACTCATCAGTTTTACGCACTTTTTAAATTGTATATTGTGATAACAAGTAGTTGTCCTGTGCAAAATCAGCTGCATACGATTCTATAATAAAACTATAATACAGAAGAGTGCAGCCCTACGATGACAATAGAGGCCCATTCTTTTTTTACTCAAAATCTTAGTTACCAATGAAAAATACAGCAAATAAACATGCAAATAAGAATTTATTTTTAGTCCAGATGTTTACGTGATGTAATACAAAAATATTTTGTTAATATCCCAGACAAAACTGTTGATTGCACAACAGCTTTCTTTTTCAGATATTCTTCCATATCCTAGACATGGCATTTCTGGTACTTGTCAAGAAGATTTATACACTCAGAAATCTTTTCTGATTATCATACAACAAAAGTAATATATATGTGTAAGATATTATTCTGTAAAACATTATTGTCTCAAAGCTTGCTGGGAACGCAGATGAACCAGTCCAGGCAAACCCTGGGCAAAGGTTGTGAAATCCTTTCTGTGGAGAACTTTGATGGACAAGTCCTGGGCAAGGGTTGTGAAATCCTTTGTCTGGATGACACAGATGGACAAGGCCAGGGGCAACGAAAGAGAGAATGAGGTGCAGCTTAATGGCTCCGAAGTGGTCTTTTATGTGGACTTAAGGAAGATGGCCATCTCAGGGGATACTCACATGACTCTTGCTCAAGCGCCCAGGGATGTCAGGTAGGCAGGAGAACAAGTAGGATAAAAGAGGAGTTGAAAAGCATGAGGACAGGTGGCTGACATCAGATTCCTCACATTACGGAATTCCTGCATGATGACGAACTCTCCTGGGGCTGCTACCTCAGTCCTGCTGCTTCCTCCAGGATTCGCTCTGCAGCTGCCTCCTGCTACCTGCTTGCTGCCCAAGGCCAGCCACTCTGCTGCTCCCTCCCCCTCTGCTTCTGCCTTGGACCTTCAAACATCATGCAATGGGACCACTGCTGGATCCTGGGGGTGATCATCCCCGCTTCATGCAGTTTTTGCTTCTTTCCTATATTTTCTATCACCCTCCTTTCCTTTCCCATCTCCCTGATTAGGATTTATAATAAACTGGTTGGACCAACATTTGAATCTTTGTTTCTTAATCTCACGCCAGGTATACAGATATTAAAAGAACCTCATCTCCCTCCTATAAATTGGAGCAAGACAATATGTCATGCATTCAGTTTCATATATAAAACCTCTCTGATGAGTGATAAACATTATCTTTATACCAGATTCTAATCTTAAAATGAATAAACAAACAAACCAAACCTTACAGAAATGATAAATCTAGAGTAACATCAAAATAAGTCACCCAACAGAAGGCCAGATCTGTCTTTTTCAAAGTAAACTAGTCCAAACGTTATGAATAATACTTCACACAGCTGAGCTTCATGGCCGGAGATCAGCTCCTGTCCTTTATGTAGCAGTATTAATGTATAGTAATTTGTCTTTATATATATATATATATTTAATGACTTTTGAATTTTCCTTCCTCTCTTTTCTATATCATAGTGATCTTCCAAGACAATGATTTTTCCAGGTAATCCTCAAATGAATAAGGATTTAATATGAGATAATTCATAACCCAAACTGAAAAAACTCCATCATCAGAACCTACATCATTCCCGGAAAATGTTGCTGGAAGTTGTGAACGCTTTGGTCCTTAATGCTTTGATTATCATAAATTGTGGAAAAGCTGTAGGTAAAAAGGGCAGCATCAAAAGGCAGAGATAAAAAGTCAGTTCATAAAATTGCTTATTCCAAAGTTAGAAGAGGTCTGCCAGTATGAAATTTAGGAGGCAGGGATTTCTAAATATATAGCCTGAATTTTTATCTGAGTTTTTATTTCTGCTTCTTGTTGATATTCAGCAATCAGTAATTTTATTGAAGATATGCATCAGCCTAGGCAGTCTATGGTTCCCATGATGTTTTCTTCATTTTTATGCAAATATTTCTACTACATTTTCAGTTCTCCAAACATTTGAAATGTCTCCTGTCTCCATCTTCCTTACATTTTAATAATAATAATAATAATAATAGCAATAATAATAATAATAATAATAATAAAGCAGTGGTTTGGAGATAATTCTGTTCTAAAAAACAAATTCACAAATCAGAGGTTTAAAACTTTTGTATTATTATTGTCATATCAGTTTGTTAGCTCTGTTAAGATTCTTTAGCATGGGGGCTTAGATATGTCAATTTGTCTGTTTATGCTTAGATTGCTGTGCACTGCTGTGCACTTGCAGGTGCACTTTCACCTGAACTATTGCTACAGATAGTGAAATCTTGATTTCTTCCAAGGAAACAAAACATTCTTTTTTATTATTTGCGTCAGAGGTCTAATACTAATGAAACTGCAATTTTTATGTCTAGTAGGGGTTCTACACACTAAACATTTCAGATTCTGTTTATCACAGTATGATTTTAATAGAAGACATTTTATTTCTAAGGCAACAGGAATAACTTTTCCTTTGATGCTTCCAGACAAAGAAAATGAATGTATTTGTTGTCATATTTCATAGTTATACAATGAAATCTAAGTTCGGAATATAAGAGATGATTTTAAGTTTTACAGACAGCTGACAGATATGTTCAGTGAAATAGTAAACAAAACCTAGGAAGCCACAGTTCTTGTTTTTTGTTTTTTTTTTTTTTATGGAAGCTTTTTTCTATATCAAAACATACGAAGATCTAACTACTTGTATACTCCTTCGTTTGTATGTTTGTTTTCCTCTTAATAATATATGACTTTAAATTGCCTTAAATAAATACTGTTGACTGGGAAATTAAGTCTCTTATTTGAGGTTAGTTATGACTCTTCTATATATGCCACTGAAGAAAGGTAGAGTTGCAAGAGGAATCAATAAATGCAGACTTCTGCTCACATCCTCCTGCAGCTTCTTAATGACTTCCCTGCCAGTACCAATCTCCCACAGCAAGCAGTCATCTCTGTCTGCTCTGCTGGACACTCCATGTTCCACAACTGTATAACTGTGTCCTCCCTCTAAAGGCTGATCTGAGGGAAGGCCTGAATATGCTAGAGTAGATGTTTCAGGTACTGCTGAAAACTATGCCATGTGGCACATCAGCACAAACATCCCATACTGAGCAGAATTTTCAGACTCCTACTCAGTCTATTGCATAAATTGCTGCTTCTCTCTGCTATGCTGCTGGGTGTTGATGTTCTTTCCATTACCAGCTGAAAGGAATTATTGACTCTTCCTAACTCCAGATTGAGCCAGAAAACAGAAGAGAGAGCCATTTGGCTAGAGTTGGCTCTTAGAAGAAAGCTGTTAGAAAGTGCTAAAGCTGATCAAAATTATCATCTCTCTTAACTACCTGCATCAGCAGGCACCCTTCAGTTCCTTGTGCACACAGAAGTCCTCTGCAGATCACAAAATATACATATATATATATATATATATATATATTTCTAAGAGGTCAAGAAGATCTAGGAGAGACTAGAAAACTCTTTATTAATTGTTGAATCTCTTTGCTGCTTCTATTTTCTGTTTGTCTTTGTAATTGTCCCACACAGTTTACTGAGTCTTATTTCAAAACGTTCGGTTTCTCTCATCCTTGGGTATGGCTGCTGATGTTAGAGAATGGAATACAACTATCAGCAGATGAGTTTCAGTAGGCATTGTCTATGCTTGCTGCTTCCTTCCATTGGCCTCATGTGTATAATATTCAGTTTGAGATCAAATTGAGAATTCTGAGATGCCACAGACATATTTTCTCTCTGAAGAGTCACAGAATGAAAGAATGGTTGACGTTAGAAAGAAGCTCTGAAGGCCATCTGGTCCAATGCCCCGATTAAGCAGGTCTGTCTAGAGCAGGCTGTCTAGGCTAAAAAAGTGTTTTCTTGGTTTCTTGTGGACCAGATTGTGTGTTTGGAAACTTAGGGTCAAAGGACATTCTTAGGTTATAACAGCTCAGTTTCTACTTATTTGAAAGTAATAGAGCTTTAAACAAATAAACAAAAATTGTAAGGTTTGAATTAAACAGTTTACTTGCTTGTTTACTATGCTTAGAATAATCATACTCTTGCTTAAATCTTTCTGAACCTTGGGAATTTGTCTTTTTTTTTTTTTTAATAAATATAAATTTCTTATCCATGAGATACTGTTTTTTGTGTAATCATGGATATTGCATTTTATGACATTTTCAATGACGTTTCATACTGTTGAAAACAAGCCAGGAGTTTTCATGCAGTGTTTTGTAGCATAAAATAATGCATTTCTAACAGCTGCAATTCATGACAGTTTTGTGTTGATGTCTAACATATTTTTAACATTAGTATTTTCTTAAGGGAAATTAATATTTTCTTAAAAGAAAAAGTTGTCATTTAAATCTCCTTACATATTCAATTTCTTAAAAGTAGCTGATTATTTGTTCTGTTACAAATTTTATAATTCACACTCACTATTACTGTAGTTAGTCATATAGAAAACTTGCCTGGTTTATTCACAGAATATGTTAGACTGGAGAAATACTAGACACTGATGCAGAGGCGGAAGATTCATGCTTTCAAGAAAATGTATTTACTTGTTTATAAAGGAAGAGAGTATTTCATGAGAAATAGCTTGCCCAAAGGGTGCAGATCAAGTGGCTATATTCCAACCTACCAATTTTCTGAATGAATAATATTGACAACTCCAGTGACATCTGCAGCCCAAAATTTAACTAAAAGCATCTTTATTCTCCATTGTATTTTTATTGGCTCAGTTTCCTATGTTCTGTCATTTTATATATGTGAAATGGTAGATAACTCTTCAGAGTTACAGGGAAGGAGGTAATGACACAGTTCTGGTAAGATTACAGTAAGTGCTTTGTTACCACTGTATTAGAAGATGTCATAGTTTGACATCTCAAAGAAGATCTTATTTTCAAAACAGCAAAAACAACTAGTGGAAAAAAAAACTAGTGGGAGTTGCTCACATGGTTTTCCTGTGAAAGCAGCACAAATAGTCTGCTTCAAGCACCTGCACAAGAATGCACACAGCATGCAAAACAGTAAGGAGGCATATTTAGTATGGAAGTATTGCCAATGTAAGAAGCTTTATCAGAAGATGGAGTGCATAATTTATTTAACTGTTTTGACACTCCCCTCACTTTATTGTTGATGCCATCTGTTGTGCATTGCGTTTCATAGGGTAAGACTCTGTCAGTGATACAAGCTGGGTAGTGACAGGCCAGAGAGTTGTTCTAGGGAAGATGTTCATGGGGCCCTGGGAGATGTAAGATAAATGTGAAACAGCAATGAGCCCTTGGCAGCAGTGTTGGCCAACAGTATCTATGGTTGTGTAAATGGGAACACATGGAGCAAGTCAATGAAAGTAATGATTCTTCTCTACATACCACATGTTAGATGACATCTACATACTGCATCCAGTTTTGGAAATGTCAGTTCCTGTTCTTAAAAGTTTTCAAGATCCAACAGGACAAAAGCTTGAATGGCATGCTCTCGAATCATAGAAGGCCCTATTTTTAGCAGTAGCTTGGAATTGAAACCTCCTGAAATCCTTTCACATCTGAACTGTGATTTGAATTACAGATCTGAGTGCATTTGAAAACGTGGGACCTTGTTGAATTTACAGAAACACGAAGAAATAATTCTCATGACAGGAGTGCTATTGTGCATGGATATAAATTCAGGAAAAGACAGGTTGCAAATCAGAGGAAGAAGCTATAATCTTTGTGCAGAGGTATGGTTGGTTATCCTTAGCTGATTGCCAGGTGCCCACAAAGACATTCACTTGTACTCTTCAGGACAAGGGGAAAAAATTGAGATGAAAAGAATCTGTGGATCAAGAGGACAAGGACAAAGGTATCATTCACAAATTACTGCCAAGGGCAAAACAGACTTGGCTTGAGCAAGATGAGTTTGCCTTCCTGCAACTGTAATAGAGTAGAACAGTGAAAAACATAAATAGAGCTGAAAACATCTTCAACTTACCCCCTCTTTTTCACAGGCTCAATCTCATTTTGAAAGCAACTACCTCCTCATGTCCCAAAGAGAACAGGAGAAAGGGGAATGGATGTTGTGGTCAATCCATAATGGTTTATCACTACTGCTCATTTATGCTTTCTCTCTTCCCCTTCTCCAATGTGCAGTCTCTTCTATGGGTTGCAGTCCTTCAGTAACTTCTCCAGTGGGGGTCCTTCTGACTTGACTGCAGTTCTTCAAGAACTGTATGGATCCATACCACTGGAGGCAGTCTTTATGGAACTGGTCCAATATACATTCCTGCAGGCTTTAGTTCCTGATGGAAAACCTGCTCCAGTGTTTCTGGTCTGGCTTTTTTCTGAAGGTAGCAGTTCTGGTCTGGGATATGCTCCTGCACGGGCTCTCTTCAGGCTGCAGCTTCCACCTCCTCCAGCCTAGGGTCCTCTGCAGGCTGCACAACACAGAGACCTAACAGTACTGGGTTTGTCCTCAAAGACAACCTCCTTAGTGCACAAGGAAATTCCACTGCGGCTTCTAGAAAGTCAGTCAAATTTGGAAGATGCTATTGGTAAAGTGATTAGGAACACCTGCCTGAGCTTAGACATGAAGAAGAAAACAGAACATGGAAGCAGTGCAGAACTACCCAGGATGATATTTCTTCAACTGTCAATGGTTTACAGGCTGGTTTGGCCCAGTTCTGTGACTAGCGGGGTAGAGGGATTTCACAAAATCCGCGCCTTCGGAAAAGGGAAACAGAGGACCCCAAAATAATTGAAAACAGCGGCAATGATCTGAGGAGAACCAAATTTACAAATTTATAGTATCAGAATGCAAGATAACACTCTATAATACAATATAATTAGAATTGAAGCCAATTAGTCAAATGTAATGAAAGAGAGAATGTCCGAAAGGTGGATAGGCCTCACCACAACACTGAGGTGAGATGCACAATTCAGTTGAGCATCTGGGAGATGGGAGGGGAGCCAACAAAGAAGAGCAGACAAAAAAAAGCACATCAGGTGACTTTGCCAGGAGTTATATTTCCTCTCTGTGATCACAAAGTCCCCTGGGGAATGTAGTTCTTCTTCTGTTATTTGTTATTTCTTCTGTTTCTGTTAACTCCCAGTGCCCCACATGATGTTATGATGTGGAATACTGAAAACCAAATATAAAGATTAAGCTTTGAAAGCTGAAGTTCAGCTGAAGTTGAAACTAGGGAGGAATGTGCAGGGTGATTAGAGGGTTTCTGTAAATACACTGACAGAAAAATTAAATCTACAGAACATGTGGATCTGTTCATCAGTGAGAAGGCAGACCTAGTCACCAGGACATGGAAAAGAACAAGGTACTCTGTCTTTTTTGCCTCAGTTACTTCTGTTAAAATTTGCCCTTATATCTCTCAGGGTCATAGACATACGATATCGGAGAGTGAATCATTACTCACTGCAGAGGAAGATAGAGTTAGGGAAAACTCAAGTTAATTGGGAAAACAGACCAGCAGGTACATTCAGGGATGTTCAGGGAGCTGGCTGAAGTAATTGCAAGGAAGTGAGTCAAAGGAGGTTGTTATTTTCTTCGGCACTTTTAAGACCCTGCCTGTTTTGTCTTCCTCGTACAAGGAAGATTTTAACATACTGAAGCAAGTCCAGAGGAGGAAGGGAATAGCAGGATGGCCATAAGGATTAAAAACATTATGTACAAAAGAACCTAAACAAACAGAAATAACTGGATTTGCTCATCCTCAAAAAGGGATGGTGTGTGCTAGACTTTACTGCTGTCTAGAGCTACCCAATAGGAGCAGAGGATGTGATAGATATAACGGATGGAATATAGAAACTTTTGATTATGTGTAAATAAGACCATTTCACCATGAAGATGTCAAACACATTAGCACATTTTCCAGAGAAGTTGTGATATACCTATTCTTGGAGATATTCAAAACTTAAAGAGACAAAGCATGAGCAGAAGCATCTAATGAGACCTTCACTGAGTAGAACACTTAGATAACTTCAGTGGTCTCTTCCAAAGTAATGTTTTCTATGATTTTGACTCTGAAATTTATATTTTTTGTCCTTAGGCATTTATTTTTACTTTCTTCCAGAAAAACAAACAAACAAACAAACAAACAAAAAAATTCACTTAGTACTTTTTTTGTTTGTTTCATTGGAGACCATAACTAATTTGCTCTTTGCCTTAAAAGCTGAGAAGTTTAGAAGCAACAGTGTCCCTATATCTTTAAATTTACTCCTTTTAAGTTCATCTTTAGAAGGAAACTACAAATTAATTTATGGATTAATTTCTCAAATGTATCTCCACAGTGAATTATTTTGAAAAAGTAAGTTTTGCAATCTTTTTGTAGACTTACTTAGTAAAAAATAAGAAAAAAGATCCCATTAACACACAATGTATATTTTTCATTTCATTTTTCTTTCAGTATACTATGTCTTGCTTAAGAAAAAAAAATTATCCATTCTGACCACAGAAAAATGCTTGAAGGTAAGATTGATTTGAAGTGGTTTAAATGGTTGAAATGGTTTAAAGGCATCTATGTTTTTTTCTCAACAAGAATATTTATCTGATTGGAATAGTGAGTTTGAATGAGAATATAGTCAAGAATTCAAATGAATAAGAGTTAGAAAGGAATGCAATGTAGGAATTTATTTTGGTTCACTAATTTATACCAGATGAGTTCTTCCTTCTTGCCTTCTGCATTCTTAAAAGTTCAATTTTGTTTTTAAATTTAGGTTTACACATTATCATGAAGCTAACATTGTTGTATGGCTACCTTTTAAAAAATCAGACACAATTGTATATCATGGACAAATCTAATTAAAGTCAGTTTGATAACAGATATGTTCACTTTCACATACAAACATGCATGAATATCTACAAGGAAATCATATCTCTGTTGTCTTATAGTAGCTGACTTATTTAGTTATCTATTCTGAACAACATTACAAAGTGCTTTTATTTTTCCAATAACGGTATAGGTGACTTGCTAATACTATAATTCTGAGTTAGGCAATTAAATATGTATATACTAATTATTATTATTGTTATTGTTGTGAAGCATGTTTTGAAATAATCTCGATAGGAGAATGCATAATGTTTTACTGTATTTTTCCCCAATAAAAATAATTACAGTTTTATAGAAAAAGTGCAGTTGACTTGTTATGGAAAGAAAAGTAATACAGAAAAGTAATTGTAAATTGTAAAGTAAAAACAGTTCTTTTAAATTTTCCCTGTACAATTGTCCCTTTTGCAATTATAACACCATTGTAAAAAGCAATTTTTTAATATAAATTAGAACTAGATTTCTTTTTAAGCATTATAAATTGAAGCCATTTCAGTGTTTAAACAAGAGTCTGAAACATGCTGAGTAACTCTATAACTGTGTATTAAAAGTACAATGTTAAGTTTCTTTAAGCTTTCAACTCAAGAAATACTTAGAACTATATAAATATTTCTGATATATTTCTTTTGGAAGGGTCAATTCTACCAAATTCTCAGACATTAATGCAGTCATCCTACTTTAAGCACTGCGTAATTCTGAAAACACTGACATTCATGGCATAATCCTACCTAACATTTTAGTTCCATGACTCACAAATAACCGAATTTTCTTGTCTCGCAATTGAAGAGGGTGACTTAATCACTAAGAAATGATGTACTGATTGTCATTGTCCATCACCTTTTCTTCCTGAAGCTGAGTCACTGTGAATATGCAAGTGAGGGCCTTCACACCAAATCAGAGAATAAGTGACCTTGATTCTAGCCTAGTGATTAGGGCACTTGAAATTGAAGCTCATTCATTTAAAGCAGGTGTCCGAATGATACTTATCTCCCACTATAGGTGGTTATTTTTAACAGTGATTCATTTCCCCAAGGACATTTTTTTCCTTCGTTCGCATAATAAAAAAAATTAAAGTCTCTGCACCCAGTCAGAATGGCTCAGCTTCATTATAGTCTCATAGCATCCCTATCTGAACACATAAAAAAACATACATACATCTTTTCTTCTTCAGTGTTCATCCTTTCATTGCAAATACAGCTACATTATTTAAAAATAAAAGACCCTATAAGCAACTAATTACTCCTAAAGAACAAGACTGACATGCAAAGTTCCTAAAGGCACTCTGCATGAGAAAAGACAACATTCTCCACCAGTCACTACTGAAATACAGGCTTATATTTTGATCTAGAAAAGCAAGCCCAGCTTATGTCTTGGTATCAACTCCAACCTACTCTGAATGTCAGATAAAGCAATGAGTCCCATTGATGTCAGTTGTTAGGACTAGAAAGCTTGAACATATTATGCCATGACAAGAGAAAAGTCTGTGTCATATAGCCAAACAGGAAGCAGGATGCAACAGTGTGCTACATGGAAAAAGGCTGTAGGGGTGACATAGGATGAAAGAGCCCAGAGTGGTCTCAAATAATTTGATTCCCTCTTAACTCTACATAATCTACAGAAGGAAGAAGGGGGAATTTGGAAAGAAAAGGAAACCAGAAGTTCTGTCAGAAGTTCTCTCAAGAACATCCTTCTCTTTCCATAACAAATCACTTATACCACAGATATGTTAACTTCTGTATCAAACTGTGTGTACTTGAGGAAATTCAGCAAAACTCTCACGTTATAAAGACTATGATCTACTCCATAAGAAAATGACCCTTCCCAAGACTATGGAAGGATACAGCTGTCTACACTATCACAGTATTTAAGCAGAAACATCTCTTTCATCTATATATAAGTATATACTTAACAACTAAAAGCAAAAAGGCACCCTGTATTTCCAGACTCTCTAAATGGCACTCACTTCTATGGATAAACAGCAGTTTCTGGAGTTGGTTGGCTGGACATTTCTTTCTTGGAGGACCCTTTAACATAGCAGGAAGTATTACAGACACTGGAAAAACGTGATTGCGTGGCATAAATATATGGGCTTGTAAATCTGATAAAGGTCCAGCATGCAATAAAATAATAATAATATATCTTTCTGAGGTGAAAACAGCAATTGTGGATAGGCAGATGAAAAGATAACACATAGTATCAAGCAGAGAACAACAAATATAAGTATTCAGCACTGGAACTTATCCTTCTTTATAGCTTCAGAGTAAGATGATGAGGCATAATGCCAGAGAAGAAAGTAAGCAGTGGGAGTGAGTCCTAATGCAGAGGCAATTATTCTTCTTTTAAGAAATGTGAGAGAAGAAAAACATCCTGATTGGCTTGAACTTCCAAGAGAAGCAAAGGCTGTAATTAAGGTCAGCTCACACTCCCTTTGGGAAGGAAAAGTATCCTTTGGGAAGGAAAAGAAAATACAGAGAACAGGCTTGACAAGAATTCTGAGACTGCCAGGATGCCCTAAGTATAGAAGGAACTTTGCGTGTTCTCCCCTGTTCTAGAACATCATGTATTATCCATAGTTGTTACTATGTTCTCACTGGGTCCCCATATGCTCTTAAGATTCTAGCGCTTCTGAATTTATTTTCAGTTTAGGAATATCCAACATGATCACCCAACATGATGCTTGATTGCTGAGGTTCGCCGCTTTGGAACTGTTCCAGACAGAACCGCAGTGACAGACCGTGAGGTACAGAGGGGTTTCTGTCAGTTCCTTCATTCAGGGATCCCCAAGACAACAAAGCAGCTGGGCAACTCTTGGGTAGGCTTGGGTAGACGCTTCTCGCGAGAGCAGCTGATGCGGTGGGGGCATTGCAAGGGCAACAGCTCTTCATCCACTCCCCTCACCTACAAAAAATCTCAGAGAAAAAGACCACACAGCAAGCTGCAAGAGTTCCAGGAGGCTCCTGGAATCCACCTATGATAACTTTCTGGTCCAGGAATTGGGCAGACCGACCAGAGGTGAAGTGTTGCTGGACCTGCTGCTCACCAATGCAAAGGAGATCATTAAAGGCATTAAGGTTGGAGGCAGCCTGACTTGCAGTGACCATGCCCTGGTCGAGCTTGTGATCTCGAGGGATGTGAGCCTGGCAAAGAGTGACATCAGGACCCTGAACTTCGGAAGAGCGAACTTGTTTAAGCTGTTCAATGGACTGTTGGCCAAGATCCCCTGGGATGCTCTCTTTAAAAGCAAAGATATTGAGGAGAGCTGGCTACTATTCAGGGATGCCTTCCTGAGAGCACAAGTGCTCTCCATCCCTCTGAATGAGAAAGCAGGCAGAGAGGGTAGGAAACTGGCATGGCTTGGCAAGGACCTGCTGGGCACAGTGAGGGCAAAGAAAGGTGCGTACAAGCTCTGGAAACAAGGGCGTGTCACCTGGGAAGAATACAGGGATGCCGTCTGTCACGGAGTTGACCAGATCAATCTATGTCCGTGACAGGGGCGACAGGCCTCTGTCCTCCCCCCCCACCCCAGTCCCACAAAAATGGGAAGGAAGGAAGGGAGGAAAAGAACAGCAGCAACAATCTATGGAGGAAAACTTATTTTACTATAATATTGGAATACAAGATAACACAATATATATACAATTTAATTGAAATTGAGATTAATAAATCAGACAAGATGAGAGAGAGAGAGAGTTCCCGGGACCGATTCAAACCTGAACAGCTTGGAACGGCTAGGAAAGCACCCTCCAGCACCCACTGCCAGGCAGCAAGAGAGCGCCCCCCCCACCCGGAAGGGCCAGATCCCGTGACTGCTGTAATGTACAGGGATAGGTACCTGGGATTGGGGCAGTGGCACTTTAATGCCCCGTACACTACATGATGTTTTGATATGGAATACTGAAACCCAAAATAAAAAACAAACAAACAAACAAAAAACATAGAACCATGACACCGTCCGGACTTGCAGACGTGGGATCAGGAAAGCCAAGGTGCAGGCGGAACTGAACTTGGTAAGGGACGTGAAAAACAATAGGAAGATATTCTACAGGTACATTGGCCAGAAGAGACAGGCCAAAGCGAGTGTACTCCTTTGGTAAATGTAAAAGGAGAATTTGCTTCAATGGACAAAGCGAAGGCTGAGGTACTGAATGAGTTCTTTGCCTTAGTCTTCACTGGAGGCCAGGATTCCAGTACTTCTCATGTCCCTGAGCCCTGCATCCCTAAACCTCTAGGTGGGGACTGGAGCTGTAAATCAACCCCCACAGTAAGGGCAGAGCAAGTCCAAGACTTCCTCATGAGACTGAATGTGTACAAGTCTATGGGGAGGATGGTGTGCATCCCAGGGTTCGGAAGGAGCTGGCTGAGGGGGTTGCTGAGCCAGTCTCCATCATATTTGAAAAGTCGTGGCTGTCAGGTGAGGTTCCGGATGACTGGAGGAAGGGTCACATCACTCTCATTTACAAGAAAGAGAGCAAGGAGGACCCAGGGAACTAAAGACTGGTGAGTCTCACCTCTGTGCCTGGGAAGATTATGGAACAGATCCTCCTGGATGACATGCTTGATCACATGAGCAATGAGTGTGTGATCCGAGACAGCCAGCATGGCTTCACCAGAGGAAGGTCATGCTTAACCAATCTGTGGCTTTCTGTGAGTGGAGGGACTGCATTGGTGGTCAAGGGAAAGGCAATTGATGTCATTTACCTGGACTTGAGCAAGGCCTTTGACGTGGTCCCCCACCACATCCTTATCTCCAAATTGGAGGAATGTGGATTTGATGGGTGGACCACTCGAAGGATAACAAACTGGTTAAAAGGCCGCAGACAGAAGGTGGTCATCAATGGTTCTGTGTCCAGGTGGAGCCCGGTAACATCCGGCGTCCCCCAGGGGTCTGTCTGGGACTGGTGCTCTTTAACATCTTTATCAGCGACATCAATAACAGAATTGAGAGCACCCTCAGCAAGTTTGCTGACGACACCAAGCTGAGTGGTGTGGTTGACACGGCTTTCACAAGGCTGCAGTTAGTATTTCAAAGTTCTTTGTAAAATGATCAACATTTGTGTAGTGGTCTTTGCATCTGTCATGGTTTTGTGGTTTTTGGTTTTTGGTATTCCACATCATAACATCATGTGGGGCACTGGGAGTTTAACTGTTAATGCTCAAGTCCTGGGTATCTGCCCGGAACAGAAGAAGAGCTACATTCCCCAGGGGACTTTGTGGTCATGGAAAGGAGATACAACTCCTGGCAAAGTCACCTGATGCGCTCTTTTTCATCTGCTCTTCGTCGTGGGCTCTTCCCTCGTCTCCCTGATGCTCAACTGGACTGAGCATCTCACCTCAGTGTTGTGGTGAGGTCTATCCACCTTTCGGACATTCTCTCTCTCATTATATTTGACTAATTGGCTTCAATTCTAATTATATTGTATTATGGTGTGTTATCTTGCATTCCGATACTGTATTTAGTAATTAGTTTTTTTCTCCTCAGATCATTGCTGCAGTTTTCAATTATTTTGGGGTCCCCTGTTTCCCTTTTCCAGAGGTGCAGATCCGCGGATCCCTCTGTCCCGCTGGTCATGGAACTGGGCCAAACCAGCCCATAAACCATTGACAGCATCTAATAGCCAAAACGAGCAATGAACAGTATTACACAGCTTTCCAAATTCCTGAGGAGTGTTAGCTACAGTGCCCAAATTCAAGCTGTATTTCAAATTCTGTAAGATTTTAAAATAAATTTAACTCAATCCCTTTACGCCAAAAGTGAAAAGAAAGCACACTGGAAGAAAGTGCCTTATAGAACTAAAAACACAAACAAGATAGACTAAGAACACAAATGCTATTTTTAACTCAATTTTGTTCTGAGGGGAAAAAAGACTAGTTGTGTCTATTGAAATATCTCTTACTAGGATTCCAAAATTGAAAAGCTCTTTACTGTAGAAGTGTGCATTGCCTGCTAAGCCAGTTCTTTTTGTTAATATTACTGCTATTATTTTTGTTGTTCTAGGTATCTACATATGTCTTGCACATTTGCAGTCACTTAAAGTGGAGGAAGACAAAGAATGAAAAATGTTCTACAAAGGAAAAAGAAGAATTTTGAGCTTTGAACTTGTCTTTACTTGGCTAGTGATTCTACAGCCCAGGGAAAAATAACTACAGTTAAAGAATCACAGAGTCACCATATGGTTAGGTTGGAAGGGTTTTCTGGATGTCAACTGGTCCACTTCCTCTGCTTAAGCAGATCACATAAGACTGTGTTTGGACAGCTCTTAAAAATCTACAAGGAGAGAGATTCCACAGCGTGCCTAGGCCGTCTTTTCCAGTGCTCTGTCAGAAGCACAGTAAAGCGCTTCTAGTGTATAGACAAAACCTCCTGTGTTTCAGTTTGTGCCAATTGCCTCTTGTTCTAGCACAAAACACCACTGAAAAGAGTCTGGTACCGTGTTTTGTGCACCTTACCTGCAGGTATTGATAAGATTCCCCCTGAGCTGCTTCTTCTCTAAGCTGAGCAATCCCAACTCTCCCAGCTTCTCTGAATACTTCTCCAAAGCACTGATGCTGCTTCAGAAAATAAAGTGATCACTGAAATGAAGATCTAAGAAAAGGTTCTCAAAATAGGATAAAGAAACAGACTCTTAACTTCTCTAACTCCATGTTAGAACCATTTGTGCCTGAACCAAAATATGTACAACATATATGTGGCATTGACACATTTTCTTCAAAAGAATAGCAAAGTTTCAACATGAGCAAGCCTTTTGCATGAGACTCCAATAATACCAGAAGTGAATGAATGCATAGTTTGTTAATTTGAGTAATTTACTAATCCGTGCATACTAGATGACCACAGGTAGTCATGCAACAATGAATCAAGTGCATAAAGGTTTGATTTTCTCTAGTGTTCTAAAAGAAATTTCTTCTTGATATGTGAAAGGAAAGTTTGTAAGGCATTTAATAAGATACATTCCCAGATTTAAGTTGCCTTTTTAAGAAGAGAAAGGATCATTTTGATCATTCATGTGATTCTATTGAATATCGAAAAGTGCTGATTTAAAGATGTCATAATGAAGAATTGCTGAGAATTTATTGGATTTTACTAATCCAGTAGAGAAAAAATAAATAAATAAATAAATAAATAAATAAAAAATCTTAAAGCAAAAATATCTGATCTCTAAGTTGTACTTTACTAACTTCAACTTTCCCTTCTTTCAGTTTACTAGGCTAAAATGTTATTTAGATAGAATCAGAGACTGGTTAAGGTTGGAAGGGACCTCTGGAGACCATCTGATTCAGGGACACCTAGAACAGTTTTTATTTTGTTCTCTTTTCATAGCGTGGAAGGGTGATGTATTTCAGCAGTGGTAACAGTGACAGTGGATCATCTCTACTGGTGCAGACTGTTATGAGATCAGCATGCAGGTTCTTGTTCATCTCTGGCAAAAAATGCATAGCTAATAGTGGTGACCATGCTGAAAAAAGAGTATTTTGTAGCTGAGAATTTGCTCTATTAAATAGCATTATTGCATTCTATGTGCCTGTTCTGGTTTCCATTAAAATAAATAGAAGGCATTGCTTCTGGAGCAATTTTCATAGATACAGTCCTCGACAATTCTTTTTCACTCAGTGCAGCTCAGGTATGCCAAAAGGCTGAACACCCATGAATGAGAAAATGGGTAGGTTTTGTGAAAAGAAATCTTGCTTTACTTTTCAGTCTTCTAACTATTACCTAAGTGTAATTTTCTTCTATTTGAGTAGTAATATTAACAACAATACAATGAATAAAATTCTTCACTACCTGTCCTATTATTGTTCTGATTGAGTTTCAAATACAGTGAATTTCTCTGTGGCTTCACTCTCTCATAAATGAAACATTCAAAGGAAGAAAATCTTCCAAGAACATCCACTTAATTACCTTTGGGATCTATTCCAACCTCATCTTGTATTTTTCCGTGAGAAGGTCTAGTCTTGTTGGTATGATAATTTCATTCAACTTAAAATTTATACTGTAAAGAAAAACTTACTGTGTGCTTACAACTGCTTGTTGCACCCTAATCAATTGTTCATTCTCTGAGACATAATTTTATAGCATTTATAAGGATTATGCTGTATAGACTTGTGACACAATCATTAACATGTATATGGTCAGCACTGTTGTCAAAGGACACCATTCTAACAATAAAAAAAATCTGATGTGAAGAGCACAGTACTTCCATAAGACAGGAAATTGCTCTCCATTCTAAAAGAAAAGATAGGAGGCAGGCAACGAGGTGCTACCTTATCAAATATGTCCTTTATTTTTGCTGATCAAGAAACATCTATCTCCATCACAGAAAAAAAAAAAAAAAAAAAAAATTGATTGCTGAGACTTTTTCTAAGATCTGTTTTATTTAATGCAAAATATATTAAAAAATAATTCACTCCAGTTGAAGATCTTCCTCAGCAGTGAATTCTTAATTCCAAATGCATCTGACAGTTTGTAAACTTTTTCACTTGGGTAAGAGGGAAAAATATTGATTGGAGAATTCTGTGCAACAACAACAACAACAAAAGAAACTCTCTAGAATCTTTTTCCTTCTGTCAAAATTTCTTACTGATGAAAAGAAATTTTGTCTATCTCAAATCATCAGAATGACATATTTAGCATTGGGTATATTTATGTTTTCATTTTAATTATTTGAATAGACTTTCTGGCATTATTATAAACTGCTCCAGTTTATGTGGCAGTTATGGTGGCTGTCAGGAAAGACAAATCCTTGTGAGAGTGGCTGAGAAGACAGGATTCACCAGCTCTGATGAGCAGCAGCAGGATGTTTAAACACAGCGTGAGCGCCTGTATTGGACTCTCTCTAAAATGATCAGCTCAGGTGCAGGTGTGTTCTGCGGCATTCTGAGTCAGACAAATGCACTCAAATGGATCTGCAAGGAAGAGCTCCCAAGGTCTTTCTTTAGTCATAGGGAACTCCAGAATTTTGAATTCTCCGTAGGGCCCGAGGGCAGAGGTGGGTGTCATGAGTGCAAGTGTGCCCAGTTTGATTAATTTCTGGAGCAAATGTCCAAGTTGTGAGAAAAAAATATCCAGGCAGCATAACATCTGGAATTCTGAGTGAGAGACTGATGAATGCTAATAATCTACCCCAGATACTAAATAGTTAAATAAGCAGATTTTATCCAAACCCAGAAATAAATATTTTTAAAAAGACTAAAACTACAGACTTAAATACAGACATAAATATTCAGGGACTATAAAGTTACGCTTAACTTCTACTACTGGTTACAAAAACCTTTTTCAGAACTTTGTTTCACCTATGGCTTTTCTTACATAACTGTATTAGTGTCTGAACTTTCCACACACTTGACATTGTCAGTTGAACTGAAGTTTAGATTTGTCATAGAGAAAAAGAAGTAAGACGGAAATAGGGAGTATTGATTTGTCTACATACACTGTTCTTTCTGAGATTTAGGGGGAAAACCCGCAATTTCTACTAGAAGGCAGTTTGCTGATATCCAGCATATCAGCAAATATACTAATAAATCTAACTTACTAATACTATGCTCCTACTGAATAGTCTGTGCAAAAGTTATTACAGCTTTTACCCTTTCTAAAAGTGGTGACACATAAAGCTCTTCACTGTAAGTGATTTTTGGTCTTTGCCTTGTCTGAAACTACAATGAGACCTGTTTTGGGAGCGTGCTAGTTTATATGGGTCAAAAGTACTAGACAAAGTTTAACCACTTAGAATGGTAAACAAGGGAGTTTCATTGAGGGTTCCCTGGGGTTCAATCATGAGGGTGGATAGTGATAGGACAAGGGGGAATGGTCTTAAACTGAGACAGGGGAGGTTTAGGTTAGATATTAGGAGAAAGTTTTTCACACAGAGGGTGATGACTAGAACAGGCTGTCCAAGGAGGTAGTGGATGCCCCATCCCTGGAGGCATTCAAGGCCAGGCTGGATGTGGCTCTGGGCAGCCTGGTCTAGTGGTTGACAACCCTGCCTATAGCAGGGTGGTTGAAACTCAGTGACCATTGTGATCCTTTTCAACCCAGGCCATTCCATGATTCTATTACTCTATGACTCTGTGATTGCCCAAGGATGTTCCACAAAAGAGATTAATTTAATGCAGAAAATGGAGTTGGACAAATAATTTAGATAGTAACATCACTAATTTTCTGGAGACTCAAAAATTGTCAGATGAACTAATATTTATTCTATATATAAGGCAGTATATTTTCTATAGGAAAATGATCTACAAATTGAAATATACTATAATCTTGCTTGGTCTGAGAGATTTTCCATTGCTATACTAACAGAAAGTAATATACTGTAATTGAAAAATAATATTTAATGAAGAAGTCAAATGAGTCACTATCTTTGTCTCTGGAGCTAAAAATTCAATGGTCTTAAGTTTTTGAAGCTAGAATTGAGTGGTAAAAGAACAGTGAAGTTTTGCTCAGAAATTCTAAAGAGGATTTTGTTATTTTTTAGTTATATTTGTCAATCATGTTAAGGATTTAAAAATATTTTTAACAGTGTAAAAAAAAAAAAAAAAAAAAAAAAGTAAGCTCCCTAGTTATTTTTTTTTAAGTATATATATATATATACATATATACATACATAGCCTGTATTTCTCAAAAGCCAAAGCACTTAATTTACTTAAATGAAAATAAATAAGCTTAGATATCACTTATTTAGTTTTTCAAAAGAAAGACAAATACTGCACAGTCATTGTGATTAACCAAGGAATTGAGTATTTTCAGTGGCAAGAGCATTTTAATAGCAAAATAAATGAATTGATGAGCATTTCAGTAACAAATTAATGAATTGACAGATGGCCAAGCTGCATTTATATGAAATTGCTTCTAATTGGTACTATATTTTCAAGTGAATTCTTTTCACACTGAGGCTTTCTCACATCACAGGCTTAGGAGGTTTTTTATCTTTTTTTGCTGACTGTCTAAGGTTGCTCTGCATAGAATTTTGTCCTAAATTACTCCTAACAAATCTAAGAAGAAATTAGATTTTTTTTTTTTTTTTTTTTTTTTTTAGCTGATAAAACAGAATCACAGAACAGCCAGGGTTGGAAGGGACCTCAACAATCATGCATCTCCAACCCCTGCCATATGCAGGGCCACCAACCTCCCCATGTAATACTAAACCAGGCTGCCCAGGGCCCCATCCAATCTGGCCTTGGACACCTCTAGGAATGGGACGTCCACAACTTCTCTGGGCAGCCTGTTCCAGCACCTCACCACTCTCTCTGTAAAGAACTTCCCCCTGACATCTAACCTAAACCTTCCCTTCCTCAACTTCAAAACATTTCCCCTTGTCCTGCAGTTATCAACCTTTTCACAGAGTTTATTCCCCTCCTGTTTGAGGGCTCCCTTTAGGTATTGAAAGGCTGCAATGTGGTCACCCCGCAGCCTTCTTTTCTCCAACAAGCCCAGCTCCCTCAGCCTGTCTCCAGAGGGGAGTTCTCCAGTCCCCTGATCATCTTCACGGCTCTCCTCTGGATCCTCTCCAACATCTCCCTGTCTTTTTTCACAGAATCACAGAATCACAGAATCACAAGGTTGGAAACGACCTGCAAGATCATCCAGTCCAACCACCCTCCCATTCCTATCAGTGCCACAAGCACTAAACCATCTCTCGTAGCTCCTCATCCAGGCGCCTCTTGAACACTACCAGGGACGGCGACTCTACCACCTCCCTGGGCAGGTCATTCCAGTGCCTGAACACCCTTTGGGAGAAAAAGTTTCTCCTAATATCCAACCTAAACCTCCTCTGGTATAACTTCTTGCCATTTCCTCGGGTCCTACTATTTGCCTGAGAAGAGGCCAGATCCTTTTGCACCACAACCTCCCTTCAGGAAGTTGTAGAGTGCAATGAGGTCTCCCCTGAGCCTCCTCTTCTCCAGACTGAACAATCCCAGCTCCCTCAGCCGCTCCTCATAAGACTTGTGCTCCAGATCCCTCACCAGTTTTGTTGCCCTTCTCTGGACACGCTCCAGGGTCTCAATGTCTTTCTTGTAGTGAGGGACCCAAAACTGAACACAGTACTTGAGGTGAGGCCTCACCAGTGCCGACTAGAGGGGGATGATCACCTCCCTGATCCTGCTGGCCACACTATTTCTAATGCAGGCCAGGATGCCGTTGGCCCACTTGGCCACCTGGGCACACTGCCGGTTCATGCTCAGCCGAGCATCAACGAACACCCCCAGGTCCCTTTCCTCTTCACAATCATCCAACCACTCATCCCCAAGCCTGTAACGCTGCATGGGGTTGTTGTGGCCAAAGTGCAGGACCCGACACTTGGTCTTGTTGAACCTCATCCCATTCACTTCAGCCCAGCAATCCAGCTCATCTCAATCCCTCTGACGGGCCTCCCTACCCTCAGGCAGATCAACACCACCTCCCAGCTTGGTGTCATCTGCAAACTTACTGAGAGTATACTCAATCCCCTCATCTAAGTCATCAATAAAGATATTAAACAAGATGGGCCCCAGTACCGACCCCTGGGGGACACTACTTGAAATGGGTCACCAGCTGGACTTCATTCGCCACTACCCGTTGGGCATGGCCCTGTAGCCAGTTCCTTACCCAAAGAAGCGTATACCTGTTCAAACCACAGGCAGCCAATTTCCCCAGAAGAAGCCTGTGAGAGACCATGTCAAAGGCTTTGCTGAAGTCTAGGTAGACTACATCAACAGCCTTTCCCTCATCTACCAGACTGGTCACCCAGTCATAGAAGGAGATGAGGTTGGTCAAGCATGACCTGCCTTTCACAAACCCATGCTGGCCGGGCCTGATCTCCTGGACACCACGCACATGCCATGCAATCTCATCCAAGATGATTTGCTCCATAACTTCCTCTGGTACCAAGGTCAGGCTAACAGGCCTGTAGTTTTCTGGATCCTCCTGATGGCCCTTCTTGAAGATGGAAGTCACATCAGCAAGCCTCCAATTCTCTGGGACCTCACCAGTTAACCAGGAGCATTGATAGATAGCCGAGAGGGCCTCGGCAATCACCCCCTGCCAGCTCCCTCATCACCCAAGGGTTTAGTCCATCCAGTCCCCATGAGTTAGCCACTGGAGCACAGGTGAAGGCAATTCACCTGTGCTACTGGAAGGGTTGGAGCCTGGCTCCACCTCTCCTAGACCCTTTTAAGAGCTGGGTACCAGTTGGGAAGGGTCTCTTCTGGAGATTCACTCCGCTGGAGTTTCATAAGTGAGCACAGGATACAGATAAGCTGTCTATTGTCTTTTTGTTATTATAATCTGCTTTGCCTAACTCTCTTGTTTATTTCATAATTATAACATCTTAATATTCATTGATGATACACTTGATGAGCCAGGCAGGCCAAATATACTAAAATTTACATTATGTCCTTTCTTTGGAATTACTCAAGACGGCTTCGGTTGGGGCCTGTGGCAACATCAGAACTCTGTTCGGACCCCCATTGGTTTTTGGTCTCAGGTCTGACAAGGAGCAGAAGAAAGATACAGTATGACTGAAAAACAGTTATTGGCTGCCTACTCTGCATTACAGGCAGTAGAGCCAATAACTCAAACAGCTGAAATTATATTCAAGACCACTCTGCCGATTCAGGGGTGGGTAAAAGATCTGACCCACCTTCCTAAGACAAGGGTGGCCCAAGCACAAACAGTGGCACAATGGGTCGCCTACCTCAGCCAAAGGAGCAGTCTGTCTTCATCACCTTTGAAAGAAGAACTTCAGAAGATCCTAGGCCCAGTTATGTATCACAGTGATGCACTAAACCAAACACTGATCTCTCCACCGCAGAAGATTCCCATTCAGGAGGGAAAATATCCTATCCCTGAAGATGCCTGGTACACAGATGGGTCCAGCAAGGGCAACCTGAGCAAGTGGAGAGTGGTAGCATACCATCCTTCAACCGAGACAATCTGGTTTGACAAGGGGGATGGTCAGAGCAGCCAATGGGCAGAACTGCGAGCCATGTGGATGGTTATAACCAAGGAACCTGGTAATGGTATCCTGAATATCTGCACAGATAGTTGGGCTGTGTACCGGGGGCTCACTCTTTGGATTGCACAGTGGGCAACCAGGAATGGACTATCCACGCCTGACTAATCTGGGGCAAAGACATGTGGTTAGACATATGGAATACAGTCAAACACAGGACTGTATGTGTCTACCATGTTTCTGGTCATCAGCCCCTACGGTCACCAGGAAGTGATGAAGCCAACACGCTGGCCTGAGTTAGATGGTTTGAGACTTCACCATACGAGAACATTGCCCATTGGTTACATCAGAAGCTATGGCATGTGGGACAAAAGACAATCTGGGCAGCTGCTAAAGCATGGGGACTGCCCATAAAGCTACTTGACATCGTCCAGGCATGCTGAGATTGCAGCTCTTGCTCTAAGATGAGATCGAGATTGTTGCCTGAAACAACAGCCCATCTTGCTAGAGGACACAATCCTCTCCAGCAATGGCAGGTTGATTACACTGGGCCCCTTCCTTGGTCTGAGGGGGTGAGATACGCCCTGACCTGTGTCGACACTGCAAGTGGGCTACTGCAGGCCTATCCAGTACTGAAAGCAAACCAGGCATATACCATCAAGGCACTCACTAAACTGATGTCTGCCTATGGGACACCTCAAGTCATCGAGAGCGACCAAGGGACTCATTTTACTGGTGCAACGATACAGTGCTGGGCAGAAGAAAATAACATCGAATGGCGATTCCACCTGCCATATAATCCAATGGGGGCAGTCATCATTGGATGTTGTAATGGTATTCTTAAGGCTGCCCTGAAGACAGACTCCCAGTCCTTGCGGGGGTGGATGAAAAGACTGTATGATACCTTGCGGGACCTGAACGAAAGATCCTGAGACAGCAGACCCAGTGCCCTGAGAATGTTGCAGACAACATGGGCCACCCTGCTTAGGATCCAAATTACGTGCACTGATCATCAGGTAAGACCCCAGATTGGTAATGAAAATAATATTCTGCTCCCTGCCCCTGAGAGTTGAGATCTGGGTACCCATAGAATAAAATGTCCTTGGGAGGTGTAGGTAGGACTGAAGTGGTGTGGCTTACTTGCACCTTGGGGGAGATGATTGGAGGTGGGAGGCTCAGTAGTCCCTCCAGTAATAGGTACATGACCTACTGATCTACTGATATTGTGGTCAATGCTCCATTTTTTGCTGCTAAAGGGACCCCCATCATGTCCCCATGGAAGATCAGGACACCTCTTTTGATGCCTGATATAGTTATGCAGCTGCAGACATCTGGCCAGATGGTGTGGTACAGGCGGTCAGGACATGCCCTAGTACAAGCTCAAGTGTTGACTCAGGATAGAAATACGGCCTGTATCTTGCCCTGGAGAACAGACCTTCCCCTCTTGGTACCCCTGAAACATCTGTATTACTCCCTGTGAGTCTTTGAGCCTTCAGGATCACCGGAAGGAACAAAATGTCATCAAAGTGTTCCAGCGTTACTGTCAGATCATGTGTAACATCCAGTGATGGTCTACATGGGACTGATGGAACATAGGACGGACCTGCACCTCACAACCGCATGCCTTCAGTAACTTCATTGAGCACTGGCCCATGAGGGATCATGAACTTTCATCATGTATCGATCATAATTCGTCTTAAATTGTCAACATGCATTGTGACAGCAGATTGTCTAAGTGTTGTGATGTGTCAGATCTCTATACTAGGAAAGGCTCATCCTCTCTTTAACTCAATCATTGGTTCATGCCATGAAGAGGTGGAGTGTATGGGAATCGCTGAATCATGGCCTGAACCTCTGATCACCTGAGGCAAGCAATGAGTCAGCCAAAGGAGCACTGGTGAAGGCAATTCACCTGTGTGACCAGAAGGGGTGGAGCCTGGCTCCACTTCTCCTAGACCCCATTTAAGGGCTGATTGCCACTGAGGAAGGATTTTTTCTTGGAGGTTGCTTCCTTTGGAGTTTTTCTGTGAGCTCAAGACACAGGTGGGATTTTTATTTGTTTTTGATTATTCCTTTCTACCGTGACAATTTTTCTAGCTGTACTATCTGTAGATACCAGTTTAACCACACCACTATGTATATCTGTTCATCATACAGTGTCTAATTCTTTGCAGCGTGGGAAATGATCATGTGTATGCAGCCATCTCATATCTCATTAAGCCACTGTAAGGTTATTACCCTATATCAATGTCAGAAAATCTGACTTATTTTTTATGAACAGTGTCTAGTGTAGTTGTTTCTGTCAAAGACACAGAGAAATACAGAAGAAGATAAGTCTGAAAATATATACCTATATGTATTTTTACCACATGTTATTGTCTTAGGTATTTTTGAAAAACAAAGCCCATTTCTCCATTCTAGTTTCATATTACTACATCCATTTTATCAATGTTTTCAGTTGTTAATGTTTCCTTTTTCTGTTGTTATAGCTGTTTTGTAGAAAACAAATATATATATATATATATATATATATATACTAATCATATTTCAGCAAAAAGAATCACCCATGAGAGTTTTTCCTGATGAAGGAGATTGTAAGTATCTTCAATTATAAATTAAAAAATAGCTGTATTTCACTGTCTGTTTCATTGGTTTTTATTTTTACTTTATCATTTTAAAGACTATGGAAACAAGGAGAGCAAGTGAAATTTCCAGTCTGTAATAGTCTGATCAAGGAATTTGACTAACCTAGATACACAGTGAACCGTATTTGTGAAAAGTTTTTTTTTGTGGTTATAGTTCTTCCAGTTTTGATTTTCTTAATCCCTTTGTTTATTTCATTTAAATATTTATGTACATTCAGGAAGTTTTTATACTTAATAGCTAATTTAGTAGTCCATGTAAGTTTTAGGTATTTTGTAGGATTTCAAGTCAGGATCATAGTCACAAGAGAAGATGACTTAGATGCTCTTTAGTTGATTTTTAATACTAGATCAACAGCAGAAACCTGATACTATGGACTAAGAGTGAATCCAACCACATCCAGGCTACCTTTGTTTCAAGGAGTTATCAAGGGAGTAAACTTCGAACCTCATGACTCAACTAGAAGGTCTCCTGGACCTGAGTGTTTAATCCTGTCCTCTCTGGAGCAAATATCAAGTGCGTTCTATTATTTCAAATCTTGTGACGTTGTTGACTTAAATTTTGTTAATCACTATTTTGTATCAATAAATATGCTACGTGCTACTGCACCAGTGAGTTGTATAATTTTATCCGCTACGACACTCAGCCATTCACACACTCCAGGTTCTCTCTGGAGCAAAGAGAGAAGAATGATTCTTTTTGGATTCAGATGAAAACAGCAAGGGAGAATGGTGGACAGTTAGTGTTGTGGGCAAAAGAGGTTTGTTAGAATTTTAATAAATAAATTTCAGTTGTGAAAAACAAAGAAATTTAAAAAAACAAAACAAAACACTTTCCTTTCCTGTTTTCCATGTCCAGTTTCACTCCTTTGCTCCTAATTCAATTCTCCTTTCACTGTAACGGAAAACTGCTTTTCTCTGTGTTGTTCTTTCTCAAGCTTTTCCTCTATTTGGGCATGGGCTCTCCTATAGGTTTTAGTCTTTTAGTAAGAAATGTGGATTCCTCTCAAGAAACATGTCCCTGGAGGTGTTCAAGTCCAGACTGGGTGGGGCCCTGAGCAGCCTGGTCTAGCATTAAATGGGGAAATTTGTGGCTCTGCATGTGGCACGGGGGTTGGAGATTGATGATCCTTGATGTCCCTTCCAGTACTGGCCATTCTGTTAAACCTGCTTCACTGTGATCCCTTAAAAAAGAATCTCTGCGTTAGCCTGGAGAACCTTTTCCCCCTGCCCTCAAACCTTATTGATTGCAATGTTGTTTTCCTACCCCTTTCTGTTTTATGGCATTTTCTACACTTTCACAGAATCATAGGAGTTGGAAGGGACCTCCAGAAATCGAGTCCAACCCCCTGCCAAAGCAGGTTCCCTACACCATATCGCACAACTAGGTGTCCAGGTGGGTCTTGAATATCTCCAGAAAAGGAGACTCCACAACCACCCTGGGCAGCCTGTTCCAGTGCTCCGTCACCCTCACCGTAAAGAAGTTCTTATGCACATTTGTGCAGAACTTCCTATGCTGCAGTTTCTGGCCATTTCTCCTTGTCCTGTCTCCACACACTGCTGAAAACAGTCTGGCTTCACCACTCTGCCTCCCACACCTTAGATATTTATAGACCCGGATCAGGTCCCCTCTCAGTCTTTTCTCAAAGCTGAACAGACCCAGTTCACTCAGCCTTTCCTCATAGGAGAGATGCTCCAGGCCCTTCACCATCTTTGTGGCCCTCTGCTGGACTCTTTCCAAGAGATCCCTGTCTTTTTTGTACTGAGAAGCCCAGAACTGGACACAGTACTCCAGATGAGGCCTGACCAGGGTAGAGTAGAGGGGGAGGATTGCCTCCCTCCATTATTTGAGGCACCTTAGCTGCTGTGCTCAACTATACCCCTTGGTGGGCCTGTAGGAATGTATGTGTTCAAAAGCGGGAATAATTCTCACTGTATGCAATTGAAGGACAGTAACAGAAAGTCTATTTCAGCATAGATGTCCTGACCTTGGACATTTATTTTGAATTTCAAGCCTCAAGAAACTGTGATTAAAATTTAAAATATATATAATTATACATATATATATGTATAAATATATATACGTATATAAAAAGCACGCACATGTATGTCTAAATATTATCTAAATATATTTGTGTCTTCAAGAATCAACATTTCAGTGATCTTTGTTAAAAAAAAAAAAAAGAATGCTGTTGTTGACTGTTCTGAATTTACATTTGAATCATCATTCATCATTCATCATTGAAATCATCAGAAACTTCAGCATATGACAGTAATTTAGAGAAAAATTTGCATTTTCATCTTCACCTTTGACACACTGTTACCAATGAATAGAGTAACAGGAAATAAATATTCTCAAAATACTTTTAGTTGATATCATTTATCTCCCCATTCTCCAAAATATTTACTGACGTTGGTTTACTGATAACTTCATTCTATTGCTCTACAGGTTTTCATAAATATTTTCAAATGGCTTTCAAGATAAATATATTACACAATAATAAGTAGAAAGTAAATCAAATCATCATGGAAGCTAAACAAGAAAGCTCCATTTCTAGCTAACCTGCTAAGAAAAAAAAAATTACTCCCTGCTAATTATTTAAAATGAATACATTTTTACTCTTTTAGATTCTCATTCTACTCTTTTAGATTCCACAGAGGAATAAATTATCTGTTTGTTATATGTCTTTTCACGAAGAAGAAATTCTAGAAATTTCTAGAAGAAAACATTATGATAGATGTTGGCAGATGTCATTAAGCTAAAATATGCATATTGGAGTCTTCTAATCTTAAAAATGGATTTTCTTTAATCCTCCTGCTTTTTTTTCTCTTTCCTCATTTTTCAAACTTTTTTTTTTTTTTTTTTTTTTTTTTTTTTGAGGGAGAAGACTGAAAATTATGTTAACATTTCAGTGTGAAATAATGGGGAAAAAAAGGAATAACAGCAAAGTGTCAGACACAAAGAAGAAAATAGTGTAAGTTATTTTTATTCTGCAAATATTTTTTCAGAATTCTTTCAATAACTTTTCATGTTCAAAGAACTTGATATTATATAATTAATGTTTTTTTAAGCTGTCATCTTAGACAAAACTTTGCCATTTTCAGAAATACTAGTTAATATGAAAACTGCATTTTATTGCAATGTTTTGCTATGATTTTTAACTACTTTATTGTCTCTTATTTTAAATATCACTCATGATCAGTGAATAACTTATCAGTCAGATATATCAACATAAAAAAAACATAAATATATAACAAAAAATAAAACAAAAGCAAAAAAAACCCAACCTGTATTGTACAAAAAGATACACAGCTTAGCAATATTATGAACACAAAGTACAACATATATGGATACTATTGCATCACTCACTTCAAAAATTTATTCTTGAAAAGAATTAATTCAAAATTTTATTTATTTACTTATTTATTTATTTATTGTCTAAAGATTAAAAGTAGTTATGAGTGGGGGAAAAATCATTTACATTTTTGTAGTAATAATGAAAGAAAATGTAAAATAGGTGCTTTACAGGAAAGCATAATGTCTTTTTTAAAGGTTGAAAACATAATGAGTGACCTACATCGCCTCAGTCTGTGTATACATTAAGTAGATATTTTCATATGCTGAGGGCTGAATTTCTGTAACTCTGTTCTGAACTTGAATTATAGATGCAATCCACTTGAAACCTGAATTCTGCCCCTTGAATCATTTTTTTTCCCACTTGGCATCAATACTGTATTTGTTTAGTATTTGTAATTGTTGTGTTAACAAAAGCCAGTAGCTATAAAGGTCTTGAAGTAAGACCTCTTTTAACTGAAATGTAATTTAGTGTCCTTTATAATAATATCACTGTGTTTAAAACAAAATTTTTATTAAAAAAAAAAAAGCAATATTGTCTGTTATAAAACCAATTATGTAATTATATAGAATTATAAGAAATTATGTAGTAATTATAGTTGTCCTGGTTTTGACTGACATAGTGAATTTTCTTCATAGTGGCGAATAGGATGCTATGCTTTGGTTAGGAAGAGAATAATGTTGATAGCAAACCAACGTTTCAATTGCTGCTGAGAAATCCTTTCATTAAGTCAAGGAGTTTTCAGCTTCTCATATAGCCATACTAGTAAGGAGGCTAGGAGTACACAAAAAGCTGAGAGGCAACAGAACCAGGACAGCTAAACCAAGCTGGCCAAAGGGATATTCCATACCATATGGCATCTTGTTTAACAATAAGACCAGGGGTTTTGGACAAGCCAGGGCTTCTGCAGCCACTGTTTGGGAACAGCCTGGGTGTTAACCACCTGGTGGCAAGAAATTGCGCTGTGTATCACTTGATAACTTGTTTTATTTATGTGTGTATATATATAAAATTTTTTCCTATTATTATTTTCCCTTCCTCTTCTGTTCTATACATGTCTTCATCTCAGCCCACAAGTTTTACCTTTTTCTGATTCTTTCTCCCATCCCACTTGTTAGAGGAAGTGCTTAGTTACCTGCTGTGTTAAACCTGAACAACAGTGAATGTTAGTTTTGGGATGATGTGGAAAGATTTTGGCAATTGGGTCTGCAAGTGTGGCCTCTGTGAGAAGAGCCCAGAAGCTGTCCTGTGTTAGATGAGAACCAGTTTCAGCCAGCAACAAAAGGGGTCCACCACTGGACAGCTCTGAGCCAGTGACTCTGATTATACCTCTGTGACAGTAGATTTAGGAAAGTAAAATACTGCTGCTCAAAATGCAGCCCGTGGAGAGGAGCCCACAGTGGAGCAGTCTGTTTCTGAAGGACTGCATCCTCTGGTACAGAACTATATTGGGTCCCACCACGGCATATGGGAAGCTCAAGTTGGATCAGTTTGTGAAGAACAGCATCCTGTGGAGGTACCTGGGGAAGGGGAAAAGAGTAAAGGTAAAGGAGTTGCAGGTGATGAGGCATTATGAACTGACCACAACACCCATTCCCCTCCTCTCTGTCACTTAGGGAGAGGAGGTGAAAGATGATGTGCAGGGAGAGAATATTTAGTTCTCATTTAGTCTGGTACCAATAGGCAATAAATTAAACTCCCTGTGCTTAATCTGTTTTGTTCATTATAGTAAATACTGACTTCCTTGACTTCAACCCAGGAAACTTTATTAATCGTATTTTCTCCCTGTTTCCTTGAGAGAGGAAAGAGAGAGAACAGTGCTTAGCTAGCCACCAGTGTGAAACCACCACAGTGTTTGAGGTTGGATTCCTAAAAATCTTACTGCCCAATTTGCTAGAAATTTTTGACATGGCTTTTTAACACCAATACACAGAGAAGAATCAAGAAGTTATCAGATGAATACTTGACTTGTAAATAAGATTTGTGTTGATGGATTAGAAAGCAAGCTACCCCACTGTAAAAATATTACTCCAATTCATTCACTGATTTTGTTATGATTTCATAATAACTAAAAAAAAAAAAAAAAGTTTTTTTCACAATTAACCCCAAATTAACACAAGTAGTAGGCTTAGAAGTATATTTTCAATTTGTATAATATTATTTTCCATTAATGAGAAGTATTCACATAAATTCTTCCACCAATACATACAGGAATATGCTAGAATTTCACAGATACCAGTTACTAGCGTTTATCACTCCCAACTGTTATACAATAAACATTATTTTAATGGTGTTCTTTTGTTGGTGGTGGCTTGCTTGTTCGTGTTTGTTTTTTTTTTCTTTTTTCTTTTTTTCTTTTTTCCTTTTTTTTTTTTCTTTTTCTTTTTTTTTTGGTTGTTGCATAAACCAGAAGAAATTACCTAGAGTACTTTTCATCTGAATTTTTAAATACAATTATAGCTATCCAGCTGAAGCCTATATGATTTTCATGCACAGCAGTTATATTTGTAATAGCTGCATCTTCATTCACTTGGAACGAATGAAAAAGCTTTTTTTAATTAATGAATTTCATTACATTGGATACCAAAGGGTTAGAGACTGTGTTTCCAACTCCATCAAACAGTAAGGGAATATTTACATAGTAGAGCTGCGCAGAAGCTGTTGGACATATTTGAACAGAATGGCATTCTAATTCTGATAGTTTCTGGGTTACTCTCCTATTTAAATTTTTTTTCTTAAACTTTGTCAGAATGATAGGAACTAAGCTCTAACCTTATAGCACCTAACATACTAAAAGTAGTTAAACAAATGGCTTTTTCAATCTGTTCCTAGGCTGGCTATAGTATATTAAAATAGTGCGCAGCACAAGAAAATCTTAATTTACATATATTATGCAGCTAAGATTAAATTCTGCTAACTACTTTGGATTCTCATTTCCATCCAATCTAAATCAAAATTTTATGTTATTTGATGTAAGAAAAGTTCATGGGATCCATTACAAGTGCACCTATCTCATTCAAAAGAGGACACACATTTTCCCTCGTCTTTCTTTCTGATATTGACATACTTAAAATAAACCTTTCTTGTTGTTGTTGGCTTCCCTCAAAAATTAAATTCCAAGTGGGCTTTAGCCTTCTTTATGGCATCTGTGCATGCCCTGTCAACATTCGTATATTCTTTTGATGTGTGCAGATCTCTTTTCCACATTCCATAGACTTCCTTCTTCCATTTGAGTTTTTCTGTGAGATGCTTCCTCATCCGTGCAGATCCCCTGCCACCGTTGCAGGAAAAGTAATATAATAAACGTCAGGGTAAAAACTTAAGAGTAAACTGAAAAATTTAGATAAGGACTGAATTATACAACAAGCTGTAAGAAATTAAATAGAAAAATTCTGCAGCTAATCTAGAGAGATTCATTCAAGTAGTTCAGTGCACGTGGCTATTCACATGTCTCATATATATATAAACATATATGTCTCATTTATATATAAACATATATATTCACAATTGAATGTATCTACAATACATACAAAAAAAAAAAAAAAAGAGTAAATGTAAAGAATCTCAATTAAAAATAACTTTCTTGTCAAATATATATTTTCTTTCTTTCCTTTTTTTTTAAGAATAACAAACCTGTGATATATATATATTTATTTTGAAATTGAACTTTTAAATTACCAAAAATTCATGTAACACTCATAAAAACTACCTATAATCAGCACCAACATTTAGTCTGCAGACTAAGTGAGGTATATCAGACTCAAGTAAAACTTGCATTTATTTCAAATCCTAAATTTATGTTCACAGGAAAAAAAAAAAAAAGCATACACAACAAGCAAAAAAAATGTCTTTTAAGGAAAGAATAGAAAATCTTTTCAAGCGTAAAGATTTGTAGTCAAGCATACCAAAGAAGAGTACAGAGGAAAATACTAATTAGCTAAATATCAATACCACAGTACACACAGTACTAAACTGGAGAGTACCTGAGTCGAAATGATGCAAACTGAATTATTCAGCTGATACCAAGCTAATCCAGGAAGGAAAACAAACAGCAATTAATAACAACAACAACAAAATAAAAATACAGGACTAACAATGAACATTGCTAGATGTATCAGACTGGTATCAATAGAAAAGAGAAACTGAAAAGTAAAAATAAAAACAAATGGAGAATTTGATGGATAAAGGAATTGTAGCATATTATAATTAATCACTAAGTATTTCTCATGTGTTTATTTCTAAATTGGAGTAGTTAGAGCAACCTCGAACAATGTCAACAATTATAGATTGAACAGGAGTTTTTCCTAATTGAAAGGTAATTTTTCCTGATGATGGAAATATAATACTTGTGTTCATATGTGCGTAAGTACATTTTGGTTTTGTATTTAGTTTATCTTTTGCTTGACTTGATAACACTACCCTTGAAAACCATTTTAAAAGACAAAGAACATATTAAAAGTTTCCAACATTCTTTAAGTATAAAACTACTTTAAATAATGCATTTTTAAATTGTTCACACAAACAAAATTGAGATCAAATAGTGTCATAAAACACAATTGGTTGGAGATGAATTGCAGCTTGTTGTATGAGAAATTGACTTTAATGTTTTGGGACACTTTCACATAATGCAAGCCTACCCTTCTGCTACTGCATACTGATTTATTGATTTGAATTACCCAGTACATTCAGTAAGCAATGTGTAACAATCCAGATAAATTCTTTTAGGTCTTATCTGAATTATAATGCTGGTGGTGGATAATCCTGATATGCAGCTAAGCCTCACACTTTCTTACCTCTTGGTTATACCAGAAGAGAGCTAGTAGTGTTAGGATATAAAATGTTAACCTTTATATATATACAACACTGTTTATTTACTGTATTATGTTGTGGATTAACCCCAGCAGGCAGCTGAGCATCACATAGCCACTCACTCACTGCCCCCCAGTGGAATGGAAGAGGGAAACAGGAAGGTAAAAGCACAAGAATTCATGGATTGAGATAAAGGCACTTTAATAGCTTTGTGCATGCAAGAAGAGGAAAACAATGAATGAATTCACTACTTTTCACTGGCAGACAGGTGTTCAGCCATTTCCAAGAAAGCAGGGCTTCTTAACAATTTACTGGGAGGACAAATACCATCACTCAGAATATTCCTATTTTCTTCCTTCCTTCTAATTATCTTTTGTTGCCGAGCATGATTCTACATTATATAGAGTATTTCTTTGGCCAGTTTAGGTCAATGGTCATGGCTGTGTCCCATCCCAGCTTCCTGTGCACTGCCAGCCTCCTCATTGGCATGACAATAAGAACTGCTCAACAATCACTAAAACATTGGTTTGATATCAACTTTAGTTTTAATTCAGATAAAAAACATAACTCTACATTGTGAAGAAAATAAAATCTAACCCTGTCAAAACTAGAATAAATTGACACAGTTATTTCAGTTATGTCTCTACAAACTATCTTATACCAGGTCTTGCAGGTTAAACTATAAAGGAACAGATTTAATTTGTAAGATTACATATTCAAGGTCTGTCTGTTACTGAGTTCAGCTAAAGCTTACGCAACTTTGAACTGACATTTTTTTGACTGATTTAATAGTTTCAGTTTCTACTTTTGTGACATTTATCCATCCTAGTTATATATACAGAGTCATTTTTAAGAAGTGCTGTAGGCCAGTGTAAGATATTATTTTACATCATTATCTCAAAGCTTGCTGGGGACACAGATTAACAAGTCCAAGCAATTGCTCGGCAACGACTGAGAAATCCTTTCTCTGGAGAACTTCGATGGACTAGCTCTGGGCAAAGGTTGTGAAATCCTTTGTCTGAGGGACACAGATGGACAAGGCCATGGGCAAGGAGAGAGAGATGAGGTGCAGCTTAATGGCTGTGAAGTGGTCTTTTGTATGGACTTAACTCAAGGAAGATGGCCATCTCAGGGGGTACTCATACGACTCTTGCTCAAGTGCCCAGGGATGTCAGATAGGAAGGAGAAAAAGAAGGATAAAAGAGGAATTGAAAACCATGAGGTTTAGGTTTTCTGGCAACAGATTCCTCATGAATAAGAAGAGGTTTCTGCCATGAGAAGCCTCACGACCTGTCTCTCTTCCTCCTGGACTTGTTCTGCGCTCTACCACAATGCTGAAGAAGAATAAAGGTGACTGCCATCAGATTCCTCACTACAGAATTCCTGCATGCTAATGGACTCTCCTGGGCCTGCTGCTTGAGCACTACTACTTCCTCCCGAATTGGCTCCGCGACTGCCTCCTGCTACCTGCTTGCTGCCCAAGGCAAGCCACGCTGCTACTCTCTCCCCCTGCTGCTTCTGCCTCAGACCTTCGAAACATCGTGCAACAGGACCGCTGCTGGATCCTGGTGGCAACTATCCCCACTTTATGTGATTCTTGCTTCTTTCCTATCTTTTCTATAGCCCTCTTTCCCTTCCCCACCTCCCTGATTAGGATTTATAGTAAACTGGTTGGACTAAAATGTGAACCATTGTTTCTTAATCTCACACCGGGTATACAGATATTAAAAGAACCTCATCTCTCTCCTATAAACTGGAGTGAGACAGCCAGCCAGCCACAGGTTGACCAGGAAAAGATGAAAATGGCAAGCTGAAAGTGCCAGAAGGAACACAGGCAGGACAGTGTTCTAACAACTATAGTTATTGTGTTCAAGACTGTTACATTACTCACCATTGCTAGAGTAGCAGCTATGTAGACTCCTTGCATTTCTGACTGTTAATGCCATAGTGATGTCATCAGTTAGCTTTGGTTTTTGTTTACTACTTGATACTAGTCTAATTTTTCAATTTTCCTGAGTGCCTGAACATTTTGAAACAGGTCTCACAGATTACTGCAGGGCTTAGAGTTGTATTTTAAAACAAAAGCCTGCTTGATGTAGTAATCAGCTAAGGACAAGATGCATTATTTGATATAAAAGACTAAGTTGTTTCACTTTTTATTCTATTGCATAGCACTTTTCAACAAGAGCCCTTTTATCCACGTTTTATGCCCATAGGTTGATAAGACAGTCACCAATCTTAAGGTAAATTGAATTTTATGTCCCATATATTAAGACAGTTCAGCATAGCTGAGAAATTTTCCACACAATATTAACAAATACAATAAAATAAATACAATTAATTAAACTACTAGAAAGCATTATTGAATTAGGCACTTTTGTTCCTAAAGTAATGAAACATAAGACCTTGTCTAGCTCCATGAATCAATAATTTTATAATTTGTTAGTATTTAAGGTTCCATATTTGAAAAACATTACTATTGTGTAAACATTTTTTTCACTTCACATTTATTTGCCACGTTAATTAGTATTTAAAATTAGAAAACAAAACAAAAACAACAAAAAAAAAAAAACACAAAAAATAAACAAAACAACCAACCAACCAACTTTTTGGATGTTGGTAATATTAATAATCTTTTACCCATGTATGCTATTTTGGGAAACAAAACACTAACTTTTTGTTTGTTTGTTTGTTTGTTTTTCTTATTATTCTTCTTAAACAACATTGCACATTTGTGCAAAGTTTATGGTTGCATCTCATAGGAAGTGGGAAAAAATCTGTAGATGTTATAGACATGTCTATTTCTCTCGGGAAAAAATGGAGTAAGACAAACGGATCAAATCCTACTTTGCTATTAATGATAATTAAAATTAATACAAAAAGCCATTAAATTTAGATAGAAAAAAGTACTGACATAGTGACACAGGAAAATTTATCCACTGAAAATCCATTAGCCATCTGAGAACACTGTGACATTCGAACATGAATTATTCAAATTTAACAGGAAAATGGAAAGAGTGCATATAACAGCTTAATGATTCCAGCAATCAATGAATTTTCAGGTTTTGGTCTTCCACCTCCTCAAGATGGCCTTCACCAACTCCTAGATCATAAGGTACCATTTTTATTCTAAATATGATTCTATGCGTTATCTGTGACTGGACCAGTAACTCCCTTTCCATAATTTTGAAGCAAGATAGATTCTCAGAGCCTCAAAAGGCATCAAGATAGGAGCAAACTGAAAGCCACATTCACATAATTTCATTCATGAATGTAAGAGATATTCTCAAAAAAAGTGACAACTATTTTGCTTATAAATCTGAATAAGTCTGCCCCGAATGTGAATTAAGATAAATATACAAAACATGCTGAGCAAGTATTGATCTAACTTTCAAAAGATTGAAATTACTCTCTCCAACAAATACTAGGCAAGTTAATACAGAGAAACAAAGTTTTTGTGTCCTAGAGCTGTTCAGGAGCTTCTTCTGTTGCCCATAAAAAGTTAATCGGCTCTGATTTCCAATTTAATGTTGAAGTTCAAAGCCAAAGCATTATTTTGCTTTGTAGGCTGTAGGTTCTTAATTTCAAGAAACTCCACATTGGCTTTGGTGTCTTCAGGCATTTACCTTTCTTCAAATCTCTCATCACTTCTTCAGCTTGATTCCTGAGTCTAGATGCCTTTTCATTTTGGGGTTTTTAGAGGAATTATCACAGTCAAAAGAGCTTGGCTACTACCAAACATATCCCAGGTTTCAATTATATTTTTGATTATTTCAGTGAAATAGAGTACACTGGAACATGATTTCATTCGTTGCACAAATCTCCTCTCCAATACTAGTGGGTCACATTGGAGCAAGAGTGTATATTTATTTGAACCATTTATTTATCTGTTTTTGGCTTACATCATATTGCAGTCTTTGACCATATCAATGAGTTTCATTTTTGTGTGATAGATAACACATAAAATGTGCTGTAGACGTTCACCAGACATGTCCCACTCTGTGGCAGTTTACACCAGCAGATTAGTGGGGCTTATAGTGTGGATACTTCAATAAGGTATAAAAAAATGCAATCAGAACTCACCATTTTACCCTGCTGAACGAACTGAAGATAAACTGAAGGCATGGACTCAGACAAGTGAAAAATTCTAGTCCTTTATTGCAGGTTCTAACATCCCTTATATACATCTCAAGCTTCTTCTAGTAATTTTCCATCCATCCCTGTATGACAGCAGAGCACTTAACAAATCTCCCTCACATCTGTACACAAACTGTCCACACAAGTTCTTGACCAATCAGAGCTAAGAGTTACTTTTATTCACACTCTTCTTCTTCAGTCAGCATTCTCATAGCACAGAGATTAAGCACCACACTTTCACTGTTTTAATTGAAAACAGTGATGCTGACTTTATTAAAATCAGTTTTAATCTGAAATGGTACAGTGCATATCAGTTTCCAGTAGAATTTAATTAAAGAAGTAAATGTTACTGAAAGGTAATAAGGTTAAGCAATACTAATAATGGCCTTTACATGTGAGCAGTGTAGGACTACTCAAATCATTTCATATCATTCCACAGTATAGATTTTGTTTAGATCTTAATACTATCTTTTAAAACAGTTCTTAAAATGCAACCAGATAGCAGATTTAATTGTTAAAGGGAAATTCCAGGTCCTACTTTTTATTTTGCTTCAGCAATAAACTATGAAAAATCTATAGTAGCAGAGTCAGCACATGCATACAGGCTACCAGATCTTGAGTTCATACTTTACCAGAGAGAAATGAAAAAAACAGTGAACCTATTTTCAGTGTATGGCTGCACTCAGCTGGATTGCAGGTGTTTAATTTAGGTGGAAGTCAGATCATTTATCAAGATGATGTACTAATGTAATTCACTGCTGTTTCCAAGCATTCTGTGCAATTACGTTAACAGTATTTTGCAACAGCAGTATCTCAAAATGATACAAACCAGTTTTCCAGCTTCTGGAATATTCCTTCACTGACAGATCTACTGTCGATTCCTCTAATATTGATTTTCTCTTGAAATGGATAAAGCTTTAATTAAATCTTACTGAAATTCCAAAGCAATCTCTATCTAGTAATTATCAGAAAATATGTAATCTAAATGTTTATTTGTTGTTTTCAAAATAGAAAGATAGACACTTCCTTGAATTCATATTTTCTCAACTTTGCTAGTGTAAAAATGGAATTAAAATATTGCTACTTGATTGAAACTAACAAGAAATATCTTACATTTCATGGAGATACTAAGTGGACAAGGCTTTTTTTTTTTTTTAGACAAATAAGTCATAGGATCACAGGTAATAATATGCAAAGGAAAAGGTGAAGATGTCCTTTGCAAAATCTTAGTAACCTAAATATAATGACAGAGAAAAGAAGGGAAAGGAAGAGAAGGGGAAGGGGAAAGAGAAGGTGAAAGGGAAGGGAAAGGGAAAAAGGGAGGGGAGGGGGAGGAGGAAGGAAGGGGAAGAGTAAGTCGGGAATGAAGAAGAGGAAGGGGATGAGGAAGAGGAAAAAAGAGTGTGCACGTAATAAAGAACATCTGTCTAAAGAATTTATTGTGAAATAAGGTCAATTGAATCAATTACATGAAAATAAGTTGAGTGTACTCTTTTTTAATTCAAATTTTGATGCTTTTTAAATTTTTGATTTTACATTATTTTATTTTTTCTCTGAATTTTAAACAAAATTTGGATTAAATTGAAGTATATTTTTACTCTTGGTCTTTTTCTCTAGCTTGTAAAGAAAAACAGAATCTTTGGCTGAGATGGGAACAAAAATATTAAAATTAGAAGAAAATCATGAATACTGTACACATAATGAAAAAATAGAACTAGCAATGAATGTTTGTCTGAATAGTCTGACTGAATACTATTAATTATAGAGATGAAGTTATGTATTTAAAGTTTCAGTTTCACTTTTCTACTTTTTTCTAGATTTAGTTCTACTCTTCTGAGTCCAGCTTTTAAATATTTGCCCAGCTCAAGTATAACTGTCTGAAGTAGGAAATTTTTTTGAAATCAAGTACAGAATGTTTTAGAATAACTGCAGTGATGTCTGTTGCTCTTTCTTATCCAAACATGCTTAATTACAATCACAGCTGATCTCAACTAGCAGCCAATAATTAATCAAAGATATTAATTCTATTTAATTATTTTGAATTAGAATGAGGTATGAATATTTCTTCTCATATCTTCTTGTATCAAAAGATATATATTTGCTCTGAACTTATTGTAAGTATTGTATTAAAGGAGTGTCGCTGAGCAGTACAAAGAAAATTGCTGCTTGATATCGTTCTATAATTCTCTTTCCTCTTTGGGATAGGTGAAAAATTGTGAAAAGAAGAAGTTAACAGAAATCATTGTCCCCCTTGTAAATGAAAATGCTCAGTTGGAAGAAGTTTTATGGTAGCAGCCTAGGAGAAGAGAAGGGAAGACAACAGAAGCAATAAAGCTGAAGCAAGAATGAAGCAGGGAAGGAGAAAATCAAGGAAACAGCCAATAGCCATATCTCAAAGAGAATGAAAAGAAGGTGATATTACTAAAATTTCAAAAGTCATTTATTCTGTAGCTGGGAACAGAAGATCAGATTCTATTATTAAGGAAAGATCCAATTTTGCAGAAAGAGCAATTGTTTAAAAATGCTTTTATTTTTATCCATTTTACGTAACAGATCTGATTTTTAGAGTAATCTCACAGTTGGTATTCCTGAAGTATGCAGTTTTAGAGATCCAAAGCTGTGTATGTCTTGACATGGAAGGAAGAAGTAAAAGAAAGCATGAAAGGCTCAAGGCTGCTAAAGATAATTTTCTTACAATGGCATGTGGAATTCAAAATAAAAAGACTATTTACCAACTCATTGAGTTTCAGTGTATTGGCCAGACTATGATCTCAGTTATACAAATGCAAATCCTCATTTATATTACTATTTTTGTAAAAGTTTTAAATTCTTAATTAATGACCTGCTTTTATAGAATCTTTTTCCTGACTCAAAATTTCCCCTATATACTTGCTGTATACTGTCCAGTGTCTATCAGCCTGTCCCATAGGTTTTCCACTAATTCTGTAGTCAGTTTTCTACAAGCTATGCATTTTCTATATTTTAACAGAACTATAGGCTGCCAAAAGTTTAATTGCATGACCTTTTTCTCTCTTTTTTCTAAGTTATCTAAACATAGTAGCTGTTTCTTTAAATAAACCTCAGAGACTGAAGCATTCTTTCTATTGTTAAATTTAATCATATTTAATAGTATGTATTAGTCTTCTGATACTAAAGGATGAAGAAACAGTACTGAATCATAACATTTACTGATAGACGGCTATACTAAATTATTGTATTCATACAACAAACATACTAGTACCATTTCTACCATAACTTTCATCATTGCTTTTATCTTCATAGGTTTTTGTGTAATTTTCCCTGATTGTGGGGAGTTCCATCTCACCACAAAGTAATGTGTAGTGAAAAGCTTTACTTCTTATTCACATAGACTGTTCTGGAAAAAAAAAAAATAATAATAATAATCCATTTTATCTTTAGTACAGTCTCTAGCACTGATGTGTAGTCAGCATATAATGATACGAGAAAATTCACAGGCTTTAACATTTTTGGAATCTGATTTAGACAGATATTAGGAAATACTCTCTGATGTAGTTCTACCATTATGCGGAAAAGAATATAACATTTATTGGGCAGGAGAGAAACTAAGCAAGAGGAAATCTGATTTTGTAGTTCAGTGCCCAGGAGACTGTCTTGGGAGGGAGAAGTGCTTATGTCTGATATGTTCTTCCAATTTTGCTTATGAATTTTATTCAGTAACTTTTAAATGCAAATGCAAATTGTCCTTGAGGAGTTGGAAGACTCCCTTAACAGAGAATTGAGCATGTTCAGAACTAAAGAGTTGTTAAAAAGCATGTACAACACCAAAAGGTGTCACAAATGTTTCACTGAAAGTAGGCATAGGCAGACAGTTATATTGCGTTTAAGCTATGCACTGAGAGAGCAGGAAGTATTGCATCCATTCACACCAATTTCAAAGAAACAGGCAGAAAATGAGGACACTTGAGAAAATTTCTAAGTAGTGGATTATAATATTTTGGTCCTATGCAAGGCTAGAATTGAGATCTCCAAGGTCTCCTAGACAGTTTTTGAAGCAGCAAAATGAAGTTGGGTCCCTGACCTTACCCATAGGGAAATGCGCTGCCTCCTTGTGGCCCAGGTCAGGAATATTTTTAGAAAACTTACTAGTCTGATTCTCCCCTGTGATTATTATCCTTTATTGATAGTTCAGGACAGCAGTGATGAAATCACTAAGAGAAGTCTGAGAATTATCAAAAAGGACTTCAGGGGTCTGGGGCAGTTAGTGGACAGAGTATACAGATTGTATTTTCCTCTACCCCTCCAGTGCAAGGAAAGATCATTAGAGGAGCAGGAAATCCATCGCATAAACAAATGGCTGAGAGGTTAGTGCAATCACAAGAATTTTGATTTATTTGATCATGGGGTGGTTTACTTGAAACTTGGCCTGATATCTGTGGATGGGTCTCACCTGTCCCAAAGGGGAAATGGATTCTAGCCCAGAGCTGGCAGGGCTAATTGAGAGGACTTTAAAATAGATGTGAAAAGAGAAAGGGATTGTGAGAATCCTTCTTTGTTTTTTTTTTTTTTTGGCTCAAAGCTTGCTTCCTGAGGTATTTCTTGTGATAAGACTCTGATTGATTTGTTGAGGAGGCAACTAATGGGTGCTAACTGTGTGACAATGGATATCACTTTGGGAACATTTGAAAGCCCCTTCCCCCAGAGCTCCCTGCTCTATAGAAGAGCGGATGAGAGTGCTCAGGAGTGTTTACTGGCGGAAGATCTGGCCTGTGACAAAACAGCTTCAGCTAGGTGTGGGAAAATTGGGGAACGATACCATCGTGTCCTGTGAGAAACAGGATGCAGATGGGTACCCCTGCTCCCTCTTATCTGCTGGCAAGGCCCGGAAGATAGGAATAAAGGAGTTTCTGCTGAGATCCCAGAGCCAGAAGCTGCCACTCAAAGGAGAGCTGACTCAACCACTTCGGATTTGAGCTGTCACTCCAAAGACAGCTGACTCGACCACTCTGAAAGCATTGAAAAGGGGCCATCATTGCCATGGTCCTCGTTGTCCTTCTCACCGTCGTCATTGTCAACAGAACAACAATGCCTGACGACCCACCACTACTGAGGATCAAGGACGGTAGTACGAACCTTGCTGGATCCATGTGGTGATGACTATGTCCCTCTTGCTGCCTATAAAGACTCCTTGCTTCTTCTTTTCTATCTTTTCTATCGCTCTCCTTCCCTTCCCCCATTACCCTAATTCATAATAGTGTCCGTCCTCCCCTTCCCCATTTCCCCTGATTAAGATTTGTAATAAACTGGTTGGACCAACATTTGAACCGTTGCTTCTTAATCTCACGCCGGGTATATAGATAATAAAAGAACCTCCTCTCCCTCCTATAAATTGGAGCGAGACAGGGATAAAACCAGGCCAGCTAGAGGTGAGCCTAAGGAAATGATGACGGAATTAGGGGTTAGGCAAGGAACTCAGCTGAAGTACATCTACACACGCAACACGTGCAGCAACTAATAGGAAGAGCTGGAAGCCATTGTGCAGCAGGCAAACTGCGACTTAATTGCCATTACGGAAACATGGTAGGATCACTCCTATGACTGAAGTACTGTAATGGATGGCTATAAGCTCTTCAGAAGGAACAGACAAGGAAGGAAGGATGGTTGTGTGCCTATGTTAGAGATTGTTTTGATGTTGTTGAGCTTAGGGCTGAGACTGATAAGGTTGAATCTCTTGGTGTAAGGATCAAGGGAGGGTCAACATGGCAGACATATTGATGAGGATCTGTTATAGACTGCCTAACCAGCATGAAGAGACAGATGAGAACTTCTATGAACAGCTGGCTGAAGTTGCAAAATTGCCAGTGCTTATTCAACGTCAACTTCCTTGATATATGCTGGAAATACAATACATTGCAGAAGCAGTAGTTTTGGAGGTTAGTTCTAGAGTGCGTGGAAGACAACTGCCTGATGTGGCTGGTAAGAGAGAGGTGCTCTGCTAGACCTGCTGTTCACAAACAGAGAAGGACTTGTGGGTGATATGGAGGCTGGGAACTGTCTTGGACAGAGTGACTATGAAATGGTTGAGTTCTCTATTCTTGATGAAGTCAAGAGAATGGACTGCAAAACCGCTACCTTGGACTTTAGAAAGGTGGACTTTGAGCTTTTCAGGATGCTGGTAGGGAGAGACCCTTAAGTCCTGAAGGGTAAAGGCATCTAGGAAGGCTGGTCATTCTTCAAGAAGAAAGTCTTAAAGGCACAGGAGCAGGCTATCCCACTGTGATTCAAGACAGGGAATACAGTAACATGCTATTTTAATATAGTACTAAAATAAAGAAGTTTTTGCAGAGGACTACCCAACTGATACTAGTTCTGAACTTTTCAATTAGTGAAAGAAGGGCTGTCAATAATGTAAGTGTAATTCAAAAGGAAACTAATAAAAGTATGGCAATTTTTTTTTAGAACAAGGTAGAAATGCAAGGTCAAACTCATTAGGTAAGTCAGTGAATTCTGATCATAAGACTAGCTAAAGATGGTCATCAAAGTTTAAAAGTCAAGATTTCTGAAAAGTGTTGTAAAACATTGTATGAACCACCTCTGATGCCTGAGAAATTGAATCTTGACTTGGAAAAAAAAAGACAGAACAAACTTGCAAAGATTCTATTGCTTAAGTGATAACTATATGTACACAACATTTGTTGGTACATGTTAAAGACACCTGAAAGTGTACTACATATGAAATAGCAAAAAGTCTAAGAAAAAAAAAAAGTGAGGAGTAGAAATGTTTTGGAGTCACGGTTTGTTTTAGAGTGCCTTTTTATGCTTGAGATTCAGATACTCTCATTACTATCTTATGACAGTAGTTTCTCAAGCTCAGCAATTTTTGCCGTGTGAACAGTTTGTGCCTTTTATATAAATAGTTTTTGCTTATTGACAGGATACTTTGATGGAATATGGTAGACTCTCTGGGTGATTCTGCACTTTTTATTAACACATTTAACTCCTCAGTGCTACTCAACTAATGAGTCACAGTAAGTTAATTAGAAGTGCTAATTCACTTGCAGCATTTTTATTTATTTATTTATTTATTTATTTATTTTTGAGCACACCTGTGGAAACTTTTAGTTATGGAATAAAGTCCGGGTGTAGTTCTAGTGACAATTAAGTGCAATTCACTGTTTGCCTTAGATATGAAATCCTCTGTTTAATCTTTAACGTTAACACAGCAGACTTGGAATATTGTCTCATGCCTTTATGATAGACCGTCCAGTAAGCAGTATATAGCTTCAATAGTGTGGTTTATAAACACTACACTAATGCATTGCAACACAGCCTTCATTGTGTTCCAGAGAGCTTAAACTATTAAAAAATAATAAATAGGCGGGCTATCATAAAGAATCCACACGAGGACCACATTTGAATAGCAGAAATCTATTCTAAGTGAGAATTGGATAGTGTGGGTGTGACAGCTTGATGTAAATGTAGCAGTTACAAATCCTTTTAGATTATTTGCCCTGGGAGACCTGATCATTAAGAACATTTAGATGTGTAGATTTAAATGCTGATTACCATCCATTTACTGCTAGAGAATATGCATGTGTTGTTCTGTTGCTACCTAGGTTGTTTCTATAGTGTGGAGACAATTTCATTTATCTCAGGTAATGCATGTCCTGCTGTTAGGTCTGTGATGCTGTAGAGCCTTGGGGAGTTCGTACCAGGGTGTTGAATTGAAATGTTAACACAGGAAAGAAGATTAAGCTATGGGATAATACAGACACAAAACATACAGATGTAGAATGACTGTGAATAATTTTAGATTTTGTATTTGAATTAACTTCAGTAATGAAATTCTGAAAATCTCTCAGAGCATTAATAAAAATAAAAATGGGGGAAATGTCCATAAATGCCCTGGCAACATCAAATGTCTGTAGCAAGCGAATGTAAGACCCTCCGCAATTTACACACAGTAGTGCCTCACATATTTTCTTTAAACATTTTACAAGTAAGAAAACATGGAACTACATGAACAATTTTGCCACTCATTGATTGGATGTCTTGCACTTCGTCTTTCTCATATTCAAAACATAGACAGAAGAACTGTAAGTCAAAGTCCATTTGCCTTGTTTGTATGAATAATCATATTTTAAGCTGCATCCCAATATTAAAATAAAATGGGAAAATCATTATGATGCCATGATAAAATGAAAATGATCGATGATGGATTAAACAGAAAAGAGAGATCAGAAGCGAGAACTGAGTCATTTACATAAGAATTGCTGAGAGAAATATATATAGAGAAAATTACTCAGAAATACCACATTAGGAAATAAAATGTTTCAAAGTTTCAGAGTTTCAAAGTTATGAAAAGAATCCACTGAGAAAGACATTGTGTGACTGAGAGAAGAATAGATCCATTTGCTTAAAAATGTGGGTCCAGACAGCTTAGCTTTATAACAAGGTTGTTCTGGGTTTTGTTTTGTTTTGTTTTAATTGGATCTGAGTACAGATTTTTCATTTAGTGAAGAAAATCCTAGCCCCAACATTGAAACTTTATTGGTTTCTAATTCTCTTGTCCATGATTTGATAGATAAAAAGGAATTGCCTGCTAGGTCAGTGTGACTTCACTTGTAGAAGGAAATAACAGAAATATAAAGAGAAATTATACTACAGTGAATAAATCCTAAAAGAGGCTATTCCAGAACAGTTTTATAAGTGCAGAAATTTTTAAATGGTTGAAAAACACTTCAAGACAATGTCCACAAAATTCAAGATTCATTGCAAATGAAATCAGCAGAAGAGTTTGTATACTACTTCATCCGCAAAGCGTGTAATTTAAGACAAGAATATTAAATATTCAGGGAACTGCACTTAGGTGGCTGGGATTGCCAGCATTCCAATGACTTCAAATTTAGATTGTGTACAAAATAAAGGAAATCATTCAAGCATATGTGACAATGAATTTACCTATAGATAAAGTAAAAAGCAGCAACATTTAAGAATGGTTCTGACCCATAAAACTTAGCAAAATAAATCACAATGGCTAACATTTTATTGCTTAATGAAAGCTGGTATTTTCAAAGTACATAAAAATATTTGGTTTTATTCCCACATAACTACCCTAAAACACCTTAATTGAATAATGTCCTTATTAAAATAGTGAAAGGTATAGGAAAATGAATTATGAAACAACCATTATGTGTTGTGTGTTCCTTTCTGCATAGCATGTGCATTCCACAGTTGTTGCCATGACATTTCATTAGGCTGCCATTATTTTGATGGCATAAGTGTGTCAATTGGCAAGAGAGGAGTTACTGATGTCATCTATCTGGACTTCAATAAGGCTTTTGACAAAATCTCTCACAACATCCTTCTCTTCAAATTGGAAAGATATGGATTTGATGGGTGGACTGATCAATGGATGGGGAACTGCTTCTGAGATTGTACCAAGAGAGTGATAGTTGATGGTTCAATGTCTGAATGGAAATTGGTGGCAAGCGGTAGCTCTCACAGTTCAGTACTGGGACCAGTGCTCTTTAATATATTAATTGATGTGTTGCTTTTCACGCCCGTACCGAATTTCCCGGGAGACCGCAGCTTG
>NW_024962262.1:30573241-30624610 GCF_019238085.1 Lagopus leucura
TCAGACCCCGCGGGGGGGTCTCGCAGTTTCGCAGTTGCTGACAACATTGATGGTATCAAAAATGGGATCAAGAGCTCTTTCAACAAGCTTCTGGATGATACCAAGCTGTGAGGTGGGGCCAACATGCCCAAGTGACAGGATACAATCCAAAGAGATTTATAAATTCAACAAATCCAAGTAGAATGTCTTGCACCTGAGTCGTAGAAATCCCCATTGTCAGTAAAAGTTGGGATATGATAGGATAGAATACAGGAATACAGGCCTGCCAAAAAGGACTTGGGAGTACCGGTAGATGGCAAGCTGGATATGAGCCAGCAGTGTCACCTCGCAGACCAGAAAGCCAACTGTATCCTGGGCTGTATTGAAAGAATCTTGGTCAGCAAATCAAAGGAGGTGATCTTGCCCCTCTACTCTGTGCTGGTGAGATCTCATCTGGAGTACTGCATCCAGATGTGGAGTCCTCAGCACAGGAGGAAAGTGGACCCATTAGAGCGCATTCAGAGAAGGGCCACAAACATGGTCAAAGAAGTGAAACATCTTGCTTATGTGGAGAGGCTGAAACAGCTGGGGCTGTTCAGCATGGAAAAGAGAAGACTGGGGAACCTGATAGTGGCCATTCTAAAGCGGAGCTGTAAGAAAGAAGGGGACAGACTCCTTAGCAGGGTCTGTTGTGTTAGGATAAGGGGAAATGGTTTCAAACTTTCAGTTTGAACTTTCAGTCTTTCAGAATGGAGATTTAGACTGTATATAAGGAAAAAGACTGTTTTACAATAAGGGAAGTGAAGTACTGGAACAGATTGCCCAGACAGGTGGTGGTATTACACTACTAGTGGTACAACTAGTCTGGTGTCAGTCTGTGATATGTAATACAACCATACTACCTTTAATATATCTTTATCTGTAGACATTTAGGGATCGCAATTGCTATGAAGCCAGGGAAAGCAGAAATGGAAATTTCACCTCTCTCCTTCTTATTCTAGAAAAATATTTGGACTTAAGGGTCCTTTCCAAATAAAATGATTCTACGATTAAATGCTTACTGAAAAGTAGTGGCTATTTATGCTGAATTTCTGTGTTTTTCTAAAGAACTGTTTTTGCATTCATATAGGTAGTGTCTGATATGATCCTTAAACACACATGAATTAAGATTTAACCATCCCCATTCACTCACGGTATTTCTCCCTATTTATTCCTCATCTTATATTTTATCTGTTAAAGATACTGATTCTGTTACAGCATATCTGTAAATATCTTGTTGATGCTTCCAACATCAAAAAACATCTGACCAGAGCAAATAACAATCCACCATTACTACTGACAAGACTTTTCTCATTTCACCTAATCAAAGTCAATTGCTATGTCAGTTTGAATCCTGTGCTGATAAAGTACATTTATAAAATATAATTTTGTTCTTAAGGAAAGATGTTTCTCTCTGAGTATGAAAATTATTTCCTTCTGATTATTTTGTAATACAGTATCAGAATATCAGACAATTCATAGCATTAAGGATGTTTTCAAGAACTTACACTGGGACAAGTATCCATTTTATACAGAAATACAGGGAAGCCACTGAAACAGAGAATGACTACTTTAAAGAATTCTAACCTGATGAACTTACTGCAATCTGTGAATGAGTTTAGCATTTGATTACTTTGAAAGGTGGAATAAATCTTTAATATGGGCATCTGAAATACAGTATAAGTTTGATACGTCTCGGGCTTGAGATTCAGAGACACACTGGAAAATCAAAAAGCTACCTCAACAGTTTCTTACTAGACAGAACTACCTCTCTTGCAAGTAATTAAAAACTGCATCCACACATAAAACTTAATTTGCCAAAATTACATAATCATTAGTTTAACCTGTCACAAGAATGGACTTTGTAAGCAAATAAAATATGACCATATTTTTTCTTATTAATAAAAAAGAAGACAGAAATTATTTACTTGTTAGTATGTAGCAGTCACACTGGTGGTCATTTTTCTGGGCAATCATACCACACAACCTTGGCTAGCAGACATCTGTTTCTGTGAGTGCGGCATCCCTAAAAATTCATGTTGTGTAATATAAAAGAAGGATTTTAATATACTCCTCATTTTGCTCCAGGAAGGTATAGCTGAATAGCAGATGAGTCCTCTATATCTTTCCAGTTTTTCCTACTCATGCCAAGAAATGTTAAATAAATGTTAAAACCTGTCTTCATTTATTTACTCATATATCTAATAGTAGATAACTACATCCTTTATTTCAGTTTGCCTTGCTGTTACTGCAGTCCTGAACTCTCATATCAAACTTTCTAGCTTATTGGTCAGCATGCTCCCTCTTAACACTCCCATGAAAAGGGAGCCAGGAACACTAGGATTCATTGACAATATTGCTTCTTTGGAAATGATTTCATCTAAGGGTAAAAACATATTTTTCTCTGGAAATCTCTTTGGAAAATCTTCTGTTGAAAACATAAATTCATATACAATAACTTTGAGTAATTGGTATCATTAAAAAAATTGGATAGGACACTTTGCCAGCAAAACTCTCTGTACTGGTACTTTCATCACAAAATAGACTGGAGAAGAGAAATGGATTTTCTAAATTTTCCTTACTGGTTTTCTGGCCATAACCTGTTTTACATATATTTTCAAAATAACTGACAAGCATTATGCACTGACAATGTTAATAGAGTTAAATATCTCCAAATTAGTCTGTCATGTAGAAAGACTGGAAAAGCAATTTCTAAATAAAGTGCTTAAGAATAAATCTATTTATACCCTGTTGGCAGATAGGATAGTCCTAAATCAAGCAGCATCTGCAATCAGTTCACACATAAATTGTAGAAATAGACACACGTGGGTGAAACGAGAGTTCATAGTTAAAGGTAAATGAGATGAAAAGCAGATGCTGATTCAACTAATCTCTTAGGAACATTAAAAAGAAAAAATATCAACAACAGCAAACAAAAGCAGCAACAGCAAAAAAACTCACCAGGATAAGTGGTTAGTTTTCTTTAAGGAGATGCTTCTTTTTTCTTTTTTTTTCTTTTTCTTTTCACGCAAGACAAGTCAAGGGTAGAAAAAAGTGACCCAAAGGAAAGCCGTATGCTAAAGAATATTTAACAGATGCTTCTGATCTGAGCCCAAATTTGGTGAGAAGGCTGCAGATTATTACTGTGTTTGAACATAATCGTACTATTATTATTTTTTTTCATCTTGAATGATGTTTTTTTGTGTTAAGTTCCAATCTTAAAGGAATTTGACTGTATACTGAGTATAATTTTGAAAGTAGCACTTATCAGATTGTATTTCAGACTCCACAGTGGTTCTGGGAGCCCAGGCAATGAAGGAACAGATTCTTTTAGTATGAAAGGGATAGAGTGTTTGCCACAAAACATGTCAGAGAATCTGGAAACAATCCTGCATTTATTTTTAAGAGTGTATAATGTTTTTAGATCTGAAACAGCAGCAATTTTTCTTGTGGGTAAGGAGGAAGGTCATACCCGTGCTATTCTGGCAGAGCAAAATGGAACAAAAAGATTGGCTGGATTATTCAGTCAAATTAATTCTTTTCCTTTTATGTAATTTCCACCAACTTCATCTTCCCCTCTAGGGTAAGAATTTAAACATCTAAAATGACTAAGACTTCTGAGTCCTGTAAACCCAGAAATGCCCAGAGTCTGAGAGGATACCAAACACCATGTCTAATCCAGTTGGAGAATGGCTGCTTTGTAAATAATCAAGTGTAAAAGTAAGAGGAAAAAAAAACCAAAAACCAAAAACCAAAAAAAAAACAACAAAAAAACAAAAAAAAAAAAAAAAAAAAAAAAAAAAAAAAAAAAAAAAAAAAAAACTATTTATTTGTATTGCACTTGTTTGCACATATGATCCATGCTGGCAATCTTTCGTATAACATTGGTGAATAGGGTGAATAAATTGGGAAGGAAAGAGAAGAAAAGAGTCACCGGAATGATATTCATTCTTTGCATTAAATTACGCTTACAATTCTTTACTATCTAAAAAGTAACCCTGAGAATTTTACATTACTTAAACAGTATTTAGAATCTGTCCAGAGGCCTTCAGGATGGTCTGTGTCGACTTGAATTCTACTTACATTTGGGAAAGATGAAAAATAGAGAAACCATGAAAAGAAAAAAAATATTGCAAACTAATAAGTCCTTATGTATTTAATGAAATGCCTGTACTTTTATGCTATTGCTTTATGTTGGTGAAGATTGATCACTGCATAAATTGTTGCTTGCATATTAAGCACAAGCAACAGCAAAAAATAGTTTTCTTGAATAAAACAGTAATTGCAGTTTGACAAAGTTCTCTGATACAAGTTTCTTCACCTTAATCTTTGATCTCAGAGAATAGGTCAGAATCCAAACCATGGATGCCCATGTGGGCAGTCTCTGAATTATGTAATTCTTTTCCAGTTGCTGAATCTCCAGTGTGAGCACTACTGGAATACATACCATAATCTCTTGAACTTTACATTTACAGAAAGTTTGGTAAATAATATTCATGCATAATGGAAAGAGAAAAAGAAAGGCAAAAAATAAAATAAAAGGAAAGGAAAGGAAAAGTTTTGGAACAGATAGTAGTAGTAGTTTCATTGCGGTCATCTATAAGAAAGAACATTATACCATTCCCTTTTCCCTTATTATGAGAGATTTAGAGTGGGATTCATCTGTATTAATTTAAATGTCTGAACATTAGAAGCTGGATTCACCTTAGTACTTCACTTGAGGTTTTGGCTTGCAGACTTTAAATTTAGGCATGAGAATCAGATTGCTATCACTGTTAGTTCACAGGGGATCTATTCATCTGATCATCTATATAGATCTGCTTTAAAGTGCGATATCAGATTCTAATGCTCTGTTAACTAGAAGGGAGCTAACAGAAGGTAGTATGTAAACATAAATATCAAATGTCATTGAAAACTTCCTAGATTGAAACATCCACATGAGGCTGGTAGACAGGACCTGCAACTGGTCTCTGCCCTTTCAGCTGGTAGTTGAAAATCAGGCAAGATATCGTGTGGTATCTCAAACTGCACTAGAGACTAAAGCAAATTATGAAACTTAGAAAATTAAACTAAGCTCTAGTTCTTTAATGGAAACTTAAACACTTATATGCAGACACAGCTAGACCTTTGGAATCTGAAGTAAGTCTGTCTTATATACAATATTCCTACAATATTCCTGCTGAAGGCTTCCTGCATATTTTACTTGCTTTGAATTATTTACTTTTTTTTTTTTTTTTTTTTTTTGCAAACAATCAAAAAATTTTTGTTATTTATTATTTCCTTTTTTTTTTAATTTTCTCATTGTCAATCTGATTTTCAAAACAATTAACTCTTAAAAAAAAGAAATTTTTCATACAAAAAATATGAATCCTTAATTTAAATCTAGATTCATATTTTTTACAGAGATAATATTTCCTTTCTCTGATAACTGACCAGCATGGAAATAATCTCATAAATAAATGTCTATATAAAAATAAAAATCAGTTCTGTTAAGTTTCAAGGTAATGGCTTATACGTTCAGACTTTTCTTATAGATTCTGTGAGAGCTCTATGTTGCTATTGCATAACTCTAGATATTATAATTATCTCCTAACTCTGATTTGGCTATTAAGTCCAGCTAGAAGTCAAATGTTCCCCTGAATATGAAGAGGTAGTTCTATTTAATCAGAAGATTATTCAGTTTATATTAACAAATTGAGTTTCTGGGCCTTCTCTTATGCCTTGTATAATGTTGTCTAACTTACAGTCAGCAGGGACCTTCCCTAGACTGTCCTGAGCAAATTCCCAGTGAGCACTGCTAAGTAGCTCCCAGGAGGCTTTAAGTTTGTTCTCCTGAAGTACAGGATGTACTTTATAGGGTAGAAACTCATCTGATCTTTGTCTTCTTACACTAAAAGTTTTGAATTCAATTAATCATGGACACAGAGGCCAAGAGAACTGCTTACCATCACTACTCCCTACAGGCCTTCTCTTTTTTCAAGCAACAGAACCACCTTTCCCTATTGTCTCAGTACTTCCTATGGTAAACTATCTTCAATATGTTTTAGGAATTTACCAGAATTAGTTGTTGCAGCAGTATAATATTCCCAGTCTGTGTGTGAGAAGCTGAAGTCTCCTATAAAGACAGAGGCAACCAATTCCACAATTTCTTTAGAAATTGTGCCTGCAGAATAATTGCAGAAAATTGTTGCTTGCAGAATAGCTCATCCATGACATAATCCTGGGTGTGCAGCCAGTAGTAGACAGCCACTGCAGCATCTCCTTTGCCATCCATCTACTTAAGCCTCACCTAGAGGCTCTCTATTCCAGAATCCCTGACAGCAAGATCTCTGCAGTGTACTCTCTCCCCTATGTACAGTGCAACATCTCCACATCACATCTCTGCTCTAGAACAGACAGTACCCCTTTATCTCAACAGGGTCACCTGATGCTCTCTTCTTCGCCTGCACTTCTCTGTCTGCTCAACTGGACTGCACTTCTCACCTCAGCATTGTGGTGAGGCCTATCCACCTTTCAGACACACACTCTCTCTCTCATTATATTTTGCTGATACTATATTTAATAAATAAATTTGTTCCACCTCAGATCGTTGCCGCTGTTTTCAACTATTTTGGGGTCCCCTGTTTCCCTTTTCTGGAGGCATAGATCCACGGATCTCTCTGCCCCGCTGGTCACCGCTGTAAACCATTGACAGCATTTCAGATGTGCTTCTGAAACTGCAGCACTCTTTCAAGTGGCATAGATGATCCCATTAGTTTTGCCACCCTCAGATGGTGCTGTACCTTCTCTTGGCTTAAGCTCAGTGTTCCTAACAACATCTCCAGGCCCTTTCCATTTAAAAAATATATATATTCTTTTCTACCAGGGTATCTAATCTATCCTGTCTCACAGAAAAAGAAACATCCATACTACACTGCATGCTGGGTTGTGTGGTTTGAAAGAAAATTTTTTAATACTGATTCAGAAATATACTAAGCAGAAGAATAATAAACCATCACAAACAATTGAATCTCAGTGCTCTAACCATGCCTAGGCCTTATTTAGTTTACTAATATGATCATGTGGATCCTAATCCATCCATCAGTGTTCAGGCAGTATAAACTGCCTATTTCTTCATGGGCTATTCCAGCAAAATTCACCTTCAGAAGTGAGGTGCCCTGGGGCAGTGCCTGATTCACAGACAGGTAGAAGCAGAAGAACAGTGCTCAGGACAGCTATGATGCCCACTCACACAGTATCCTGCACTGGGAAGCTGGGAAGGCAATGACACTGCTGTTAAGATTTAACCTCACAAGCATTGCTTAATAGTTTTTATTCATCTCTTTGTATCTGTTGTATCTGTGGCTATCTGCACCTTGAATATACCCTTTAGCCATTTTGTTTTGATAAGATACCACCGAAACAAAACAGAATAGACCACTGAAAAATTCTTTGATTTATGATACTATTATTACTATTATTACTATTATGATACAGGATACTATTTTTTGATGTCTTAACACTATGTTTTTTTAAAAAAGTTGTAAAGGCTTAATTTGCCAGCTTTGCTTTCTGCTTAAAATATTCAAACAGCATTGTCCTATGTCCTAAATGATTGAACTGATGCTGCAGGAGCTGTGAAAAATGGAAATAGCAACAAAAGTTAAAAAAAAAAAAGTCACTTTCTAGTGCTGTTATTTAACTTAGACCACATACTTTATCAAAGTTGTTTTTATTTCTTGTTCTTACAGGAATTAGTTTCTCCTTTGTTATTTTCCTTTTCATCTACACATTTGAAAATCTCTTTGTTGTGTCTTTTCTTGTTGCAATCTCACTGTTCTTCCAGCAGACAACTGACATTAATATCAGTATCATACCATTTGGGACATTGCAGTTCTGGAGATAAAGGAGTATTGAAAAAGACACCACCAGTGGTCTTTTACATATCCCAGCTTCATAAAGAGTGTTTTGATTAGAAGCAAATCACTCTGAATGGTGCTATTGAACATACATATTCAAACACTAATTACTTAATACACATTGATTATATTTTATCTTGATTAATGGTAGTAAAACTTCAAGGCCAAAAACAGTACAATTATCTTACATTTTTTAAAATATTATTTAAGCTATTATTATTGTTACAAATGACCCAGTCCTTGAAATATTTTGGGACATTTATAAGGGCCAATTCTAATTTTTTTGCTAGTGAAATGAGGCATTTGTTTTCTATTAGAGGATACAGTCTAGAGAATTCAGCTCAAAAATCTAATTATTTTAATGATTTGAAATCCCCTCACATCTTGAGATGTTTATATTCCCACGAATTGACTGTACTATATTTGTCTCTACTGAAAAGGACAACTTTCTATTAGAATAAAACATTCTGCTCTCAAGTAGTTATAGCAGTATGAAAAAATCTATATATTGTGGTTCTTCATTTTGTTCACAAATCTCTCCTTTTATTTTCCTAATTGTTTACTCTTTAATTTCTAGCTAGTCCTCTATGAAACATTTAATTCATTATATAATACTTCCAACATGCAATCTATTAAAACACACTATTAAGTAATATTTCTTAAAAAAAAAAAAAAAAAATCAGGAAAAGAAATAAAGTGAGAGGCCGAGGAATAAAATATCCAATCCAAAGAGCTGTCTATAATAATTTAAAGGTAATATGGTAGATAGATAGACAGACAGATAGATAAACTTTGAATAGCAGATGCCAGTTTGCAAGTCAGAGGGACTATAAAATATTTGGGAGAAAACTTGCAAATTGTAGCTCTATGCAGGTAAAATAGCTTATAGCCTTTGAGATTATTTTTCTTCATTTCAATCATATAAATATATTTTACTTTGGTTAGGATCAGCATTTATTTATTAATATAAATAAAATTATGATATAGATTATAAACTGTACTATTTCTCTGAAAGAGTGGTCAGTCACTGGAATGGGCTGCCCAGGAAGGTGCTGGAGTCACCAACCCTAGAGCTGTTCAAGGAACATTTGGATGTTGTGTTGAGGGATATGGTTTAGTGTGAACTACTGGTGATAAGTGAATGGTTGGACTGGATGATCTTGTAGGCCTTTTCCAACCTTGGTGTTTCTCTGACTCTGTGAATATGTGAAATAAATAAATAAATAAATAAATGAATTTAAAAAATCTATTGATTATACTTAGACTAGATATCCTAGAAGTAAAGTTAATAGTTTAAATTAGTAACAGATGCTGTTGCTGCTATGCAACAGCTTTGGCTTTCAGCCAGCAGAACAACATCCTTGAAGCCACAGTGAAGTTGACATTGGAAAGATAAGACGACTACTGAATGAATCACTACATGGTCCATTGGTTATACTTACATATTCAGTGAAGAGAGGATAAAGCGAGGCTACAACAAGGGCTTTGTAAAAATTAAAAACAAAGAGAACCAAAGCTGTCTTCTTCTAAACTGTGGAATGCAACAATTAAATTGTACGTAGATCTTCCTACTCTGTCAGTCTTCTGATGTTTCTTTTTTTTTCCAAGAACATGATCTCATTAATAACATTTTTCATTTTTCTTGTATTTAGCAACCACTGCTAGAAAACAAAAACAAAACATTAAAAACAAAAAAAAAAAAAAAAAAAAAAGCAAACAAACAAACAAAACATAAAAACCAACATAGAATCACAGAATCAAAGAACTGTAGGGATTGGAAGGGACCTCTAGAGATCATCAAATCCAACCCCCCTGCCAATGCAGGCTCCCTACATCAGGTTGCACAGGCAGGCGTACAGGCAGGTCTTGGATATCTCCAGAGATGGAGACTTCACAACCTCTCTGGGCACTGTTCCAGTGCTCCATCACCCTCACTGAGAAGAAATTCTTCACAGAAATTCCCATGTTTCAGTTTATGGCCATTTCCCTTTGTCTTGTTCCCACAGGCCGCTGAAAAGAGGTTGATCATGTTCCTTTGTCTCCCACATGTGATAATTTGAGTTCAGACATGAAATCAGAAAACAAAAAGTGGGAGAAAATTTGTTCAGACCATAAAGGATGTAATGATAAACTTCTTTGTGTGCTCATATATATATTTTTTTTTATTTTTCTTGGTTCTACTCATCATCTCAAAGCTTTTATCTGTGATGCTGTTTTCCCTCTCTTTTCTTTCTCATCTACGCTCAGTCTTACTTTGTTTGTCTCAAGACATAAAACTTGAAGTATGCTATTTTTCCAGATGGAAAAGTGTTCTGCAAACTCAGATGGAAGGGGTGGAAAAGATGCTCACTTATTAACAAGCTTTTTTTCTGGCATAGCTTATATATGAGCACTGTTCAAGCGGTAAAATAAATTAAAATTATTGGAATTGTGGATACTATAAGAAGTACCAATTGCATATTAAAAACTTTCTTCAATGTAACATCTACAAGGCTAAACTTGTAGCTTTCATCTCTAAGAGAGATACCTCTTCTATTAATTATATGCAGTATTATTCCTAAGCAATAGAAATACAATTATCTCAAAGTCCATTTTCAGTAGTTAAGTTGATGTGATATATCCAGAGCAACAAGGCAAATCAACACAAACCAAATAAAAATGTGAATAAATATAGATTAACACTGTATATTTATATAATAGTAATGCATTAGAATTACTTTTATAAAATAACTAATTTTAGGCAATCTTCAGAATTCATATTCCATTCCTTTGGTCATCAACATTTATTTAAATGTTATGCAAGCTTTCAATTTGCATATCAATTTCCATAACAGCAAAAGTGGCTGTGATGGATTAATGCAAAATCTCTTCTTCTAAGTACACAGTAAAATTGTTTTTGTTAATTTATGTTTAGACTAGAATAGCTTCTTGTAGAACAGTATAAAGAGAATTATCTGTATGTTCTGTAAATTGTGAAGACTTGGGAAAATTGGGAAGCCCACAGCACTCCCTCTGTTGTAGCTACCTTACTTACTTAGACAGCTGAGATTCTGGGTGTGCTGTACAAGACTGGGATATACTGAAATATATTTCTGCTGGGAACATGAATATGGCTTTGTAGACGTTCAGTCACAATTTTTATAGAATTTTTACTTCAATACCTAGCAAAATTCTGAAACAAGTTAATGTTAATAAATGAATATAGGAAGAAAGTAAGAGAATGAGATATGTAAGCAGAATCTGTTTAAAATTAATTATACCTAAGTATGGCAGAAATAAAGATTAATTTTATATATTATTTATGTATTTGTAATGTAAGTAAGTAGAAATCTCCAGCTTTTACTTTATGTTGCAATCAGGAATATTTTCTTCTTGACCAAAAAGATTTAAAGGAAGTAAAATGAAAATTTCTTCTGAGACAAAATTTAAATTTTATCAAAACTTGAACTGATATACAAATTAAAAATAGAATTTTTATAGAAATACATAAACATCTATCAATATATTTTATTCATGTATTGTTATAGACTTCATCCTGGTTTTGGCTGGGATAGAGTTTCTTTTCTTCATAGAGGCTCATGTAATGCTATGTTTTGGATTTTTTATGAAAATAGTGATGATAACAAAGTGTTTAGTCATTACTGAGCAGCACTTACACAGAATCAAGGACTTTTATAATTAAACTGCCCTGCCAATGAGATGTCCAGGGATGCATAAGACATTAAGAGGAGACGTAGACAGGACAGCTGATCTCAATTGGCCATAGAGATATTTCATGCTGTATGACATGAGATTTAAGAAATTTATCAATAGAGACCAAATGCTTTCATATACTTTAAAAGTTTTAAGTAAACTTCCAGAAAATAAAGATAAAGGGCAGACTGTAACATGAGAGATGTGATCACACTACGATGCTTTGCATTATCTCTCATACCTATTGTAGATTAAATAACCATTCCAAAGGTGGTTAATGAACTTGTAAATACAACTAAGTTCAATAAAAAGGTACCAAATTAATCAATAATCCGTAGCTGAAGGTTTCACAACAGTATCTTAATAACCCTGAAACTTGACTTCCAAAATATTCCTGTTTTTTGTAAATTTAAACAGAAGTTTTCAATACAGAAGCTAGAAATCAATATTCCAACAATACCGACACTTGTTATTTCACTCACATTTGTAAGTAGACTTCAGTTACGTAAGAGATTTCTCCATTCCCAAAAGATTCATGTTGCCAATGCTTCCAATGTCTTGTATTTATTAACTTCATACTCGCAACAATAAGGCCACAAAGCATTTCTACAGTTGGGCAACATCCAAGGATATTTTATGAAAAGGTACGTTTCAATCTGTTTTTCATTTCCTATTTGGATTTAATATTGACTCACATCTAAGGTTGATGGAACTCTGGACACAGACAGGAAGTAAATGTTCTGAATTTCACATTTCACAAAATAAACACAAAATGTAGGAATTTTGACTATTCTACCATCTATTATAATCTATGTTTGTAGGCACATGAAAAATTGCCATAATGTCTACTTTGACACCCCCAGTATCCAGAAGACTATTTGTATATAATTAAATTTACATAAATTCTGACATTTAAAGTGTAGGTGATTATTTTTGGTTAGCTAAATAAAAATGTTTCTTTGTTATTCCAGGCAATGTCACAAGTACAACAGGTATAAAGCAAGACGTCTGGGAGATCAGTTTTGTTATGGATCTGTAGTTACAATTAAGAGGTGAAGCTTGTGTTACAAGCTCTAAATCTAAATTGTTATTTAGATTCCTGTAATAGATGGTAGTTGTTCATACATGTCAGTGACATACATAATTCAAGATCTCACAATACGTCGTTTAGATTTCATCAGTAAAATTAAGTATATACTAGAGAGCAGATAATATGACCTAGTACTAGAGTTGGGTTTGACTGTGCAAATAAATTAGTGATTACATATAATACTCAAGAAAAGAATTGAGGGTATCCGCACAGGACTGGCAACAAAGGCACAGAAGTCCTACAGCCAGGTGGAAGTTAGGAAATTTGCCTACAGTCTCCAGAATTGACTAGATGTCTTCACGTAAAGAAGAGAATCCTATCCCAAATGTCTAATTTTGGATAAAGCTGAGCTGTCTAGGTTTTACTCACTTAATTTCTTATAGATCTCTGTTGTATATCCCCAGACAGCAGATCATCTTCTGAGTCTTAAATTTAGATAACTTGTAACTCTTGAAGACATTTACCCATAGGTCTATGCCAAATACCTTTAGAAAATATTAAAGCCAATCTTTTAAATAACAATTACTGTACTCTATCCTCCTTCAACTCCTCTCCCTTGCAAGAACTCAGCAAAATGTTTCCCAAGATTTGAATTCAGTTGACTGTATGCCATTTTTTTTTTCAGATTCTCTGCAGTTGACATGGTTTTATAATTTTTGGTTATCGGCATTCCACATCATAACATCATGTAGTGCACTGGGACTTAAAGTGTTAATGCTCAAGTGCCAGGTAGATAGCTGTCTGGAAGAGAAGAACTACGTACGCCAGGGGGCTTTGTGATTAGAGAGGAGATATAACCCTTGGCAAGATCACCTGATGTGCTCTTCTTTGTCAGGCTCTCCTCCCTGCTGCTTAACCGGACTGTGCATCTCACCTCGGCGTTATGGTGAGGCCTATCCACCTTTCGGACATTCTCTCTCATTATATTTGATTTATTAGCTTCAATTCTAATTATATTGTATTATAGAGTGCTATCTTGCATTCTGATACCATGTTTAGTAAATATGTTTGTTTAGTAAATTAGTTTGTTTCTCCTCAGATTGTTGCCACTGTTTTTAATTATTTTGGGGTCCCCTGTTTCCCTTTTCCAGAGGCAAAATCCCTCCACCCCACTAGTCACAGAACCAGGACAAACCAGCCTGTAAACCATCAAAACCAGTGTTTTACCTGACCATCCTAGAATGAAATAAAAGGTCAGTGACATATCTGTCACACTTATATGAATATTCTTGATACCCTAATACATCTCAAGCGAAACTAGAGACTTATATGTGGGCTGCTGAATCATGCCCTATTAATCTTACCTCTCTTCTTCATTATTGTAAAGCATTAACATTCTTGTATGGCTTTTATATACAAACATCACCCTAATTCTACATCTTATTTTCATAAACATTTTTCAGAGTCTTTGCATAACACAGTGGAAAATTAGTATTATAAGATTTTTCTTCTATTTACTTAAAACTAAAATACAGAATTTCAGTATTAGATATGTACCGAAATCTTTCCAGTTTTAGATTATATCCACTATTACCAACTTCTTATTAAAATATTCACTGATATATAATTAAAATACATCTCTCTATATCCTCAAAAATGTACAAAGCAGTGTTAAATAAAAATAGAAAAAATAATGTATAAACAGCTTTTACATCTTTGGGTATAGATTTCACTCGGGCAAATAACTTCTTTTATGTTCTTTCTCTAGAGCATCATGTTCTTCTAACAAACAGGTTTTCTGTATGTTTGTCTTTTTTTTTTTTTAATTATTTTTTATCCTTGTCTGTTAATAAGCAGTAGAATATACTGATCATCAGTAAATCATTTGATTTACAGTAAGTATAATTTCTTCACAGAACAAGGAACTAAGCACGTTTCATTAAAAAGCAACTATCAAAAAAGATATGAAAAATACATACTAGATAATTTAATTGAGAAAAGTAGTCAGAAAATTTGTTTCATTCTGTAACAGTAGAAGAAATTAAGGATATCCACATAATAGACAGTAAAGTTGATAAAATCGAATTTATAATCTATTTGTAAAATTTATTACCCTTATTATAGTCAATATCTTGTCATGATTAAAACTGTTTTGTAGGTAATGAAGGAATGCTTATTATGAGATGAAATGCAGAGGAAGAAAAACAGTTTAAAATCAGAAGAAAAAATTATGCTACAGAGTGCTAGGTATGGATTAAGCTGTATTCCTTTAAAATGCATATCACTGTACATCTGCACTTCATAGATTCTAGCTATTTCTAAGCTTTTTCAAAATCATATTTCCCACCACACCTAGAGAAAGGCACTGTGTTACAAGGGTAAACTACAAATGTTTTGAAAATTACTAACCCAGATGAATTACTATGTATTTAAAATTTCTTTTGCATTTTGTCACAGATATTTACTAGATGTAATGTGGGGTAGGATTCTCAAAATAGAACAAAAATTAAAGAATAACTGCAATTAAATTTAAAAGGCACTTTTCCAAAGCAGATATTAATGTACGTGCCAAACTTACATAGACTGTAATGTAGACTACAAGTACCTGTTACATAGTTACAGAGAAGAACAGGCTTCCTTGACATCTTTTTCCATTTGAATAGGTAGATTTTAGTATTTTTTTAAACTACTCTGAACATGCCAGACTACAACCTTGTTATTAGCTGTCATGGATAGTTACCAGTCTTCTAGAAAATCCAGTCTTCTAGGAAAAGGGGAATCAGAGATTAACTGAATTTCAAGGGACTAGGACTTGCTTCTCCAGAAGCTGTCTGAAGAAAAAAAGAAAATATATTTATTTTATTACTATTACCATCTTTGCTAATGCTTATTGGAACACATTTCAGTCCACAGTGTGTTGTATCGTCATGAGTTTATGGAGTTTATGGAGATATACCACCAAATCCACTAAGAATGTTCTAGGGGAAAAAAAAAAAAAAAAAAAAAAACCCCCACCCAAAAAAACCCAAAAAAAACCTTTTTTAAAAAAAAAAAAAAAAAGAATGTAAAAGGGAGAAAGTTAATGTAGGTTCAGAAGTGGATTTTAATACATTAACAAGAAATTTAATTTTCATCAACTTGCCAATTGTGTCTCCATGAACTGCTTTTTGGCATCTCTTTTATACCATGCTTTCTTGATAAAATTTCACTGCTTCTTGGGACTTACAGATTTATAATTAAAAGAAAATTTATTCATTATATCAATGTATTTCTTTCAAAAAAAGTCTTCCAGAACAGTTTTTCAGATCCATTTTTAAGGTGAGCAGACATTGTTAGGTGTTTTATCAAAGAATGCAAAGTATAACAAGAAAGAATAACAGAATCACAGAATCACAGAATCGTAGGGGTTGGAAGGGGCCTCCAGAGATGGAGTCCAACCCCACTGCCAAAGCAGGTTCCCTACACCAGGTCGCACAACTAGGTGTCCAGGTGGGTCTTGAATATCTCCAGAGAAGGAGACTCCAACCTCCCTGGGCAGCCTGTTCCAGCGCTCTGTCGCCCTCACCATAAAGAAGTTCTTGTGTATATTTGTGTGGAACTTCCTATGCTGCAGTTTCTGGCCGTTTCCCCTTGTTCTGTCTCCACACACTGCTGAAAACAGTCTGGCCTCACCATTCTGCCCCCCACACCTTAGATATTTATAGACCTGGATCAGGTCCCCTCTCAGCCTTCTTTTCTCAAGGCTGAACAGACCCAGTTTGCTTAGCCTTTCTTCATAGGGGAGATGCTCCAGGCCCTTCACCATCTTTGTGGCCCTCCGCTGGACTCTTTCCAAGAGATCCCTGTCTTTTTTGTACTGAGAAGCCCAGAAATGGACACAAGACTCCAGATGAGGCCTGACCAGGGTAGAGTAGAGGGGGAGGATCACCTCCCTCGACCTGCTGGCCATGTTCTTTTTAATGCACCCCAGAATGCCATTGGTCTTTTTGGCCATAAGGGCACACTGCTGGCTCATGGCCAACCTGTCATCCACCAGGACACCCAGGTCCCTCTCCGCAGAGCTCCTCTCCAGCAGGTCATCCCCCAACCTGTACTGGTGCATGCAATTATTCCTCCCTAGATGCAAGACTCTGCACTTGCTTTCTAGATTCTATAGGTACATTAGAAGATTCTATAGGTACATTGGTCAGAAAAGAAAGTACAAGGGGAGTGTACTCCCTGCGATAAATCAAAAAGGAGAACTGGCAAGAACAGACATGAAGAAAGATGAGATACACAACAAGTTCTTTACCTCAGCCTTCATTGGCAGGCTTTCTGCATCTCTCAAGTCTCTGAGACTCAGACGAGGGCTTGGAAGAACTTACACACCTGATGTAAATGAAGAACAAGTTCAAGACCACCAAGTGAACCTGACTGTGTACAAGTCTATAAGGTGGGATGACATACAGCACAGGGCTAGGAGTAAGGTATTTGCCAAGACACTTTTCATGATAATTGAATATTCAGTATTTGCAAGTGGGGATGTAGCTCAGTGGTAGAGCGCACGCTTCGCATGTGTGAGGTCCTGGGTTCAATCCCTAGCATCTCCATAATCTTTTTGCAGAGATCAGTGATGCAAAATCCTTTCCACTTTAAAATCAGAACATGCCTGAGGCTGCCTCATGAGGGTGAATTCACACATGTCTCTCAGGCCACATGACATTCATCCCAGCATCCTGCTTTAATGTGAATGCCAAGAATATTCTCCACTATGTTTGAAAAGTAATGGTGTTTAAGTGAAGTCTCTGGTGACTGGAAAAGGGGAAACATCACTTAGTTTTTAAGAAATGGAGTAGGATTGATCAAGTGGACCAAAAACTGGACACAATCCAACAGCATGCACTTGCAGCCCAGAAGGCAAACTGTATCCTGGTGTCACGGAGTTAACTAGATCAATCTATGCTCATGACATAGATTGACGATGTCCATCCCCCCGCCCCCCTTCCACACACACACACAAAATGGGAAGGAAAAGAGAAAAGGGATAGGAATATGGGAGCGGAGCTCAAGGAAGGAAAAAAAAAGCAGCGGCAATGATCTATGGAGGAAAACATATTTTACTAACTATGGTATCAGAATACAAGATAACGCAATATAATAAAATCTAATTGAAATTGAGACTAACAAATCAAATAAAATAGGAAAGAGAGAGAGTTCCTGAGACCGAGTCAAACCTGAAAAGCTTGGTACGAATAGGAAAGCACCCTCCAGCACCCACTGCAAGGCAGTAAGAGATTGCCCAACCAGGAAGGGTCAGATCCCATGACTTCCGTGATGCACAGGGAGAGGTATCCGGAATTGGAGCACTAACACTTTAACTCCCAGTGCACTACATGATGTTTTGATGTGGAATACCGAAAAACAAAAATCACAAAAAACATGACATTCCATCCCTTATTCTACATCGTTACATCATGCTTGATATATATACATATATATAAACAATGATTAAAATGCATTACACACATATGTCTACATGCATATATATACATAGAATTACTGACTGCACTCCCTCAACATCAAATTTCCTTGTGGTACACATTGAACATCCCTGTTTTTCTGCATCACCCACCAAGTGGACCCAGGTCCCTGGGCAAAAACAGTTCTGCAATGAGGTTTGCCCCTCCCAGAAGCTGGAAAGACCCAAACTGCTTTTCCCAACATGCTCTTTACTGTACTACAGGGACTTTATCTCCCTCTACGGTATGTAGGGGGCTGGATTGAGTAGGACCATCACAACTGATAGATCCTCATGTATTGATTAACCAGGTGGCTTCTGTCAAATGCTTCTCCCAATGCTTAAATGTTCTGTCACCCATTGCTTTCAACATAGTATTTAACAATCCATTGTATCATTCAATTTTACCAGAGGTTGGTACATGATAGGGAATATGATAAATCTACTCAATGCCATGATCTTTGGCCCAAATATTTACAAGAGAATTTTTGAAATGAGTCCCATTATCTGACTCAATTCTTTCTGAGTGCCACATCACCACAGGACTTGTTTCTTTAGACCTAATATGGTGTTTCCAAACTGTCATGGTTTTGTGATTTTTGGTTTTTGGTATTCCACATCATAACGTCATGTGGGGCACTGGGAGTTTAACTGTTAACGCTCAAGTTCTGGGTGCCTGTCCAGAAGAGAAGAAGAACTACACTCCCCAGGGGATTTTGCGGTCACAGAGAGGAGATATAACTCCTGGCAAGATCACCTGATGTGCTTTTTTTCATCCGCTTTTCTTTGTCGGCTCTCCTCCGGTCTCCCTGCTGCTCAACTGGACTGTGCACATCTCACCTCAGTGTTGTGGTGAGGCCTATCCACCTTTCGGACATTCTCTCTCTCATTATATTTGATTTATTAGCTTCAATTCTAATTGTATTGTATTATAGTGTGCTATCTTGCATTCCAATACTATATTTAGTAAATTAATTTTTTTCTCCTCAGATTGTTGTCACTGTTTTTAATTATTTTGGGGTCCCCTGTTTCCCTTTTTCCTGAGGCACGGAGTTTGCAAAATCCCGTCCCACTAGTTACGGAACTAGGCCAAACCTGCCCATAAACCGTTGACAGGGTGGTAGCATGGGAAAGTGCATATGTTTCAAGCCACCCAGTGGTTGCCTCCACCTTGGACATAACACTTAACACTGGGAGATCATGGCAAGGTAATATAATCAACCTGCCATGCCTCCCCATATTTATACTTTTGCCATCGCCCTTCCCCCCAGACAGGTTTCATCTTCTTGGCTTGTTTAATTATTGCACATGTTTCACAGTCATTAATAACCTGTGCAATAGCGTCCACAGTTAAGTCCACCCCTTGGTCTCTAGCCCATTTATATGTTGCACCTCTTCCTTCATGGCCTGAGGTCTCATAGGCCCACGGAGCTAGAAATAATTCACTCCTGTGTTGCCAGTCCAGGTCTATTTGAGCCATCTCAATTCTGGCAGCTGGGCCTACTTGATGGTTATTTTGCTGTTCTTCAGTAGCCTGACTCTTGGGCACATGAGCATCTACATGGCACAACTTTACAACCATATTCTTTATTCGGGCAGCAATGTCTTTCCACAGTTCAGCAGCCCAAATAGGTTTACCCCTTCTTTGCCAGTTATTTTTCTCCCACTGCTGTAACCACCCCCATAAGGCATTTGCCACCATCCATGAGTCAGTGTAAAGATAGAGCATTGGCCACCTCTCCCGTTCAGCAACATCTAAGGCCAGTTGGACAGCCTTTACCTCTGCAAATTGGCTTGATTCTCCTTTCCCTTCAGTGGCCTCTGCAACTTGTCATGTGGGGTTCCACACAGCAGCTTTCCATCTGTGATGCTTCCCCACAATACGACATGATCCATCTGTGAACAGGGCATATTTCTTTTCATTTTCTGGTAGTTCATTGTATGGTGGGGCCTCTTTAGCTTGCAATACCTCTTTTGCTGGTGATATTCCAAACTTTTTACCTTCAGGCCAGTCCATGATGACCTCTAGGATTTCTGGACGGCTGAGGTTCCCTATCCGTGCTCACTACATAATCAACTCAATCCACTTACTCCAAGTGGCATCAGTAACATGATGGGTGAAGGGAACCTTTCCCTTGAACAACCAGTTCAGCACTGGCAGTTGAGGTGCCAGAAGGAGCTGTGTTTCAGTACCACCTACTTCGGAAGCAGCTCAAACCCCTTCATACACTACTAAGATCTCCTTTTCAGTTGTAGTGTAGCACTCTTCGGATCCCCTGTACGCTCAACTCCAAAATCCCAGGGGTCAGCCTTGGGTCTCTCCTGAGGCTCTTTGCCACAAAATCCAAGTGGGACCGTTCTCTCCAGCAGCAGTGTAGATGACGTTCTTTACATCCTGTTCCATCCGTACTGGCCCTCAGGCCACAGCACAGGCTATCTCCTGCTTAATCTGTTTGAAAGCCTGCTGCTGCTCAGGGCCCCATGTAAACTCATTCTTCATTCGCATCATATGTTAAAGGGGACTTACAATGAGGCTGTTGTTTGAAACATGCATTCTCCAAAAACCCGCTATACCTAGAAGAGACTGTGTCTCTCTCTTGCTAGTGGGTGGAGACATAGCAGTGATTTTGTCGACCACATCTGCTGGAATGTGACAATGCCCATCTTGCCACTTTATACCTAGGAACTGAATCCCCTGGGCAGGTCCTTTCACTTTGCTTCGCTTAATAGCAAAACCAGCACTCAGAAGAATTTGGATTATTCGCTCTTCTTTTTTGAAGACTTCTTCTGCTGTATCGCCCCACACAATGATGTCATCAATGTACTGCAGGAGCTCAGGAGCACTGCCCTGTTCCAATACAGTTTGGATCAACCCATGGCAAATGGTCGGGCTGTGTTTCCACCCCTGGGGCAAACGATTCCAGGTATACTGAATGCCCCTCCATGTGAAAGCAAACTGTGGCTTAGATTCTTTGGCCAAAAGAATGGAAAAGAAGACATTAGCAATGTCAGTGGTGGCATACCATTCGGCTGCTTTTGACTCCAGTTCATACTGGAGTTCTAACATATCCAGCACAGCAGCACTCAGTGGGAGTGTGACTTCATTCAGGTCACGTCATTCTGGGCTCCATCTGAAGAAGAATGGCAGGGAGGGGAAAGTATGATTGTTCCTCTCTACTCGACCCCTGTGAGAACCTAGCTGCAGTACTGCATCAAGCTTAAGAACAGTGCAGAGCTGTTGGAGCAGGATCGTGAGGATGATCAGGAGATGGAACAGAACATCACTCCTATGAAGAAAGATTGAGGGAGCTGGGCTTTTAGCCTGGAGAATAGAATTCTCCAGGGAGTTCTCATCACAGCCTTTCCATGTTTAAAGGGAGACTATAAACAAGATGAAGAAGAATTTTTACATAAGTAGATAGTTATAGGACAAGGGAGAACAGTTCTGAACTTAAAAAGGGGAGATTTAGAGTAGATGTTAGGAACACCTCCTTTACTCAGAGGCACTGGAACAGGCTTCGTAGAGAAGCTATGAATATCTCAACCCTGGAAGTGTTCAGTGCCAGTTTGAGTAGGACCCTGGGAAGCCTGATCTAGTGAGTGGCAACCCTGACCATGGCAGGAGTGTTCGAACTAGGTGATATCTATGCCTCCTCTCATTACAGCCATTCTATGATTCTATGATTCTAAGATCTCATTATAAGCTGATTTTTCATCCCAGAAAAAGTTGGTGTTTTGTTTTTTTGTTGTTGTTGTTTTTTGTTTGTTTGTTTGTTTGTTTTTTGCACTAAAGCAGTGTATCTGTTCTAGCTACAGTCACATTTAAAAAGTTCAGTACTCTCCTTATTTGTTTGTTTTTTTAGCAGAATAGTTGCTTCAGGGTATGTTTGGATCTCAGAGACAGGTTATCTCAGGAGCAGAGGCAAGCAAACTATTAGAGCAACACAAAGGGTTATGAGTTCTATTCAGTATACGCACACTCACACACTCATTTTAGATAATCCCAATAAGCAGCATGCAGAAGCTTCCTAAACAAGTAAGCACACTATTACTTACCAAATCCTGAGAGACAGTGAAACTCTGAAAAGGAAAGGGAGAAGAAAAATGCCAGCAGTGTATTTGATAGGTAGTGTCAGCAGGGTAGCAACTGTTTTAAAGTGCACTTTTCCTCTCTCACCCACCACAGCCTCTCTCCTGCTTTTATTCTCTCCAGGGTCAGCAGGCTTCTTTTCACTTGCATGCCACAGCTGCGTGTTCAACATGTGATACAGAGCCCAAGTGGAACACTTGCTTGCAAAACAAGTTGTTGTAAAAACAAAATAAACTACCAAGGTCAACTTTCTCTGAAAAACAAGGTATTTGCTACAGCCACAGATATAATTTCCCTTAAAACTGTCAGAATACTTTGTTCCATCCCAGGATCATTCTTCAATCAGGGGCCTTTTGGGTCCCCAACACAATAATAGTCAACTAAAATAAAAACTCATGGGTTACTTGCAATTAAAACTCTGTTTATTAGAAACGCTTTTCAGTGAAAAGATTATTAGCTTTTACAATTTTCCATAAAGATTTAGAAAAACGTGAAGTCAAGAACAGATGTGAGAATGTGTGATTAAGTTCATACTTTTTTAACTGAAAATCTCCCTTGACATGCTGCTTACTGTAATTAGCATTTACAATAAAAAGAAAGGTTAAAAAACTGTAAGTAAACTTACTAACATTTTACTTCACCAAGAATAGAGAACTTAATCATTTTGTGGTCACTATACCCAAGACAGCTTTGGACCACCATAGCTATCACCATTTCCTTTGTACTTGTAAACCACAGGTAAACTGGCTTGATTTGAACAAGTTGACTGACCTGAGCTCTCCTAGTCATCCAAAGAAATACAGCAACATTGGCACAACATTTTGTGCAATTTGGATGCTAAAGAAGATCCCTGAGTTTCTTCTATAGAGGGACACGGGACTTCAGTAAGTCTTGTAATAGTGACCCAAAGGGCTTCCAAGTTACTACATTACCATCAGAAAAGCAAGATTTCAAGAGCAATAATGATCAATATGTGAGAAACGCACTCAAGGTCAAAAATTTCTAATCAGGCAAAAATCTCTGTGTAGAGCACTTTATTCATTAGCGCAATAATGGGCGCACACTCCCTACTGATAAGGGAGAAATTCCACAACTAGTCAGTGAAATCCATTCCGCTATATACCCTGGGTCCAACGCAGGAAAAGCCTCTCCTGGCACTCACTGGTTGAGCATCTCAGGCTCACAGTCTTCCAACGCTGTTGCTACATTACACTTCCATAGTTATGTTTACACTTCCACAGATACAGTTACGCTTCCATACAATGTCTGCTACCAACCCATTGTCTTTGGGTATGTTCTGGACTTTTTATAGCAATAGGAGGACAATATTTTTACTCATTCTGTCTCTCCTTTGCTATAGTGCATATGCCAATTCTACCTAAGTCGAACGCCCCAGTCTCAACTTTTCTCTGCTCAGAAGTTTTCTTTGTAAAAGGTTACTTATCCTATGCTATATACAGAAAATACTGAAAACTTCCACTGCAAAAACACAATCTACCTCTCACAAATATTAGCAGCAAGTTTATATTTTAATACTGCAAGTTACTACATGATTACCACTAGTAAAGCATTAAATGTTATTATCACTGTTATGTATGAATACATATCCATACATTTATATATTCAAAATGTTATTGGTACAGTGCTGTTCTGGTTTCAGCTGAGCCAGGGTTGATTTTTTCTTTATAATGTCTGGTTCACCAGTTATCTTTTGGACTAACTTCACGTGATTGCAAAAAGTGATTGTTCCATACTATCCTTAAACTCACTACCTGGTATTTAGGGCTCTCCTCTGCAAGAAAATGTGAGTTTGACTCCCTAAGGTAGTAAATACACTCATGTGATTTTGTATGACTGGTACCAACTATTTTATTATATTATATTATTACTATTATTTTTAAATAGAGACTTCAATAACATGTTTGCTGCCCTCTATCTTCTTCATTGCCGATTCTGTGGTCAAAGGGAACTTGATAATGGCATAATTGCCCAGCTTGTTTCTCCTCAGGGCACTCATCTGTGGGTATTTAGGCTGCCATCACAAGCACAGGGCAACCCTGAAGGTGGGCGATGTGCGGATCCATTTCTTGTGGTTGTGGTCTCCCTTCAGGATAGCCTTCTTGTTCTTCAATGCTTTGGCTTTGCTTACGTCTTTGGTGGCATGGCCTCCTTCTTCACCTTGGATGCCATCTTGCACAGCCAGAAGCTGCAAGAGGTCCAAGAGGCTCCTAGAATCCACTGATGATAACTTTCTGGTCCAGGTATTGGACAGACCAACCAGAGGTGAAGTGTTGCTGGACCTGCTGCTCACCAATGAGGAGGAGATCATTAAAGGTGTTAAGGTTGGAGGCAGCTTGGGCTGCAGTGACCACGCCTTGGTCGAGTTCATGATCTCAACGGATGTGGACCAGGCAAAGAGTGGCCTCAGGACCCTGAACTCTGGAAGAGTGAACTTCTTTAAGCTGTTCAGTGGACTGTTGGCTAAGATCCCCTGGAATGCTGTCTTTAAAAACAAAGATGTTGAGGAGAGCTGGCTACTATTCAAGAGCTCTCCATTCCTCTGAATGAGAAAGCGGGCAGAGGAGGTGGGAAACCAACATGGCTCGGCAAGGACCTGCTGGGCACACTGAGGACAAAGAAAGGTGTGTACAAGCTCTGGAAACAAGGACATCACCTGGGAAGAATACAAGGATGCCATCTGGACTTGCAGATGTGGGAACAGGAAAGCCAAGGCACAGGCAGAACTGAACTAGGCGAGGGACATGAAAAACAGTAGGAAGACATTCTACAGGTACGTTGGCCAGAAAAGACAGGCCAAAGGGAGTGTACCTTCTCTGGTAAATGTAAAAGGAGAACTGGCTTCAACGAGAGAAGAGAAGGCTGAGGTACTGAAGGAGTTCTTTGCCTCAGTCTTCAATGGCAGCCAGGATTCCAGTAATTCTCATGTCCCTGAGCCTTGAATCCCTAAACCTCTAGGTGGGGATCGGGGAAGTAAATCAACCCCCTACTGTGAGGACAGAGCAGGTCCGAGACCGCCTCATGAGACTGAATGTGTACAAGTCTATGGGGCCGGATGGCATTCATCACAGGGTTCTGAAGGAGCTGGCTGAGGTGGTTGTCAAGCCACTCTCCATCATATTTGAAAAGTTGTGGCTGTCAGTTGAGGTCCTGGATGACTGGAGGAAGGGTCACGTCACTCCCATTAACAAGAAAGACAGCAAGGAGGACCCAGGGAACTACAAGCTGGTGAGTCTCTCCTCTGTGCCTGAGAAGATCATGCAACAGATCCTCTTGGATGACATGCTTGATCACATGAGGAATGAGTGAGTGTGTGATTCGAGACAGCCAGCACGGCTTCACCAGAGGAAGGTCATTCCTAACCTATTCCTAACCATTCCTAACCAAACCCACCTAACTGGTGGCCTTCTATGATGGAGTGATGGCATTGGTGGACAAGGGGAAGGCGCCTACAAAGAGGAGGGGAATCAACTCTTTGAAAGGGTAGATAACTGCAGGACATGGGGAAATGGTTTGAAGTTGAGGGAGAGAAGATTTAGGTTGAATGCCAGGGGGAAATTCTTTACAGAGAGAGCAGTGAAGTGCTGGAACAGGCTGCCCAGAGAGGTTGTGGACCTAGAGGTGTTCAAGGCCAGATTGGATGGGCTCTGGGCAGCCTGGTCTAGTATTAAATGGGGAGGTTGGTGGCCCTGCATGTGGTAGGGGGGTTGGAGATTCATGATCCTTGATGTCCCTTCCAGTCCTGGCCATTCTGTGATTCCATGTTTGTATTTTCTATTTTATTTAAGAGTTGTTAGCCCTGCTAAGGCTGGAAGTCTTGAAAAAATTTCCTATTGCAGTACAAGAACATCTTCTTTCAAGATAAGAGAGAAATTCAAGAAGAAAATTGCTTCCAGCCATATGTTGTCACTTTAGAGTCCCCAAGTCTGGCTTGATTTAACTTCATCTACACTAAAAGGAAGAAAACATCAAGAACAGAGGTTTATGCTTTTTTTTTTACTTTTTAGTATTACTATTTTTGTTGTTGTTTTATTATTTGAAAAAAAATGTATTCAAGCTATTGAAGGTGAAGATAAAAACAAAATATGCTTTAAGAAAATAGTATAACAATTGTTGTGTGATAAGTAAACCCTAAATCTGTGTCATCCAGGAAACAGAATAAGCAGCTGTAACTTTAAATATTTGATGAATAGTTGAAGATAACATATTGTTTTCATTTTTTCATTTTCCAAACAATATTTTTTCTTCATTTGCTTAATTAATTAAATTAAGAACTTTTTTTTTTTTCTGATTCTCTTCACGTACTGTATCTGAATTTTCTTCTTCAATCAATGCATTGCAAATTAGGAGATTTAAATAACAATATCCATACCTAGTGACAAACCAAGCTGTAGAACACTAACTAGGGAAGGCTATAGGGCTTGACCCAGCATATACATTATTTTAAATAGAAGTCTATGTGCAGCTGAGTTGACAAATACTCAAAGTACATTGGAGCAGTAATTCCACAAGTAATTACTTTCTGCAGTGAAAAGCAGTTATCTTCTACCAAATACAGTATTACTATAGCATCTGGTTGTATTGACACTGCCAATTATGTGCCATTCTAATATACTTGTAATTCACTTTTATGTCCAGTAGGCTTTTGCTATACTTGCCCAAATCAATAATTAATCAAGGCTGTGTCATTTTCAATGAAGTCCTCATGCTTTTTCAATCACGTAGCAGTAAAGATATGTCAAAGTTTATTCTATAATGTATTCTTTCAGATGACACAAAAAACATTCAGATGGCACAAAAACCATTCAGTTCCTTTCAATGAAAATGCTTCCCTTCTCTGCTGTTAGCATTCTACAGCATCTGTTTTCTTTGTCCAGAATTAAATTCCTCTAACGAGCAGAATATGATTTCACATTTATAACCGACTACACAACCTACAACTTCACAACTTACAAGTGACTGTGTAATCATTTCTGAGGCTGAGCAGCTAACAGACTGGAAATCTTCAAAGATATATATGTAATTTTATAAACTGCAATGATAGTCTGTACTCAGCTTATGTGACAAGGTTTTGGCAGAAGGGGAGCAGCAGAAATGACCTCTGAGATAAGAGACCAGGAGATGCTCCCATGTCAAACAGCTAGTTCCACATGACCCCAAAAGAAACCCTGGACAAAGCTGAGCCAATGAGTGATATTGGTTGCACCTCTGTACTGACATATTTAAGAAAGGCTAAAAATTTAAGAAAGACTAAAGAAGAATCCTAAAAATAAAGAACGCCAAACTGGCTATTAATATATTCTCGGTAAAATTATCAGTAATATTTTAAGCCATTTATGAAACTATTGCTTCTCTGTAGCTCACTGAACTTCTTGAGATAAAGTAGCAAGAGCTACTGATGTGCAAGAGTTGTTAGGAGTGGGGAAAAAAAAAAGAAAAAAAAAAAAAGAAAAAAAAAAAGAAAAAAAAAGAGTTGAGAGAACTCTGCAGATTCCATGGTAGCAAAGAAATGAGGAGGAAATGCTTTAGGTGTCAGAGCAGAGATTCCTCTGGAGAAGCTCACGGTGTAGCAGGTTGTCTAAGTGCAACCTATGGAGAACAACAAACTTCTGCAGGTAGTGAAAGGTGAGAAGGGCCCCGTAAGTGAAAGCGAAAAGGCAAGAATGCTTCACAGTGATGGAGAATAAGACGGGTGAAGGGGAGTAGTTAGAGATAGTTTATAGAAGCAAGAATGTAGAGCTTGTTAGAAAATAAGGAATGGCAGACACTGGGTCTGGGATAGTGAGAGGGATGAAAGCCATAAAGGTAAGGGTTTGAGAACAGCCCGAGGACATTTGGCAGAGAGGTGATTAGATGGCACAGGGCAAGAAGAAACTGGTTTGGGGGGATGCCTCCCTGCAAGGTCAGAAGTTCACAGCAAGAAGGGTCAGAAGCCTTTGTGAGGAAGACAACAAATCTTCATCCCATGATCCACTATGCATGTGCAAGACGGGAGGGTATGCATGCTAATAAACTCTAGTGGGTGTAATGAATGTGTATACAAATTCCAGGAGAATTATTGATTGTGTATTAGTTTGGCCTATATCTGTAGCATGATTTTTCTTGACAGTGTGCAAGTTAGGAGGAACGATCCCCCTTGTACCCAGTGTCTGCACAGCACTGATTAAAACATACCTTCTTTTATAACTACTTTGTGGTTATAGAGTTGATTCTGCACGTCAGTAGATGCATCCCGAAGGAAGATATTGTTCATATAGAGCCCCTGTAGGAACAAGATCCTAGCAAGCATTTCAGCTCACAGGGAGAGCAAGTTTATGGGTAAGAATTATGGCCCAATAGAGACACACATTGGAGCACTTTTTTCTGTAAGGAATGCACCTATGGTATGGTTTCATACTGGTGCAGATCTCGAACTGTAACCTGAGGGAAGAACTCCCTTCAGAACAGTCCGTGAAGAACTGCATATCATGGGAAGGATTGATGCCAGAGCAGGGGAAGAGCATGAGGAGGAAGACAGATAGATGCTAAGATTTTTCTCTCTGGACAAATATATAATGAAAAAAGCTTACACTGCTGTATACTGGTGTACTAAGTGAACCTATGAATTACTCCATAGATTCCTACAGTTTTGTTAAGGCCAGATGACTGAGTTAGAGTAGGGTAAGTGAAAATTTGCATTGAAATGGTCAGCTCAGATATTAAGAAATAAGGAGGATGTATTTGGGCAATGAAAGCAGATTATTCTAACTGTAATTACCATTTGAGAGTGTCTTCCTTTTCATACTAGATATATCTATTTGCATTCATATGACACTATAAATAATTTCTTCTCATCTCTTGAAGAGTTCAAAGCTGTGTAACATGCATGTGTCTATCTTAGTCTTTGAACTTGAAAGCTGTTTTACAATGTCATTAACTTTTCCTGTCACAAATGTCAAGTTGCATTAAAAATGAAACAACCCATTTCCTTTAAAGTGAGGTATTTGTTGTTATGAAAAAGGAAAAAAAAATCATACAGTGAAACAGTGGGAGTATTTTCTGAGTGTTTTCAGATATGAAAATGTATGAAATGTTTGGAATAACATTTTCAGCCTTCAAGTTCATATTATTTATTGAGTTCACAAGCCACAAAAACAAAAACATAAACAACAAACAAATAAAACAGAAAAACAAACAATCAAACCATGGAATCATGGAATGGTTTGGGTTGGAAGGGACCTTTAAGATCATCTAATTCCACCCCCCTACTATAGGTAGGGACACTTCCCACTAGACCAGGTTGCTCAAAGCCCCATATAGTCTGGATTTGAATGGTTCCAGAGAGAGGACATTCACAACCTCTCTGGGCAACCTGTTCCAGTGTTTCATCACCTTCACAGTAAAGAATTTCTTCTTAATATCTAGTCCAAATCTACCCTCTCTCAGTTTAAAGACATTTCCCCTTGTCCTGTCACTACCTGGCCTTATAAAAAGTCTCCCTCCACCTTTCCTGTAGGCCCCCTTCAGGTACCAGAAGACTACTATAAAATCTCCTTGGAGCCTTCTCTTCTCCAAGCTGAACAGCCCCAGCTCTCTCAGCCTGTCCTTGTAGGGGAGGTACTTTAGCCCTCTGATATTTGTTGTGGCCCTCCTCTGGACCCATTCCAACAACTTCACATCTATCTTGTGTAGGGGGACCCAGAACTGGATGCAATACTGCAGGTGGGGCCTCATGAGAGTAGAGTAGAGGGGCAGAATCATCTCCCTCAACCCACTGGTCACACTTCTCTTGATGCAACCCAGGATATGGTTGGCTTGCTGGACTGCAAGAACATATTGCTGGCTCATGTTGATTCTTTCATCAACCAACAATCCCAAATCCTTCTCCTCAGGGCTGCTCTCAAGCCATTCTCTGCCTAACCTGTATCTGTGCTTGAGATTGCCCCGACCTAGTGCAGGACCTTGCACTTGGCCCTCTTGAACTTCATGAGGTTGGGATGGGCCCACCTCTCAAGCCTGTCCAGGCTCCTCTGGATTGCATCCCCTTCCCCTAGCTTTTGATATAAAGTATGACTCAACTTGGTATCATCTGCAGACTTGCTGAGGGTGTGCTTGATTCCATTGTCCATGCTGCCTACAAACATGTTAAACAGCACCTGTCCCAGCATTGATCCCTGAGAATTGCCACTTGTCATCCGTCTCCACTTGGCAATGAACCACTGACTGCAACTCTCTTAAGAGCAGTCATCTAGCAAATGAATTATCTATGTATACACCTATGTATACACCTATTATGAAGAGCATGGATGCAATGAGTAACATACGAGGAAAGGGAAAAAGCATGCTATGTTATTAAAAAGCTATTTTGCTGCTCTGCATTTTCATTTCAAAAATGAACAAAAGAAGGAGATGAGTTATTTTGTTCAGAGCTGTTGCAAAGATACATGTATTATGCATTATTTTGTGACCTGAAAATTATCCTGTCAAAGGCAATAGATAATGTACTGAGCATCCATAGTGGCTGGAGTGGACCTGTGTTGTATGACTGCACTAAAAAATCATTCTTTCATATTTGACACATATTCCTTCTTGAAGATTACTGACATGCATGGTCCTAAAATGACAGATAAGTACCCTGACTATAGCTATTTATGTTGACATGGCAAGAAGTGGCCAACCAAATCTAAATAGTGGTCAAACCACAGAGGCCTAAAAGATTATCCTACAAAAATCCAGTTAAATATTAAAATATTAATTCCTCTTGGATTTAGTGATGGCAAAGAAGCTACTGCAATTGGTCACATAAATGTTTCCTGTGCTGAAATAAGAAAAAAAGTGGACAGATAGAAAACTGTTACACTAACCAGTTAGTGTATGTAATGGACTATCAGATCCTGGGGAAATATTACCTGCAAAACGTGACGTATCTGTGGAGGTGAAAGAAATGGTCAAAAGCTGGCAAAACAAATTAGTGCTTTGTTCTATTTACCCGTAAGAAAGGGCACTGCCTGCTTGGGCAAGTTGCAGATATTCAACATGATTAGATCCTCATACAATATAAAGAGAATCTACTCTCTAATATAGGCATAAGGAGTATGTTTCTATATTAAAGTTGCTAGGATCTCAGACAGATAGATCCTGACATGTCTTACATACTTGTAATTTTCCTTCATATGTTTTCTCTGTGATTCTCTGTCCCATTAAGAGGAAGTGTGCATTTTGTAAGCTGTCTAGTCACTGCTTAAGTATCATATTTCCCTGCAGGAGAGTTTGCAGTTCTGTATACAATACACTAATCTCAGATATGTTGAGAAAATCACTGGGAATTCTCTGAGGACTTCAGCCCCCAGAGCAATTTGTTTTCAAAGAGAAGAACTGTGTGTCTCCACTTTTAATAAAATGAATGAAGAATCAGGCCTTGAATCATATATGGTATATCCTTGAAAATAAAACAAAAGGCCAGACCCACAATAAATCTCAGATTTGTTGTGGTGGGAGGGTGATCATCTACAACTGATCTGGATTTGTATCTTGATTCAAATTCATTATTTCTCAGAGTTCTAATAGCTTCCATTGTTTTGTCTGAAATCAAGAGCAAAAATGAAAGCAAAAGAAAGCCTTCTTAGCAATACAACAACCTAGGTATCCCATTGAAGATCATTATAGAACGGAATCTGTTAATCAGATGATCAATACGATCGTTAGATGATGAACTGAAAATACTATTGATCACTTCTTTAGGAACAACTAAAGAGAAAATTTGTCCTATTTTTCTACTTGATTCATAATAAACTTTACATTGCATTTTTAATGATTTTTTTCCTTTTCTTCCTGTCCTTCTTCTTAGTGCTATCAGTTTAAATATAATAGTATTGTTGTTTTTTATATAGTTTTCATTAAAAATAAAACTTTGTAACCACAGTCACTTCCATAATTAGAGCTGTGAAGAATCTTAAGCTAAGCCTGACATTTTTTTTCCTGATTTGAAGTCATGGTTATTTTTACTTGATTCTATTTCTCTGTTGAATTTTTTGCCATTAGTAAAGCATCAGCTGTTTTGTTATTTGTGCTATAATTATGTAACAGCTGTTCAAATGATGATAATAGTACTATACTGAAGATGTAGAATTGAGGATTCAGTGTAATCACTGTAGAGATGACTGAAAAAAAGTAAAATACTGTAGATATTTTGTTTGCTTTGTTTTTAAGGCTTGAAGATTACTATTACTCTCAAACTGGAAATAGCAGACACTTGATACCTGCAAATGGAGCAGCAATTATAAAGTCCAGCACTAAGGCTTAATTCTAATACTCTTGAGTTAATCATGTAAAAAATTCTTAACAATAATTATTCATATGAAGAATGCATTCTTTTGTGAAACTAGAACATTCTGGAAAAAATATATGGAAAAATTCTTTACGATATTGAATACCCCTTCTACCCCAAACCAAATATTTTTGTAGTAAGCTTCATTAAATTTTACATACAAAGAAGAACTAGAACATTGCAAAATGCATCATAATTCTGAATCAAAATCCATTTAATTTTGATTTAGTCTAGTTACTTAAGGAAACAAGTCATAAAAGAAAGAAAAGATTGATGGATGCAGGAGGATGTGTGTGTCTGTCTGTACAACAAAAAAAATCCTTCTCCTTAATCTGGAACAGAAAACCACAAAACAGAGTTGGAAAAACCTCCAAGGTCAGAAGTGGATAGGTGAAATAGGAAATTCTAGAGAAACAAACAAAAAAGGCTTTTTGGCATTCTGTATTACACGATTCAAGCTTTTTTGGATGAACATACTGTTTAAGCCACTAATTCCCTATTTAACTTATTTGAGAAGTTTAAGGATTGAAATTCGAGAACTGAATTCTATGCTGAATTCAGATATGAAGAAGTTAGTTGCACCTTGCAAGAACAATAAGATTTCTCTGTTTAATGCAAGAGCTAGCCTGGCCTCATATTCACGGAATTGTAGAATCATTTGAGTTGGAAGGGACCTTTAAACGTCCTCTAGTCCAAATCCCCTGAATGAATCAAGTTGCTCAGAGTCACGATCAGCCTGACTTTGAATGTCCCCAGGAATGAGTGTTGCCAGTTGAAGGCTTTTTGTCTGTGACAAGGGGGCTAACTCTGCCCCTTTTCCCATGGGAAACCAGAGATAAGTGAGAAGGAGGAGTTCACTGACTGAGATAAGGAGAAAGATATTTTACTAAAAATGTTAAAGTAATGTGATATAATACAATAAAAAAGGAATCATGAGTAATAAGACACACAAACAGAAAAGAGAAAGATCTCTTAGCCTTATGACAAGCTCAGGTAGAGCAGAAAAAGATAAGAGAGAGAAGACCATATCACTTTCATCCGTGAAGCCAAGGGGGAAGAAATGGAGCACTCTGGGAACTGTAGTTCCTTAGCAGCCATCTCAATTCCATCTGTTCATTGCACGGTGTCATGATATGGAATACCTATGGAAAACCATGACAGTGGGGCATTTACCGCTTCTCTGGGCAGCCTGTTCTAGTGCTCACCACTTTCATTTTTGAAAAGTTTCTTCCTTATGTCCTATCTAAATTTCCCCTCTTTTATCCCCATTTATCCTCATCTTATCACAACAGACCCTGCCAAAGACTCTATTCCCTTCATTTTTACAGTCCCTCATTAGATACTGATAGGCCACTATCATGTCTTCCTGGAACCTTCTCTTCTTCAGACTGAACAGCAGCATGTATTTCAGCTTGTCCACATAGGGAGGTATTTCATTGTTTCATCCCTTGGACCATTTTGTGATCCTTCTCTGGATACTCGGGGGGGTCAAGATCACCTCTCTTGACTTGCTGACCAAGCTTATATTGATGCAGCCCAAGATGCAGCTGGCTTTCCTTTCTGTGAGGGCATATTGCTGGCTCATGTCCAGCTTGCCATCCACAGGCACTCTCAAGTCCTGTTCAGCAGGGCAGTGCTCTATCTTTACACCCTCTTGGTTGTACTGATAATGAGGGTTGCTACGACCCAGGTGCAAGACCTTGAACTTGGATTCACTGTACTTCATAAGGTTCACCTGCTTAAGCATGTCTAGGCGTCTCTGAATAACATCCCATCCCTTGACCATGTTGACTGCACCACACATCCTGTTGTCATCCACAAGCTTGCTGAGTGTATGTTTGATCCCACTGTTTATACCGTTGATCAAGATATTGAAGGGAACTAATCCCAGTACTGAACCCTGAGAGTCACCATTTGTCACCGATCTCTAACTTTTTAGACTATAATCAATACCAATAATCAACTGATTATTGAGCTATTGACCACCACTCTGAATACAATCTCACCAATTCCCTCAGGGCTCTGGGATGCCTTTCATTGGGACCTATAGACTTACAGATATTATGAATTCTACTTACCAAAAGTTCTCAATAGGAAGATACAAAGTACACATAGGCAATGCTTTGCTAAAGGACAAGGTGAAATATGGTATGCTAAATCCTGACATCAGATCAGAAGAAATATGAAGTTTGAACTTATATGAACTCATTCACATATGGGCAAAAACTGGAATATCCGAGGTAAATTAAGTCAAAGATGAAGCAGGTATATCAAACTTACTAACTGCTGACAGTTGTCCTTGAACTATTAACAGTAGACAGTTACTGTTTGTTGTATGTGATTGATCATCAAAGACACAGCAGTTTTGAACACTGCTTTGGATGAATGGAACAAACGAATTCAAACAAATGAATAAAAACATAATGAATAGTAAATAAACTGCAGATTGATCTAAAATTCACCTTGCAGTCAAATCCCCCATCAATCTGACATAAACAACTTAATTAAATTCAAATACAAAACCTATGACAAAATTACACCGGCGTTGTTTTCAGCTGTAAGCCATTTTAGTCTTTATAACATTGCATGCCATGAACTAGCAACACTGGCATGAAAACTGTGTGTTTCATTTGATTCAGAGATCTGAAATACAATTATTTCTCTAGAGCTTCTAGTTTCAGTGTGGAGAACACATAAAATGCAACATAATAGACTACATATTGACACTGAAATTCTCTGCATGTTTTAATTGTAAAGATTTGTTTTTTGTTATTCAGTGGAGCTTTAAAAATTACTTATGTTAAAAAAAGGAATGTCACTATATTTTATTATTTTAATTAATAGTTTTCTAAAGGGAATAAAATTCTCACATTTCAAATGGTTTCAGAAAGAGCTTTTATTTACCTACAGCGTTGTTTGATGCTAGTAGAAAAATCTCTAATAAAGTATATATAGTATTTATACTTTTTTCTTTTTCTTTTATATCAAATGCAAACTTTTATATTTTTTGTTTTCTTTTAATGGCTGCTTTGCATACAAGCACCTCCTTCAAAATTTAAGATAACTGAAAAAGTTGAGATTAATAAGCAAGTTATTATTAAACCTCAAATTATGCAAGACCTGATAATTTATGTTTATAAATTTGAGATCTCTATTAACTTCTCTGTCTCTGTATTTTATCTTCAGCTGTAGACATACAGCTTAAGAAACATTATGCTCATTACTGCCAAGAATTCTAAATTAAATGACTCAACAAAAATAAGATGTCATTCAGTTATATACTTCTGCTTCCTTCAAGAATTATCACAGGTAAACTATTGCAATAGTTGATATCATTTATGAGGGAATGTGACAGAAATGTAAGACAGGAAAGCACTTCATAACAATTCCATTCAACAGGTTATTTTCCCAGGATGGCACTTGGCCTTAATGTAGGGAAATGAGAATGTTCAAGGAGGTCCAATAGGCTGCTTGGAGCTATATGTCTTGTGGATTCTTCTCAGCTGACAATGCAGAGTAACAACAAATAAGTATGCATTAAATTTAAGAAGGTAAAAATAAATCTCACAATCAAAAATAAATAAGATATTGTATTCCTTGATGGTATAACTTTTTTTCTTTCTTTCTTTTTTTTTTTTTTTTTTTTTTTTTTTTTTCCTGTGATTTGTCTTTATTTGTATTACTCCTCTTTTTTTCCTTTCAGTTGTATTGTTCAAACTCAGCCTTCTTATATCAGATGGTGGGAGAGGGCAAAACATTGGGGAACATAAAGCTAACCATATGACAATTAAGAGAAAAGACTCCGAACGAACTTTCTCCATTCTTTAAGGAAGTGACAAGATCAGCTATCCAGCTGAAGTACCTCTACACCAACACATGCACCTTGGGAAATAAACAGGAGAGGCTGAAAGCTACTTGATGCTTGAAAACCATGATATAGTTGTTGTTACTGAAACCTGATGCAATGATCCCCATGACGTGAGAATGTGGCTATTGATAGCTACAAGTTGTTCAAAAGGCAAAGGCAAGGAAGGAGGGAAGGATGTATTGCTATCTACATCAGGAAAGGAATAAAATGTGAAGTTTTCTCTAAAGAACAGTCAGAAGTTGAAGGCCTGTAGGTGACAGAGATTAAGGTAACAAAAGGAGCCTTGTGATTGGTGTCTACTGCAGGCCACCCGATCAAGTGGTGCCTGTTGATGAGACCTTCTAACTCCAGCTCAAGAGAGGCACTGTGATTGCAGGTGCTCATCCTGCTGGGGGACTTCAATCACCCAAACACCTGCTGTAAAGGTAGCATGGAGAGATGCAGGCAAACCTGGAGGCTTCTGGAATGCACTGGGGATAATTTCCTGAGTCAAGAAATAGACGGCCCCACTAGGAGAGATGCAATATTAGACCCGCATTGCTCACTGATGCCAATGAACTCATTGGTGGCATCAGGATTGGAGGCTGCCTGAGCTGTAGTGTACAGTCAATAGTTTACAAGCTGGTTCTGCCTGGTTCCATGACTAACAGGGCAGGGGGACCACAGACCCATGCCCCGGGAAAGGGAAAAAGGGGAAAAAGGTATAGAGATGGGCCTGAAAACAAAACAGAGGCAATGATCTGAGGAGAAACAAACTAATTTACTAAGACATCAGGATGCAAGATAACATGCTGTAATACAATATAATACAATATAATACAATATAATTAGAATTGAAGGTAATAAATCAAATAAAATGAGATTGTCCAAAAGCTGAAGGCCTTACTCTAATGCTGTGATGAGATGGCACCCGCAACAAGGATGAGCTAGACAGTCAAAAGGGGAGAAAGTAATTTGCAAACAGCTTTTCATCTTTTCCCTCTGAATGGAAAATGGAAACACAAATAATGCAAAGTTCTTTGGGGTATGTAGTATGTGGTTCTTCTTCTCTTCTGAGAGCTGGAACTATCCACAGTCCCTGGAACTGTAGCATTAATTCTTTAACTCCCAGTGCACTGCATGATGTTATGATGTGGAATACAGATAACCAAAAGTCATAAAACCTTGACAAATAGCCATGCTATATTTGAGTTCATGCTCCAGAGGAATATTAGACAGAAAAATAAAAAGAATGAGTGTCCAAACCACTGCTGGAAGTGCAGTGATCATGTTACAGCCAGTGCTGAGACAGCTGGCTGCACCCATTGTGCTGGTACCATTATGGACCGGTTCCTGTTAAGACACAAGCGTAGCCTTGGCCCCCATGTTATCAACAAATAGGGCCCTTCTCATTGATTAGAATTCTGATTTTTTACCATAACCTGTGCTCTTTACTTGACAGGAGGTAAAGCATTTTGACCAAAGTACTTGTAAATTGGGGGGCCCTCTGTTGTCCACCGATCTGGAAAATTAAGAACATAACATGCTTTAGCTATTCTTTCCTATTTGAATACCCTCACTCTCCCTTTTTTGTTTGTTTATTAGCAAACTATTACACTATAAAATAATAGCATTAACTATATTAATGACATAATCATCATAACTTAATCAAAGCCTCGATTGATAACACACTAAACATCAGAGTTACATAGAAGGTCATGATTTTTTGAGTCAACATATACACAACACAGGCATTTATTTTAGTCAATTATGTAAGAGGAAAATGGAAACTTTCTAAGCTAATGCATTATTACTTATTGACCCCTGAGAGACAGCAAACCACCAAAAACACGCCGACAGTGGATGCGATAGGCAGTGCCAGCAGGGTGTCCCCTACTTCAAAGTGCACTTTTCCTTTCTCACCCATCGCAGACTCTCTCCTGCTTTTATTTTTCTCAGGGTCTGCAGGCTTTTTCCACTTGTGCTCCACATCTGCATGGCCAGCGCATGATACAGAGCCTAGGTTGAATACCTGCTCACAAAATAGAACAAACCACTAAATTAGATCTCTCTGCAAAACAAAATACTCACAGGAAGTTATTTACAGCTATAGTCACTTACTGCCATTGTTTCTTGCATTACCCTTAGCTCCATTTTTTATTTAATTAGTAAGCTTTCTTCTGCTGAACAGCAGCTCCCACCACTACAAAAATCATCTATGAGTAGTAATTCTTGACGCAGCACAGAGAGGCACCTGCATTCACCAGAAAATAAACATCCTTTCCCTGCTGTGAGCGCACTGCATTCAGTCCATTGGGGCAAAACTCATCCTGGGCTCTTTCAGGTCCTGCCTTAGTGCAACTGCTACTCTTCCTTCCAATTTCTTTCTTTCATTACAATCCCTGTTTCTATATACTTTCCAAGCCTCCTTGACTAATTTGCCCAGGTCCCTTACTTCAATTCCATTAATCTGTACACTCTGACTAGCAAAAGACCTTTGGAGGTGTAAACAAGTTCAGCAGACATGGAGGCATTTTACCAGTATTTCATAGTTGTAGGTGGCACCACCTCGTTATCCTTAGGAAAGTCTGGAGCTCCTTAGCTGTTTGAGGTTCCTTCCTCACTGTTCCTGAGGATTTGGGATCCAGCAGCAATTTCATAACTCAAATAGGTTCATAACTCATAACTCAAACAGGCCATGCCACCTGGGCTTTCTGTGGAGAAACTCGACAGCCACTGAGTCTTAGAAAGTTTAGTAAACTAATTGTCTATTTTATATGTCTATGTTACCTCCTTTGTTTTGGTAGCTATCAGGTCATCCATGTCTTCGAATTTGAGGGAGTACTGTTTAATCCGAACCAGCTGAGCTCCCTGCTTTATTCCGAGTGCTACCAGTGCTGCATTCTTAGCCCTACTTGGGGTTTCTACTACCCACACCCCAGGATAAACTTGATGACTTACTTCATCTATGTTCTGGTCCCAGCACAGCTAATGATTAATGCTAAACTAAACACCTCTATTAACTGTTCTTTTACCTTAAATTCCCATTTTCCTTTAAACTTTATTTCCGTTTCCAGTTGTTCTAGTACATCTTGCCCTAGAAAGGTTTTGATGAATTTGGCATGTAGAAAAATTTGTGTATGCCTACCTGTTTACCTATAGTAAGTTGTAAAGGCTTAAGAAAGTAAACCTCACTTTTGCCCAGTAACTTCCATTATGGTTACAAATTCATCACTTACTGGAGTTAGAAAAGTATTTAACACCGGAGAAGATGCTCCAGCATTTACTAAAATTCCACACTTTGCTGCAATTCCTTCCCTAGCTTAATTTTCTCCACCCTTAATTGTTCTTGTATCTGTTAACAAATCCAGTGCTGCTTTTTGCACTAACTGCTTTTCTATTCAATGAGGGCGGAACCCTCCTGTACCCTGTCTGCCCCTCCTTTTTCATCTCTTCCTGAGGAGATCTCTGGGTCCCAGAGCTCTGCTCTCAGCTCCTTTCTCCTAAGGCTTCCATGCAAACACTGGGATATCAAGTTTCCTAGATCTCTGCAGATAAAGGCTGTTCTTGTTTCTAATTTTTCGTTTTTGTCCCAATTCACAAGTAACACTTTGTTTTCATTCTGATTACAAGCCGTGGGGGGAAGAGCAGTGCAGAGGATGTGTTCTCTTGCCAGATCTTATCTGGTTTGGCTAGAGCAGATCACAAACATTATTTCTAACTCACTGTTCTTCCTTAACCTTTTTACTGTTTTTCGTTGTCATTTTTTGTTTGTTTTTCACAATTCCACTATTCATACCCTCAATTACACTTGATACCATGTACCATTAATAATTCCAGTTCCATAAAGCATTGACATTTACACTTCTGTATGCTGTTAACAATTACATTTCCATATACCATAAACATTTACACTTTCATATACCATAAACATTGAATAACCACAAAGACAGTGACAATAACCAGTCAGTTTATCCTAAGGATTCTTCCTCTCCTCCAAGTTATAAGTGGGAATGGGCCTTCCCATTGACCTGACTCCAGATTCTTTACTAGTATCATAGTTTTTCCATGAATATTTACTTTTTCCTCATTAGCTGAAACAAAATGAGGGCTATTGGTTGTCCTTCGTATTCATATCCTTGATTTTAAAAGTTCAATACATGTGTAGTTTTAGCAAGCCTTCCTGCTGGAAGTGCCTTCTTCATTCCCTCTTTTTTGCTTAAGTAGCATAGTTTTAAGGATGCTATGGGTATACTCAACTATGGCTTGTCTTGTAATACTGTAATACTTTCTGGGATATATATCCCGTGCCATTATCTGTACAGATGGTAGGGCTGTTTTTCATACTTTGAGGTACTACCATCCACTGGGTTGGTGCTGACGCTTTACAGAGGGGATGGAAAAAGCAAACCTAGGAGCACTGTGGGAGTCCAGAGAGATGGTGAAAAAACATCTTTTAAGTCAATAGCATTAAAATTCCTAAAACATCAAACTTCTGTGGGGGTCTCCGTTGATCCAAACCCTTCAGCACCCCTTTTCATGGGCGCAGCTGGCACTGGCTGTGCATGAGAATAAATCAGTTGAGCAATACAAGTGCCTGCCAGTACTTTACGTGGGGGCATGGGTATGACTGTGTGTCACAAGTCCTGAAGGACATTATACAATAACACTTCCCAATGTGGCTCTTAATCCAGGGCTATGATAACAGGGAAGACTTTCAAAATATCTGTATCTCCGGCTTTCCTAGCCTCCCTCCAAACAGCTGTGCATGCGTCACATAGATCAGAAGTGGACAAATCTGTCTCTTCTTCAGGGTCTATGGGGCCAGGATCAAAAGGTTAGCTGGGATCCTCAGGAGGGGAAGCAGTAAAAATCCCATCTGATGGTGGTAGCTGGGGAGTGGATGGCATTGCAGGCTGATCTGTAGAGCCACTAGCCACCGTCTTGCCCTCAGGCAGACTGGGAGTATCAGATTGCAATCTGAAGTGGCTGTTTAGGACTTCAAAAATCTTTCTTTAAGTCTGGAGCAATCCGAACACTGTCTTAGCACCCTTAGTTGCAGCGTCCCACAGTCTCACCCTGATCTGGTCCCATACTTCAGGATCATAAATTGTCTTATTTGTGATAGCGGGGACACTCTTGGTAGCCCATACAAGCATTTCCTGTAAAAAACAAACAAACAAAAACAGAAACAAAAAAAACCAGTGGACACTGTCTTTCCCCATTTTTTAAGAATGATTTTAAAAGTAGGACATTCTTTTGTTCCAAGGTCATATTATTTTGCATGATAACACAGTCTCTTATCTTTGTCCAGCGAAAGGCAATTAGAGCAGTTGGGGATGATGAATCCTCATGTTGCGCGTTTCTCTCAACGCACCCGTGTTCATCTCAATGCACCCACGTTTATCTCAGTGTGCTCCATGTTTCTCTCAACGTGCTCATGTACAGGTTTATTGTGTTTCTCTCAATGCACCCATGTTTCTCTCAACATGCTCCGCGTTTATCTCAATGTGCTCCAGACTGGTCAGTCGTCAAATTCAAGTTAAGTTTCAGGTACCTGTTTGTTCTTACCCCTGTTTGTTCTCTTACTCCTGTGCCTGTTCGTTCTCTTTCTCATGTCCCTGTTTGTTCTCTTTCTCATGTCCCTGTTCGGGTGCCATTTGTTTCAAGAGGGCATCAAGCTCCCTTGCGGGTGTGGCGAAAGAGGTGTGGACTCCTTCGCTGGTGCAGAACAAAGAACCTTTATTGTAGGTGCTGAGAGCATTTTATACCTGCACAACACAATAGTTTTGCCTCGCAACCAATACTGGTTACATGTAAGGGCTAGGACCCTTGTGGGTATTTGCATCCAACTCAAGTTACTGTTGAGCTTTACCACTCATTAGCAATACAACGGCCTTCTTTATCCCACGTATCACAGTTAAATAAGAAGAGTCTATTAGCTGGAATGCACAATAGTACTCTAACATTGCTTAATTATCTCCAAAACCTGAAACTAGCTTATTCTACACTAGCACATATTTTTTTTTCACAACACTTCATTATGTAAAACTATTCACAGAGTTCATACTTTACATACAAAAATAGCTATGAAAAATAGCTAAGTTCTAGAGAAATGTTTTATTTACCTACACTGATATGTGACAGAAATGAGTATTTTAAAGCAAGTTCATATTTATTAGTCCCATAATTCCATCATATTTCTGCTACTTGAAATCTTCTATATGTAAAAATAATTTGATTTCTCTCCCAAAATTTCATCTATTAAGTTGTATTAGATGGCATCTTATTCCACTCAGAGGGTTCTGAGGAAGTGAATCTATCTCCTGAGTAGTGCCTCTCCTGGTCAGCAGGGGTCACTACCGCAACAGGGTCATGCAAAACTCAGAGGAATAATGCACATCAATTTATTGCTTTCTTAACAACTAATATTCTACTTGGAGGTAAAATTGGCTAATTTGCTAATCATGATTAGTAAGCATTACACATAAGGCAATATTAGGCAGTGGTTACTGCAAAGACTGAAAGAATAAAAGTGAAAGAGTAAAAGAGTGAAAGAGGAAAACAAAAACAAAAGCAGAAAATGGGAAAAGACAGACAGACAGATATAAAAACACAGCAAAACAATGTGATTCACCATTCCTTGACTGAGTGATGCTGGTGCTGATCTTCAGTAGTGGTGAACCATCCAAGGTTGTGGTGGTCTGTTGACAACTAACAATAACAGTAATAATTTATTTTTCCAAGTTTTATGCAACATTGATCTCTTCAGAATCTATTTTGGTGATATGTTCTGGATATGAATTAGCAGAAGAAAAAAAAAAGCCTCCTCTAGAGACTGGTTCTCCACTGTGCCTCCTGAGTTATGCTGAGAAAATCAAGCTTGCATTTATATCCATGGAATGACTTCATACTAGATATGATCTGGCAAATATATATATATATTTATATCTATTATATTATATCTATTATATTATATTATATATAATATAATATATTATTATATATTATATATAATAATATATAATAATTATATTATATATTATTATATATACATTATCTATTATATATATATTATATATTATTATCTATTATATATATTATATATATATATATATATACACACATCCATATATACTTACATATAATTTTATATATATATATAATTACAGTCACTATTTTTTTTTCTATTGTAATTTCCTGAAAACAGAAATCCTTTTTTTAAATTGATGTATTTTAATGTTAAAAGGTAATAAAACACCTATCTTTCCCTCTGTCAAAATTAATTCAGTTAATACATTGACATATGTTGACAATATATTGGTATGACGGTATGCTATAGTACATAGGGGACCACAAAGATGATCAGAGCGTTGGCACACCTCTCCTATAAAGAAAGGCTGAAGAAGATGGGCTTGTTCAAACAGGAGACTGAAAAGCTTCAGGGAGACCTCATTGAGGCCTTTCAGTATTTAAATGAGGGCATATAGATAAGATTTCTTATACAGTCTGATAGTGACAGGATAAGGAGAAGGAGTTTAAAATGAAAAGAGAGGAGATTTAGGGTACGTTAGGAAATTCTTCGCTCACAGGGTGGTGAAGCAGTGGAACACGTATAAAGAAGCTATGGATGCTCCATCACTGAAGTGTCATTGTTTTGTGATTTTTGGTTTTCAGTATTCCACATCATAACATCATGTGGGGCACTGGGAGTTTAACTGTTAATGCTCAAGTCCTGGGTACCTGCCCAGAAGAGAAAAAGAACTACATTCCCCAGGGGACTTTGTGGACACAGAGTGGAGATAGAACTCCTGGAAAGGTCACCGGATACGCTCTTCTTCATCCGCTCTTGTTCGTCAGCTCTCCTCCTGTCTCCGTGCTGCTCAACTGGACTGCGCATCTCACCTCAGCTTTGTGGTGAGGCCTATCCACCTTTCAGACATTCTCTCTCATTATATTTGATTTACTAGCTTCAATTCTAATTGTATTGTATTATAGTGTGCTATCTTGCATTCCGATACTATATTTAGTAAATTCGTTTTTTTCTCCTCAGATTATTGCCACTGTTTTTAATTATTTTGGGGTCCCCTGTTCCCTTTTTTCCAGAGGTGTGGCTATTGTGAAATCTCTCCGCCCTGCTAGTCATGGAACTGGGCCGAACCAGCCCATAAACCATTGACACTGGAGACAAGACAAGAACAGGTTGGATGGGGCTCTGGAAACCTAACAGTGGGTGACAACACTGCCCCTGAAGGCAAAGTTTATCAAACTATGTAATCTTTAAGCTCCATCCAACTCAAGCTATTCTATGAGGTGGGTTCAGCAATAGGGTTCTATATATTATTTAAGGACAAATGTATTAGTTAAGAAAAAAAAAACTTATGTGCACTAGTTCTAAAACTTTCCAGTTTAATATTGTTTGGTGTGTGAACAATCTTGTTTTTCTGAAAGATCCTTGCTTCTCTGGAGCACTGAAGTCATTATAGACTACATCTGCCTTTGCATCCACCAGGTAAAAGGATTTTTTCTTGGGTTTCACATTATTTATTTTGCATTGTAGCGCACCAAGATAGAAAGTTGTTCATTATGGCCTAGCAAGGAATGGAAATTTGCCGTACTGGGGAAAAACATCTAAAATGTTGGCTAGCGAGCACTGGGAGGAACCTGAAAACTATTGTCATGAGGATGAAGTAAGGGAGCAAAGATTCCGAAAGCTATCACTGTGCATGCCCAGCGGGACATTAGTGTGTAACAGTGTCTTTTTGGAAAAGAATGAATATGTATGCCAATGTATTGCATACACATGTCTTCACTGTTTAAATGCAGAACCTAAACTCCAAGAGAAATGCCTCTTTCTAACATTATACTGGAGCTAGAGAATTCCATGGAGTTTCCATAGTTTCCATGGAAATAAAGAGAAAGCATTACTTTTGGAGTGACTTACGTACTACAGAATATTCACACTTACTGTACTGCCTTTGGATTTGTTCAAACAGGCACTTTCTGCTTCCAAAGGGAGATTATTTACATCTATCCATACAGAGTAAGCCTAATGCTGTGTTGCACCACTAGGTCTATAATGTGAATTTAGATTAGGTAGTAGCATATATCTCCTTTTCAATAAATTCCTCATAGGAAATTTCCTTTCTCCTTTTAATGTATTTCACAGTACAATATATACTGTACCTTCGCATCAGTGTTTCATCATTGCTATTCTTTCTTTGCCTGCTTTTTAGGACAAGTAGAGTAAATTGCTATTTAGGAAAACCTATATCTACATTAATTCTATATGAATGCTAGAAAAGTATTTAAAACTAGACTTAGATCATAAATGGGCAAAGGGTAGTGAATTCCAGCATTAGTAACAGCTAACTACCGTTAATTTATTTCACCTGAATGTACTCAATGGGATTTTAAAAACATCATGATATAGATAGCAGAGGCATTACATTTTGCCCATTATTCTACAAAGAACCACTTGAGACTCTAGTATCTTTATCTCACAAGACTCTTGAAACCTTTTCTTTATTCCTGTACTCCAAAAGTTATTTTGTTTTTCTGAAGGACAGTCACAATGGGTGATCCTATTACAGCAATTTTCCAAGAAAAGAACCTATGACCAAGGATTGTCCTCCAAAGCTAAACATAATAGAGGATATGAAGACTTTCCCCTCTCCCCCACCCCCCCTCAGGTTTTCTATATAAAAAAGAATTACAAAGCTAGTAATAATCCCTTTTGTGTCAATGATGTTTCTGTTCTATTAAACCTTGGTCAAGCCTCAGAAATCTAGGCTTTTTGAAGAAGTACTTAAAATCACTTCCAATGGTGCTGCTTTCTTTAAAGCTTATCACTGCAGTAGGTACTTTTAGACACAACAGATTTCTGCCATGTATTTATTCTTTCCCTTGCCTAGCCTTTGATTATTATTCTACCTTCATAAAAGTAATTTTCCTCTCATCAGTCTGCTTTTTCACCATTTTAAAAGTGATTTACATGCCTTAAAAAAAAAAAACAAAAAAAAAAAATTTTTTTTCCCCAGTATATGTAAAATACAAAAGCACTTACAGAATTAATTCTATTTTTGAAGGCTAAGATTCTGGAGGAGTCATGGGGAGAATGGTAAGCAGGCAGACAGTTAGCTTTGCTTTATAAATTTTGTCGAACTCAGTTCCTTTAGAACCTGTCATAATCCTTCAAGACATTTTAAGAGTTAAAAAAAAAAAAAAAAACACAAAAATAAAACATCTATGTGCAGTTCATTTGCTCCTACCATTCCAAACAATCATGTTGAGTAATTTCTATTTCACAGCTAGATTTGAAGGGAAAAAAGCAACAACAACCACAAAAAAAGGGCAGTTGCAGCTAAGCTCAGGTTTTTCTTAATTAGCATTTTGTTTTAATGATAGACTTAAGTGACATTGTGAGAGCTCAGTTCTTTTCATGGAAGATTCAACAGGCAAAGTTCCTGACTTCCTAGAACATGAGATAACTACAAAGTATGTAAAATCTCTCTCCCTTTTCTTTTTATTTTTTCTTTCTTTTTTTATTTTTCCCCTTTAAATATTTTATGCTTAATCTTTGGTAAAAGGATTCCAAACCTGGCAGGCTAACACTTCTGTCTTTTCGCTGTCATCAGTTTTAAAAGGATTGTGATTGATTCTATCTGCACCCCTTCACACAAACTTAGAGATCAAGGACACTGTGAGCTTCTATTTTTTACTTCAGGTAAGTATTCCTCTTTTTTTTTTTTATTGCTACTAAGTCTTCTTGTTCATTCCCATTTAAGAAAAAATTTCAAGTTTCCAAGCACAAGCATATTAGAAAGAAACTAAGTTGTCCAAACATAGACACTGTTCTGAGATGTAAGATATTCTATATATGAGAATCAGGTTCATAGATATGACACATAAAATTTTCTATCAACAAGAAGACTGACCACACTGCCTAAGATGATGTTTAGACAAATGAATCTTGTGCATTTTTCAATAAATTGAAAGCTGTTGTTATGAATTTTCCAGAGTATAATTCAAGTTAAAAGATGCATAGCACATAGCTTTGCCATTTTTTTTTCTCCTCTTTTCCTTTTCCCCTTGCTTTTGCTTTTTTTTTTTTTTTTTTTCCCCTTGATACTTTTTTTGTTTTTTTTTTTTAAATAAGTTACCATTTGTGGAATAATCACAAATCACAGAACCATAGAACAATGACTTTTTTTCTTTCTTTCTTATGATTACAAATTTTCTGAATATCAGTATATTCTTGTTGACTTTTGTCCAGTCACTGGACATCTCTAAGAGCCTGGCTTCATCCTCCTAGTACCTTCCATCCAATATCTATGCATGCTGATAAAAATCACCTGGAGCTTTCTCTTCTCCAGGCTGAACAACTCCAGCTTTCTCACTTTTACTTTATATGAAAGATGCTCATGTCTCTTAAACATCTTTGCGATCCCTTTATTTGACTCACTGTGCAGTGGCTCCTTGTCTCATTTTATTCTGGGTAGCCCAGAATGGAATGCAGAACTTAAGATGTTCCTTATCAATGCTGAGAAGAATCACATGGAATAACAGAATTACAGAGGTTGGAAGAGACCTCAGGAGATCATTGAGTCCAACTCTTGTGCGAAAGCAGGTTCTCTACAATTTGTTGCACAGATAGGCATCCAGATAAGTCTTGGATATCTCCATAAAAGGAGACTACACAACTTCTCTGGGCAACCTGTTCCAGTACTCCATCACCCTCACCATGAAGAAGTTCTTCACCATGTTTGTACAGAACTTCCTATGTTCAAGGTCTAGGCCATTACTCCTTGTCCTGTTACTATGCACCACCAAGAAGAACTTGGCCTCATCCATTTGCCTCCCATTCCCCTTTAGACATTTGTAAATATTAATCAGATCCTCCCTTGGTCTTCTTTTCTCTTAGATTGTGCAAAGGCTGTGTAAGTACTGATAATTCACACAAGAACTCCTCATATTTTTGGGGGAGATTTTGAGAAATCAGTCTACAAATGTGGACATAAATCAAATCATTTGGTTTTGAACACCACTTCCCTTACATAAATACGGTCCAATAGTATAATTCTAGAACTGTGAATTGTGATAATATATTAATTGCAGCCTTAGGAGTGAAAGATAAAAAAAGGTTTGGAAAAGTTTAAGCTTTGTAATTATGGACCTTTTTCTTCTATGGAAGTAAAATAAAAATATATAAATTAAATTTGTTTAAGGAATTGTTCATGTTTGTTTATTAAAAGAATTGAAAGGAAGAAAGGAGAAGAAAAGAAAAAAGGAGAATAGCCATCATCAGTATCTTCAGGTAAGACATAACTGAAATAATAACAAATCTCAGTACAAACAATATCTCTCTGAAACCTAACTTTACTACAAAAATCAAAGAAATCAAAGAAAGCCCAGACTCAGATATCCATTACATTAATTTTCTTTGCATTCTGTTCCGCAACAGAATAATTAACAGCTTTTCATAGAATCTAGGAACTGGATGCTTTGGTCTGTATTCCCTTTGAAATATATGTCTCCCTGAATACCAGCGTAAGCCCATTTATTTATTTATTTATTTATTTACTTACTTACTTACTTACTTACTTACTTACTTACTTATTTTTCCAAGGTGAGGGGGTAGGGGGAGACCCCAAACAATGGTTGTTTGACTAAAACATGAAAAATCCAGCTTAGAGAAAGCTTCAGCTTCACAGAAGAACAAGGTTTCAGGAAGACATAAATATTTAAGAAATACTCAAACCTGTGCTACCCTAAGACATATGCTTGTCTAGAATTGGAAGACCTGTTTTACATGTAAATGATAGAAGACTGAGGAAATCAATGGTGTAACAATGTGATTAGATTAGTTTGCATAGGATTTTATTGCAAACAGTATGTAAGCTGCTGCAAATTTTAATGTTTGTTTCTCTGTTCTCTGTTAATAAATCATGACCATTATTAAATTTCTATGAAGCTTTGTAAATCCACCCTTGATTCCTGTTTCCCTGTCTGCCACAGAACGTCCCAAGACCTTTTTTTTTTCTCTTTTTACTCCTGATTTTTGCAATTCTTGTGTCAAATTGAGATTTACTGATAAACCAGTATGTTGCAGACAATAAAATCAATTGTGCGTGCCTTGGAAAGGTTCCATCTGAACGTTTTTCCTTCTAAAGTGCTACAGTTATTGAAAGATGATCCTAATGTATTTATGCTCTCATGGATTTTTAATGTAGAATTGCTGAAGGATAAATGTATACAACACTGAAATAATAATACTGTAAGTAAAATATATATACTGAGTGAATAGTTCTTGGAAATAGCCTTAAAGAACTTAGACATTTATGCATTTTTATTATTGTAAAGATTTTCTACTTTTTTCATTAAGTTCAAGATCACATTGCTAAGTAAAAGCTTATGTCAATAGGTAGTGCATTAATCTCACTGTTTTGTATCAGCATCATGAAAAATACATCTGCAAATAAGAAACAGAAGAATGTATTTTCTTTCTGCGCATCTTGGACACATTATTAGTAACTGTTTCAAATTACTGTTTCAGTATATAAGTTAAGATAAATTGAAACGGGACGTGTCAATACAGACAGCAGTTTAAATGGACAAAGGGTGAAAGAATGCTTAATATTACCTTTGCTATTAAAATTTTGCCTAATATTCGCATGCATCGCTGTCTTACGTTACATTATTAGAACTGGCATTTACCTATGGTGCTTGGTCTGAAACTTATTTCCTTAATACCTTTACAAAACACGTTTGTTTCTTAACTGAATGTAACACAAGAAGATCCCAGCAGACTCACTTGCAATTGCTAATAAAGTAAACACTGAATGATACTTCAAGATATTGATGTATCTTGGGATCAGCTAGAATGAATATAGTGGTAGCTGCATCTCTGTAAAACTTGGCTCCAAAAAAAAATCAGACCTCTATTTTTCAGATGTCAAATTTTTATGTTCTAGTGAGGGTGTTACCATGTTCCTAAACACGCAGCTTGTAACTCCTCCATAATAAAAATAATCTAGGAAAAAATGTTCAGCCATACATACAGGACTTTCTTTCATTTTCCCTAAGATTATTTCTGGCTGACAGGAGAATGTTTCTCATTCTCTGTTATGTTTCTCTAGATGAAAATACAAATGCCAAGCATGCATTATTCAGAAAGATGTACTGTCAGGTTTCTTGTTCTATTGCACCTTAGCATCTGTCCTATTTTTTTTTTCCTCATATCTGTAATTTTTTTCTTCCTTGTGATTATTCATCCTCTTAAATCCTAAGTAAAAGATATGGCAATGGGTTTTAATCAGTTTCTTGTTGACAGATTTGCTTAGAGCAGAGGTTAATTAAGAACTAAAGACATTATCCATGAGTTAAGGGAAGTAATTAAAGAATTTAACAAATACAACTCTGCTGAACATCATCTTGCTCAAAGAACAATCTGAATAATTCTACAGTATCTTAAAAGCTTTTAACTTTATCTTTAAAGTGAAATGTCATAAAGGTTCACTTTTATGTTACTGTCTTCATTAATGAAGTTTTACAGTTTTTTCTTCTGTTGTTGTTGTTGTTCTCCTCCCCCAGTCTCTTTTGCATTACCAATTTTAGTTTAGGAAAAAAATATATATATATATTACTGCATGTATATTTATATGAACACACATAAGCAACTGTAAATGTTTACTTCTACTGCCTACAGTTTTGACAAAATTTTAAAATAGTGAAATAGTGTCTTAACCTAAGACAATGACCTACATGAATTTCACAAGCTATTCACTAGATAGCATTTCTGATGGTAATTAGTTTTTGATGTTCAGTGGTTGAATAATTTTGTTTTGAGAAGGCATAGCCTTTGAAAACTTCTTTTTTACTCAAGTGTGAGAAGTGACACATATTAACAGATCAAGAAAGATTTTATTTTATTTTATTTTATTTTATTTTATTTTATTTTATTTTATTTTATT
>NW_024962262.1:30624620-30630104 GCF_019238085.1 Lagopus leucura
TTTTATTTTATTTTATTTTATTTTATTTTATTTTATTTTATTTTATTATTTTTTGTCAGGGAAACACACATAAAATGTTTATCTCAGCTGCTAGTAAAAGATTTTAATATAGATATCCAAGAGATTATCCACTCAGTTCAAATACATTTTTGTACAAATTCTTAAGTTTTTTGTTGGTTGTTTTGTTTTTTGTTTGTTTTGTTTTGTTTTACTTAATGAGTTTCTAGGAAACAAAACCTGTTATCTATTTGGACCCTATTAGTTGGAACTAATGAAATGTAAAGCCTCATATATTTTACTGTGTTTCACTGCAATGTGTTTAAAGCTCACTGTAACTGCTAGTGCTTACTGTAGATTAAAGATAATAGGAAAGGGTGGGAAATAAAAACAAAGAATAGTTCCTCAGTCTAGTATTGTGGGATATTGGATAATACATTCTCATGTATTACTTATTTCACTGTATTTATCAAAGCTTCATGCAGTGCTGTTCTGAGAAACAATTTATTCATTGTCACTGAGTTTTCTTTTTGCAGTAACAATGTTCCTATTTGAACTTCATTATTTCCTTATGAAATTTAGAATTATGTATTGGAGTCTTTCAGAGCTATACATGTTTTCCTACCTAAATATATTTTCAGAACTGCACTTTACATATGAGCTGGTCACATCAAGCTTGAAAAGATACTTTCATGGTGTGACTTAGTTGATTGAATTTTAATATCTATTGTAGGATATTAAGATAAATTCCTAAGAATATTGTTAGAAAGAAAATTCAGGTTAATGGCTACACACCAAGTAGACAAACATTGTAGATAACAGCAGCATCTACATTTGGACAGTTTAATCCCATACAGTACATTAATTCCAATATCCTATGAAATTTGTTTCAGATGGCTTAGAAAGTCATACAATCTCAAAAAAATACATAAAGGTTCAGAAATCTATCTTTTTGGACATTGGGAAACTGACTGTTCTCAGCACTGCTGCATTTCCAGTTTCTAGGTCTTAAGAATATCAGATTCCTAAGCAAGGTATGAATAAATACGGACTAGCTCAAGCTAGATTTAAGCTGTTAATTAATGATGGATGTCTATAGGTGCTGGCCTGTGAGAATCCTTCTTTGTTTTTTGGCTCAAAGCTTGCTTCCTGAAGTATTTCTTGTGATGAGACCCTGATTGATTTATTGAGGAGGCAAGTGATGGGTGCTACCGTGTGACAATCAACATCACTGTGGACATTTCAAAGCACCTTCCTTTACAGTTGCTTGCCTCCAGAAGAGAGTGCTCAGGAGTGTTTACTGGTGGAAGATCTGGCCTGTGACAAAACAGCTCCAGCCAGGTATGAGAAAATTGGGGAATGATACCATCGTGTCCTGTGAAAAACAGGATGCAGGTGGGCATCCCTGCTCCCTCTTATCTACTGGCAAGGCCTGGAAGATGGGAACAAAGGAGTTTCTGCTGAAATCCCAGAGCCAGAAGCTGCCACTCCAAGGAGAGCTGACTCAACCACTTTGGATTTGAGCTGTCACTCCAAAGAGAGCTGATTTGACCACTTTGGACTAATAAATAAGTTGGTACTACCATTGAAAAGGGGCCATCATAGCCATGGTCACCTTCGTTGTCAACAGAACAGCAATGCCTGATGGCCCACCACTACTGAAGATCAGTGACTGAACTACGAACCACGCTGGATCCATGGAGGTGACTATCTCCCTCTTGCTTCCTATAAAGGCTTCTTGATTCTTCTTTCCTATCTTTTCTATCACCCTTGTTTCTTTTCCCATTACCCTAATTCATAACAGCATCTGTCCTCCCACATCTCCCTGATTAAGATTTGTAATAAACTGGTCAGACCAACATTTGAACCGTTGTTTCTTAGTCTCATGCCAGGTATAAAGATATCAAAGAACCTCTTCTCCCTCCTACAAACTGGAACGAGACATGGTCAGATGGCCTGGTCGGAGGAGTAAGCAGATTAGGGAAAATATCACTAAGAACAGAAATTGCAGTAAGTTCCAGGAAGTGGATTGGGAAACATAGAGTCACATGGGCTATTTGCCAACATACTGTTCTCTGTGTCAACACTTGAAATCAGCCAATGAAACTTCTTCAAAATAAAGCAGGTGGAAAAATGTTGATTTACTTAGAAATAGAGACTAGTAAGTTTCTTTGTATTTTATTTTGATCATGAACAAACAAAACTCATTTTTTCCCCTTATTTGTGTAAAAATTTTATGAGTTTAAGACAACACGTGCTTGAAAATTCTTTCACTGTGTAAGAGTATAGTGGATAACAGGAAAGATTTTTAAATGTATGCTTATTTTAATATGTATTTCCCTTACAATTATAGTAGCAGTTTTATATATATTTTTCCCCAGTTATACTCTCATTCCTCTCTAATGCTTCTGTGACCTTTTGTTACTTTGAAATATGGATTCTTGTATGTTTCAATAAAAGTTCTCTCCTTTGAAATGTAGGCCTTTTAAATACAGTTCAGGAGGTTATAATTTTGACCTGCTTAGGAAAAAAAAAACAAAAACATTAATATCTGTTTGGAAGATAGATTTTTCAGAATGAAAGCATTGTTATTCATTAGGATTCATCTTCTTATGTTATGCAGCAATATCACTTGGGAAACATACAAGAAACCAAACCGTGGCAAACTTTCTAGCAGTATCGAATTTTCTTAACCTTTGTTTCTTTTGTTTCTCATTAAGAGAGGGCTAGAGAACAATATTACTTATCAAGCTAGAACTATAGAAGTCTGTGAATGAAATTGAAGTTGTCTTGCTAGACTGCCTTTCATCATGGTAATGGCTTTTTCCCACTTATTCAGTATTTTTCACTTTCTTATCCTCCCTTCGATTCTCCCTTCTCCCCTACATTTAATGCATGCAAGCATATTTTCAAAGGATAGAAATTATATACAGTTTAAAAATGGAGAGATGTTTATGTACCTAATTATTCATAGAATCATAGAAGGGCTTGGGTTGGATGAGTTCTCAAAGATCATCAAGATCCCACCCCCTCTAACTCATGTAGGGCCGCCAACCTCCATATCTAATACTAGACCAGGCTGCCCAGGGCCCCATCCATCCTGGCCTTGAAGGCCTCCAGTAACGGAGCATCCACAACCTCTCTGGGAAGCCTGTGCCAGCATCTCACCACTTTCACTGTAAAGGATATGGTGGAGAATCATTTCAAAGGCTTTGCACAAGTCCAGGTAAATGACATCAGTAACCCTCCCTTTGTCCACCAATGCTGTCACACCATCACTGAAGGTCACCAGATTGGTTATGCATGACCTTCCTCTGGTGAAGCCATGCTGGCTGTCTCAGATCACGTGCTCATTCCTCATGTGATCAAGAATGTCATCCAGGAGGTTATGCTCCATGATCTTCCCAGGCACAGAGGTAAAACTCACTGGCCTGTAGTTCCCGGGGTCCTCCTTGCTCTCTTTCTTGTAAATGGGAGTGACGTGACCCTTCCTCCAGTCATCTGGGATCTTACTTGACAGCCACGACTTGTCAAATATGATGGAGAGCGGCTTGGCAACCACCTCAGCCAGCTCCTTCAGAACCCTGGGATGCATGCCATCCTATAGACTTGTATGCATTCAGTCTTGTGAGGTGGTCATGGACTTGCAGTAGGACTCCCCAGTCCCTACCTAGAGGTTTAGGGAGGCAGGGTTCAGAGACATGAGAAATAATAGTATTCTGGCTGCCAGTGAAGAACTCACTCAGTACCTCAGCCTTCACATCTATTGAAGACAGCTCTCTTTTTACCAAAGAAGCTACCAAAGGAGGTACACTTGCTTTGGCCTATCTCTTCTGGCCAAGATATACCTGTAGAAAGTCTTCCTATTGTTTTTCATGTCCCTTGCCAAGTTCAGTTCTGCCTGTGCCTTGGCTTTCCTGTTCCCACATCTGCAAGTCCAGATGGCATCCTAGTATTCTTCCCAGGTAACACGCCCTTGTTTCCGAGGCCTGTGTGTACCTTCCTTTGCCTGCAGTAGGTCCTTGATAAGCCACGCTGTTTTCCTGCCTCCTCTGCCTGCTTTCTTTTTCAGAGGTATGGAAAGCTCTTGTACTCTCAGAAAGGTATCCCTGAAGAGTAGCCAGTTTTCCTCAACATCTTTGTCTCTAAGGACAGCATCCCAGGGAATCTTGGCCAACAATTATGTTAACAGCTTAAAGTTCCAAAGTTCAGGGTCCTGACCCCTCTCTTTGTCAGGCCCACATTCCTCAAGATCACAAACTCGACCAGGGCATGGTTGCAACAGCCCAGGCTGCCTCCAATCTTAATGCCTTTAATTATCTCCTCCTCACTGGTGAGCAGCAGATCCAGCAATGCTCCATTTCTGGTTGGTCAGTCCAATACCTGAACCAGAGAATTATTATCAGTGGATTCCAGAAGTCTCCTTAATCTCTTGCAGGTCACTGTATGGTTTTTCAACAGATATCCAGTTGGTTGAAGTCTCCCACCAGGACGAGAGCCTGTGAGCATGAAGCCTCTGGCAGCTGAAGCAAGAAGGCTTTCCTTGATCAGGTGGCCTGTAGTATACCCCTATCACCAGCTGGCCTTTGTTAGTCCTATCCATAGTTTTTAACCCACAGGCTCTCAGCCTGCTCCTGCCTGTTTCTCAGAAGGAGCTCTGCACAATCTATCCTCTCTTTGACAGAGAGGGCAACTCCCGCACCCTTTCTACCTTGTCTATCCCTTCTAATGAGCCGGTACTCCCCAACGGTGGTATCCCAGTTGTGGGAGACATTCCACCACGTTTCCACGATAGCAACAAGAATTTTCCAAGGTCATCACGTTTTCCAACTCCTCCTGCTTAGTTCCCAGATTGTGTGCATTGCTATAAAGGCACTTCAGCTGGGCTTTCTGTCTCACCGCCTTTCTAGAGGATCTAGGTTCCATTAGAGTAACAGCATTCCGCTATGTCAATGGTTCTTCTCCATTCCTTTGTAGTCCACCCTCTTCACCCATCAAGTTCAGTATGTACCCTCAAACTACCTGCTCAACCCCAGTGGCCCTCATTTTGTCCTCTTCCCCTTTCATAACTAGTTTAAAGACCTTTCAGTGAATCTCTCCAGTTCCTGGGCTAGGGTCCTGTTACCTCTTGGAGACAGTTGAGTTTCATCTGCAGCCATTATGCCAGATGACAAGTAAATTGTCCTATGGTCTAAAGAACCAAAATTCTGGTGTTTGTACTAACCTCTAAGCCACTTATTTATGAGGTGGATTTTCCTGATCCTCTCTATAACTTCCCTGCCACAGAAGGGATGGAAGAAAAAAACACCTGTATACCTGCTCCATCCACTACTCACCACAGACCCTTGAAGTCTTTTTTAATAGTTCTCAGGCTTTTCTCTGCAACTTTATCATTGCTAGCCTGAACTATCAATAAGTGATGATAATCAGAGAAGTGAAACAGACAGGAAGTTTCCTGGAAATATCCCTGAACCATGCACTAGGGAG
>NW_024962262.1:30630204-30645027 GCF_019238085.1 Lagopus leucura
TCCCTTCCCTTCCCTTCCCTTCCCTTCCCTTCCCTTCCCTTCCCTTCGAGTAACATCTAACCCTGAGAAGAGTTTGAATTTTAGTGAAAATAGTTAAAATGGTTGGTAAAAAAAAAAAAAAAAAACTCATCTGTTCTCTAATTTTTAACACCAACTACTTGAGTAATCAATATTTTTGTCTTAACTACTGTATTTAATAAATTTCAGGAAAAATAGCATCACTGTCATAAAGCAGAACTCAACTCTTTCCTGTTATTAACTCTTTTCCTGTTATTTTTCTCCTCAGAGAAAAATAACACAATTTTACATAAAGACAACAAAACATGGCTGCTACACAAAGACACAGTTTTAAAAAATATGAACAAAAAGATAAATCCTTATGAAAGCATAAACTTTGCTATTATCAAGTAATAATATTGATTATTCTCTGGACTAGAATTGCACAAAATGTTTTTAAGAACTCCTTTGTTTTTATTTAAGTTTTAGATACCATTTAGTGTATATATATAATCATTTAATTAAAAATGTGCACCAATTTTAAGGCCATATACACTCATTGGAACAAAACTATTGCATGTGAGCAGTAACCTGAGTCTGATTTTCCATTGATCTTTGTCAATGTCTACAACTTAGTGTCTGAAATTAACTAAATGACTTTCACTTAGTGCAATTTATAGTGATGTAATTTATAGATCTATAAAAATGGATAGTTAAAATTGGACTTTTTTTTTTTTTGTGAGATTTAACTGCTTTAATTGACTAAAGCATCTGTGTTAAAATACAATCACTTTCTGTAATCAATGAAGAAAAATGTTTACTTGGCCAGTTCTTTTCCTGAGCGAATTGAATCTCCTTCTTAAAGTCTCAGCCTACTAAAAACTATATTGTGAACAACAGGGTCATTTTACAGAACTGGATCCCAACATAGATATAAGTGATTTATTTGTTTTTATATAATTTTCTTTAAAATATTGGTCTAACTGTTCTTAGTAAAGCAAAATTATTTCACATTAAGATTCCAATAACAAAATATTTCCAAAAGTAGCCAATATTGATGGGCTTTCATATTTACAACATCTCTTTGCTTTGTGCAAGGTATCAATTTTAACACAGATATGCCTTGCAAATTCAAAAGACTTAGTAGAAGCTTATTTTTTTTTCCTTGGAACAAAAGTGGAGGAAGCTTTTCTGCTTTAAGAAACTGAATTCATCTGCAGTGTATGGTGATTAGACTTACAGTTTCAGTCTTTTCCCAGCTTGCAAAGTACTTCTTAAGGTCACCTGACAGGTCCTAGAAGAACCTGTCCCAAGGAAAGGCAGCAGGCAGATTAGTTCAGCTCAAGAGGAAAGGTTCTCAGGCATGGAAGGTATACCTAATGTTTCCATCTGCAGCTGTCATTGTTAAAATATTTTCTCTCATGAATCAAACATTCTAGTGGGAGAATATGTGAGTATATCCTGCTTTGGGCACAGTCACTGGATTCTGGACCAACTTCTTTGAGGGTTGTAGGATTACAGTTCAAATGGGAACAGGACACAGAGAATCAGGTAGATTCACCTCAAATTGTGGAAGTACTTTTGTTCTTGTTAAGTGGGACGCATGCAGGAGCACTGGTGAGTGTTATCAGTGAGTCCAGTGGGAATACAAACTAAAGAGAAGCCTGTTTAAGGAAAACAGGCCTTTGATACAGTGCCTCATAACATTCTCGTGGAGAAGCTGGCTGCCCATGGTCTGGATGGGTATGCGCTCTGCTGGGTGAAGCACTGGCTGGATGGCCAAGCTCAAAGAGTTGTGGTCAATGGAGTTGGATCTAGTTGGTAGCCGGTCACGAGTGGTGTCTCCCAAGGCTCAGTACTGGGGTCGCTTCTGTTTAACATCTTCATTGATGATCTTGATGAGGGGATTGAGTGCACCCTCAGTAAATTTGCAGATGACACCAAGCTGGGAGGGAGTGTTGATCTGCCAGAGGGGAGAAGGGCAATGCACAGGGACCTGTACAGACCGGATCGATGGGCCAAGGTTAACGGCATGAGTTTCAATAGGGCCAAGTGTCGGGTCCTGCATTTTGGTCACAACAACCCCAGGCAACCCTACAGGGTTGGGGAGGTGTGGCTGGAAAGCTGCCTGATGGAAAGGGAGTGTTCTGATGGACAGTCGGCTGAACATGAGCCAGCAGTGTGCCCTGGTGGCCAAGGAGGCCAATGGCATCCTGGCTTGTATCAGGAATGGTGTGGTGAGCAGGACTAGGGAAGTCATCCTGCCCCTGTACTTGACATTGGTGAGGCCTCACCTCAAGTACTGTGTTCAGCTTTGGGCACCTCAGTACAGAAAGGACCTGGAAGTACTGGAGCAGGTCCAGAGAAGGGCAACAAGGCTTGTGAAGGGCTTGGAAAATCAGCCCTACGAGGAGAGGTTGAGGGACCTGGGGCTGTTTAGTGTGGGGAAGAGGTGGCTGAGAGGAGACCTTATTACTCTCTTCCAGTACTTGAAAGGTGCCTACAATGAGAGCAGGGTAGGTCTCTTCTCACTGGTGACAGGTGACAAGACGAGGGGAAATGAACTCAAGTTGCGCCAAGGTAAGTTTAGGTTGGACATTAGGAAACACTTCTTTACAGAAAGGGTGGTTAAACATTGGAATAGGCTCCCCAGGGAGGTGGTTGAGTCACCATCCCTGAATCTGTTTAAGAGCCATTTGGATGTGGTGCTCGGAGATAACGATTTAGCAGAGAGTTGTTAGGGTACTATGGTTAGGCTGCGGTTGGACTTGATGATCCTTGAGGTGCCTTCTGACCTGAGTAATTCTATGATTCTATGATTCTATGAAACTTTCAGCTCTTTACAACAGATCAAGGATTGCTACATGTAAGAAAGAGTCAGAGTAGGTATACAGGCCAAAATACAAATACAAATCGCCAAGCGGAAGCTATAGCTTCACTGCAAATAAGAGATTACATAAAGGGAAACACTAACATTCTTCTTTTTGTCCTTTTCTAATTTATTTCTCTGTTCCAAAGAGTTGGGGTCAAAGAGAGATAGACAGAGCTGGACTGGTATGGAAAAGAGGGAAACTGTCACTCTATAAATACCTGACTGGGGGAAGGTATAAAAAAGGCAGAGGCAACTTTTTTCCAACAATGCCCACTGAGCACACTCTGAAATAGACATTATACTTAAACACACACAAAAAATGTTTGTTTGTTATGAAGATGTGAACAAATTGGTTGTCCATGGCAGTAGTACATTCTGCTTTCCAGCTTGTCCAGATTTCACCTGAGACAGAGTTGATATTCCTCATGGTGCCTGATATAATGCTGTTTTCACTTCAGGAGAAAAACACTGTTAATAAAATACCAACATTACAGTTGCTGCTCTGCAGTGCCATATAGAGCCAGGAATGTTTCAGTTTTTTAGCTTTTTGTAATGTCCTGCCAGCAAAGGGGCTGGCGGGGCACAAGGAGCTATAAGGAGACAAAATCAAGCCAGCTGACCTAAACTGACCAAAGGGATATTCTATACTATATTATATTTTGTGATAAAAAAACCTCCAAAACTCAGGGTAGTTGGTTAGGGCTGTATCCACTGCTCAAGCACTGTCTGGTCAGATAGCAGGTTGGCAGGGGTGGGAAATTGCTCTGTGCATCATTTGTTTCATAAATATATGTATATAATATGCAGATATTATATATATAATTATTATCATTACAGTTATTCCTCTCTTACTTTTCTGTCTTAGTAAATAGCTTTTATCTCATCCCACAAATTCTTGTCCTTTTTTAATTCCCAGTTACCTCTTCCATCCCACTACCAGGCAGGGAGTGAATAAAAGGCTGTGCAATGTTTGGCTGTTTTCTGTGTTAAACCAAAGCAGAGCCTCAGTGATTGTTTTTCAAAGATAGATACTATGCTGCAACTGTTCAGTGTGCATTACTATTGATACTGAATTTAATATTATTAACATTATTACAGCTCTTTTCAGAAGAAAATAAAAAATGTGATTCAATATTGGGAGCATTAAGAGATAACCCAACATCTCTGAAATGGAAATTAGTTCTGTATAATTAATCTTCTGTTTATTTCTAATCCTTCTTAAATGTACTTGAAGAATAATTTCAAATAATCAAATTTTACATTTTATCTCTTGAATTCCATTGAGAAACATAGAACTTGCTTTGTGTCCTTTGAAGTCTACAATTCATTAAAAAAAAAAAATTATACACAGCAGATTATATATATATTATATGTAACAAATCTGTCACCTTGAGATACATGATTCTTTTAAAACCAACAATTATTTTATTATACTATTTATTCATTTGTTAATATTTATGAAACAGTGTTGTGTAACTTACAGTTCATGTGTCTAAGTAGCAGAAGTACATCAAAGAAAAAAATAGCAGGAAGAATGAGCTAGAAAGTGATATATAATAACAGAGTATTATCCAAGTATTAAACAAGGCAGTTGCAAATGTGTGTTGATGTTATATAAGATATGTGTATTTCAATTCAAAAATTGTTTGCTGCTATTCAGACTGCTACATGTATTTCCTCTTTATATTTGTTCACTTTGAGCAAACTATGATTTTGTCATTTTAACTGTATCTCATTAATAACATGGAAGAGCAGATAAAAATTATGTTGATACCATTTGTATACTGAACTAATGGGAGATACTGGATTTGCATTTATTAGTGAGAAACACACAAAAGAATGTTGCAAAATGAGAAACACGTATAATCTTATCAAACAACTAAAATTAACACACTGATATTTTAGTTGTTGCAGAGTGGTGTTTACATTAAATTAAGATTTTTCTACTTCTCATACTGTCCTAGCACTGAGTTGGATAAGAAGCCAAGAATAGGCAGAATCAGGTCAGCTGATCCAAAGTGATCAAAATAGTATTCCATAAAATATAACACTATGCTGAACAGTAAAAAAAGTCATGGGCCACGGCACACAGCTATCTCCTGCTTAATCTGCTCAAAAGCCTGCTGCTGCTCAGGGCCCCATGTAAACTCATTCTACATTCGTGTTAAATGATAAAGGCGGCTTACAATGAGGCTGTAGTTTGGAACATGAATTCTCCAAAAACCCACTACGCCCAGAAACGATTGTGTCTCTTTCTTATTAGTGGGCGGAAACATGGCAGTGATTTTGTCGATCACATCTGTCGGGATGTGATGATGGCCATCTTGCCACTTTATACCTAGGAACTGAATTTCCTGGGCAGGTCCTTTCACTTTGTTTCACTTAATAGCAAAAACAGCACGGAGAAGGATCTGGATTATTTGCTCTCCTTTCTCAAAAACTTCCTTTGCTGTGTTGCCCCACACAGTGATGTCATCAATGTACTGTAAGTGCTCAGGAGCACCTCCCTGTTCCAGTGCGGCTTGGATCAGCCCATGGCAAATGGTTGGGCTGTGTTTCCACCCCTGGGGCAAACGATTCCAGGTATACTGAATGCCCCTCGAGGTGAAAGCAAACTGTGGCCTACATTCTTTGGTCAAAGGAATGGAGAAAAAGGCATTAGCAATGTCAGTGGTGGCATACCACTTGGCTGCTTTTGACTCCAGTTCATATTGGAGTTCTAATATGTTCGGCACAGCAGCACTCAGTGGGGGTGGGACTTCATTCAGGCCACAGTAGTCCACCGTCAGCCGCCATTCTCCACTGGCTTTACGCACTGGCCATATGGGGCTGTTAAAAGGTGAGTGAGTTTTGCTGATCACTCCCTGACTCTCTAGTTGATGAATCAACTTTTGAATGTGGAGCAAGAAATCCCTGTTGGTGCGGTACTGCTGCCTGTGCACCGTTTTTGTAGCTATCGGTACCTGTTGCTCTTTCACTCGTAGCAACCCCACAACAGACGGATCTTCTGATAGGCCAGGCAAAACAGATAACTGCCTAACACCTTCTGTGTCTACAGCAGCTATTCCAAAGGCCCATCAATACCCTTTGGGATCCTTAAAATATCCCCTTCTGAGGTAATCAATACCAAGTATACATGGAGCCCCTGGGCCTGTCACAATAGGGTGCTTTTGCCAGTCCTTACCAGTGAAGCTGATTTTGGCCTCCAACATTGTCAGCTTGTCATGGTTTTGTGATATTTGGTTTTTGGCATTCCACATCATAACATCATGTGGGGCACTGGGAGTTTAAATGTTAATGCTCAAGTCCTGGGTACCTGCTCAGAAGAGAAGAAGAACTACATTCCCCAGGGGACTTTGCGGTCAGGGAGAGGTTTAACTCCTGGCAAGGTCACCTGATGCATTCTTTTTCCCCTGCCCTTCGTCGTGGGCCCTGCTCTGGTCTCCCTGCTGCTCAACTGGACTGTGCATCTCACCTCAGCGTTGTGGTGGCCTATCCACCTTTCGGACATTCTCTCTCTCATTATATTTGATGTATTAGCTTCAGTTCTGATTATATTGTATTATAGTGTGTTATCTTGCATTCTGATAATATATTTAGTAAATTCGTTTGTTTCTCCTCAGATCGGTGCCACTGTTTTTAATTATTTTGGGGTCCCCTGTTTCCTTTTTTCTGGAGACGCGGATCTGCAGATCCCTCCGCCCCGCTCATCATGGAACTGGGCCGAACCAGCCCGTAAACTTTTGACACAGCTCTTGGGAACCCCCAGTCACCCCATGAATATAAATTGATTTTGTCCCTTGGTGACTCAAGGGCATTAAGGTGCACTGTGCACCAGCGTCCACTAGGGCCTTATATTTCTGTGGTTCTGATGTGCCAGGCCATCTAATCCACACAGTCCAATAAACTCTATTATCCCTTTCCCCGCCCCAGCTGGGGGCAGGGCCCTCTATTCATTACCTCTGTTGTCTGCAGCAACTGGAGCAATCACCTTTTTGGAGAAGTTCACCTTGGTGGTTGATTTGTCTTGTAATTCTTTTACCCTTGCTTGAAGTGCAGGAGTAGATTGTTTATGCCACTCCTTCATATCTTCTCCATGCTCACGTAGGTAATGCCACAAGGCAAAATGTGACGTGGTCTTACTGTTGTCACTTGCTCAAGCAGGAAGACATCTTCTTTTGACAGCTGAGACATTGGATGACACCGGCTGGGAGGAAATCAAGTTGATCAGCCCCTCAAGTAGGCTGTTTTGGGAATTCTGTTCCCCAGTGCATGTATTTGTTACCACTATGGTCCATCAGTAATAGGCACGGTAGACAGTTTGCCTATGATACCTTCTTGTTTGTTCTCTATTCTGTTCAGCTTTTCAGCTACCTTTACGATGGCTGAAACACAAGCTCGTAGAGGGCTTAAATGTAACTCAAAGTCTTGAAGTTTATTAATCAGTTCATTTATAAGAGGTCTTCTTTCCCCTCTGCCATACATTGCTGCAAATGTACTGGCATACCTCTCTGGTGCAGTCTTTGTGAATGTACGCCACATGTTTGGTGCACACCTGACTCTCAGGATCATGCTCTTGGTCTGGCTCATCAGGAAGTCGGGACTATTTAGCATTTTCACCACAGCATATTCTCTCAAATAACGGATGCCTATTTCCATCAGTCCATTTCTTTTTCTCAGGCATCAGATCGTCTTTGAAGGGGTATCTTTCTTTTACAGCTAACAATATCCTCTTCCAGAGAGTGAAGGACTGGTTCTGGCATATACCAATGCCTCTGTCAATGGCTGAGTCCCTAGCAATGCCACCCAGTTGGCGAGCTTCTCTACTATCCAGCCACACACTGTTGGCCCCATTGTCCCAGCATCGAAGTAACAAAGTGGCAATAGGCTCATTTGGGTGACGTGAGAAGTCTTTTCTCAGACTTCTAATTTCTTTCATTTTCAGAGATCGGTCAACAATGGTAACGATATCTTGCTCACCTCTTACTCTTTCAGGACTTCTTATTGCCCTTGTAGGTGTTGGTGACCGTGGTCTTACTGCGGGGCCCCTCCCCTGGACTCAGGGGTATTTCTCCTGGATCTTGCAGCAATTCCTCTGGACCTCTTTCCTCCTCTTTCTTCTGTTCTAACTGAGTCGTGATTCATTTTGTTTTCTGTCCTCTCACAGGGGCAACTGACATCAATTGTTGTGCCTCCTGTAGTTGATCAGGTTGGTCAGTTCAGATGCTCTCACCCTCTAGCTCCGCACAGAGTCTGTTTTGTTTGATCATGAGAGTATTTATTTCAGATTGGAGAGTGTCTCACTGAGTTTGGAGGGTGTTCCGTTCAGATTGGAGTGTGTCAAGTTTGGATTGAAGGAGTCTCACTCGGATTCGAAGGCGTCTCATTAAGATTGGAGATTCCTTCTCTCAGCTCAGAGAATTTCCCCTTCAGCTTGAAGACTTTCTTTGTCAGCTCAGAGACACTCTTGCCAGGTTTTGAGATTCTCTCTCCTGGCTAGGAGATTCTCAACCTGGAGATTCTCTGTCTTGCCTTGGAGACTCTCTCTCTGGACCTGGAGTCTCCCTGAGACTCTCCCTCTCAGCTCTCAGACACTCTCACAAACTCTCTCCCTCTCTGGGGTACTATAGAATAAGGCCCGATAAGCATTAGCCAGGCCCCAAATCATTTGTGCCTCCTCAGATCTGCCTGAGCTGCAACATTCCTGTCTCAAATATCTGTTTAAGCTCTCAGGGTCTTTCAGGTGTTCAGGAGTAAAGTTCCATGACACTGAAGATGTCCATCTGTCTAAAATCTCTCCCAAGCTGCTCCACACACCCTGCCACTCAGTATTCTCTGGTTTTGGGGAGGGCTTCCTCAAAATATAATATATACAAATACTGACTGAAATGATGAACAGTACATTTAGGGAGATTGACAATGTGATCAGATGAGCATTCAAAAACTGCATAAAGGATTCAAAGGAGAGACTGGGAGCCTGCTTAAAAATCACAAGTTCTGTGAAATTAGCAGCTCCCTCTGCAAACAAGTTTAAAACAGAAAGTGAAATCATTTTTTTTTCTCTCTTTACAGAAGCAAGATAGCAGTGTTCAAAGTTTACAAATATCCCAGACTATTGGCAGTACGCCTGGACTTTCAAGGTCAAGTTTTCAGTGAGCACCTGTGAAAGAGATAAACTTTCCCAACTAAGCTCTCTGAGAGCAGAGATTTTCATTCTAAAAACTGATAAGCAGCTCTTGCCTGAATTCTCCATCAAGAATGTCAATGGTTTATGAGCTGGTTCGGCCCAGTTCCGTGACTAGCGGGGCGGAGGGATTTCACAATATCCACACCTCTGGAAAAAAGGGAACAGGGGACCCCAAAATAATTAAAAACAGTGGCAACGATTTGAGGAGAAACAAACTAATTTACTAAATATAGTATCGGAATGCAAGATAGCACACTATACTACAATACAATTAGAATTGAAGCTAATAAATCAAATATAATGAGAGAGAGAATGTCCAAAAGGTGGATAGGCCTCACCGCAATGCTGAGGTGAGATGCACAGTCCAGTTGAGCAGCAGGGAGACAGGAGGAGAGCTGATGAAGAAGAGCGCATCAGGTGACCTTTCCAGGAGTTCTATCTCCTCTCTGTGACTGCAAAGTCCCCTGGGGAATGTAGTTCTTCTTCGCTTCTAGGCAGATACCCAGAACTTGAGCATTAACAGTTAAACTCCCAGTCCCCACATGATGTTATGATGTGGAATACTGAAAACCAAAAATCACAAAACCATGACAGTTTGGAAACACGTTTACACATTTTTTGTTTATTTTAGGGGTATTCAAAAACAAAGAAGGGTGTAGATTGAGCTGGGCTGTTTTGAGATTCCTATTCCTTTGCAGGAGTGTTTCAGTTTAAGCACCATTTTTGTGGAAAAAAAATTGTTTCACTGTTAGAGAAAATATTTTCTGAGTTTTGTTTAAAGAGTTTTGCACTGAACAAGACAGAAACAATTTTATGAAATAAATTCAAACAAATTTGAATTGCCAGTTTAGAAATTATTTTCATACTCTATACTTTGTTTCTTCTATTCTTTTTTTTTTTTTTTTTCCTGAGAATCATACAATAAAACAGTCTGTGTTGAAATCTGTGAATATGGTTAAATACATGAAGTGATCTGCAAGATTTTTTATAAAAAGATATTGAAGAATTTTTAAAAATGAGTTTAATCCTTTCAAAGTCTTCTATGGTAGTATAAAAAATGATTCATGATAAATATATTAAAGGCATTTCTTCACAAACATGATGGTTCTTTTGCAGACTTTTGTCTAATCTTAGCTAATCTTAATTTTGTATAAACTTAATTTAGTCTACTTTACATATTGATCTGCAAGGATTGCACAAACTTAAATATTTCTCTGTGTGTGTGCATTTAAAGGATAGCCCTAATATGTTATGCAAAGCCAGGAACACTTAGACATCCAAGAATATGTCTTCTGTGTGTATTTCTTACTGCACTGCAAATTAACCTGGCATGAATGGCTGTGATGTCAAAGTTAAGCAGTTGAATTAATCTGGAAATAGGACACATAGTGCAGTTTAATAGATCTTGACCCTCCTTCCTAGAAGCAAGCACTTGCAAGCATTTGCAAGCACGGGAAAATGTCCACAAGTTGTATCAGAGGAGGTTTAGATTAGACACAAGGAAGAACTATTTCTCTCAAAGAGTGGTCAGACACTGGAATGGCTGCCCAGGTAGGTGGTGGAGTCGCCATCCCTGGCAGTGTTCAAGAGGTGTCTGGATGATGTGCTGCGTGATGTGGTTTAGTGCTTGTGGTGGCAATGGTGATGAGGAGACGGTTGGACTAGATGATCTTATAGGTCGTTTCCAACCTTGTGATTCTATGATTCTATGATTCTATGATTTTATCTAGACTGCAGCGCATCACCAAGTAACGAAACCACAACAGCATTATTTCAAACAACACGTATCCAGTTGGCAATGTGATTGCAGCATAATTAGCAAATGCCCAATTGTAGATGATGTATCTGTATTCTATCTATTCATAATACAGGGCTTTCAAAAATGTATTTTAATCACAGTTTACATTCAGGAAAAAAAAAAGAAAAAAGAAAAAGAAAAGAAAAAAAACACGGTATTTAAAACTGTTGAATTTGATTATCAACATACAAACAATGTGAGCTGGAAACATAACACAATGAAGAATTCATATTCATTCATTTTAAGAAAAGGTAGTGTCATTTAGTGATGTTTCTTTTGTATTTGTTTGTTTATTTTGTGCTTTGTTGTGTTTGTTTTGTTCTGCAAGTAATCAGGTCTGAACTAATTTTTTTTTCTCCTTAGTTCAGTCCAGTGTAGTAATGTAATTAGAATTTAGTGGTATGTTCATGTTAGTAGCACTCAGAATGTTAGATAGACAGCCCAGAGTACAAAGTTGGTTTTAGACTACAAGTATTTAATGTATTATTTAGTTTTGCCCTATTTTTTCTTTTTATTTTCTTTCTTATAAGCTGGAGAGAAACTGATACATTCTGGAAGCTGCAAATATGTAAGACCATAAAATCTCACTGTCTTTGAGATTGTTAAAGTGTTAGTTATACACCAGAAAGATTTAGAATTGGTTCCATTAAAAAGACGATAGATTCTGACTGTGCTGGAGTTATTCTATGGGAGAAAGCAAGAAATAGAAACGTAGAGAAATCCTAGCAGTATGTAATCTTTGACCAAGAGATGAATGAACTGCAAAATCAAACAAGTCTACTGAGGCATCTTTGAGAAAAAGCTGTTTGAAAGCAATTTCGTTGGTCCCAAGTTTCTCACAGAGTAAAAAATAGCACAATCACATAAAAATGAAGGATCTGTTTTGGAACAATTGTCTTCATTGCTCAGTCTTTTTACCTCCATTGCAGTGAAATACTTACTAAAAGAGGAATGGCTGGGGAAGAGAGAGGGATATATAACTAAACAAATGCTTCCACAAGAATTGGAACCTGGCAAATTGGGATAGAGTAGGAATAGAACATAACAAAAAACATGAAAGTTGGCAGAAATATGAAAAAAGATGAGAAACACTGAGAGGAGTCTTGGGGAAAAAAGAAAAAAAAAAAAGAAGAAGAAACGGCAGAGAAAAAAAGAAAACAAGTTGTGTGCAAAGTAAGAAAAAATTCAGAAGAAAGATTTCTAAACAAAATTTAAATTTATTCTGATAAAACATGTTTAGTTTATGTTCATTTACTTATTTATAGGTTTTGTTTGGATTGGTTGTTTAATTGGTTGCTTTTCTCTTTGTATCTAAGAATTGACTAACAAAAAGTAGCAAGTAGAATCATAAAATCATAGATACATCAAGATTGGAAAAAACCTCCAAGATCATTTAGTCAAACCATCCACCTGCCATCAATATATCCCTGCTAAGCCATGCCTTTAATACAACCTCTAAATGTTTCTTGAACACCTCCAGGAATGGTGACCCAACCACCTTCCTGGGCAGCTCCTTCCAGTGCCTAATCACTTCTTCAGAGAAGAAATTTTTCCTGATACTCAAACTGAACATGGTGTAACTTGAGGCCATTCCCTCTAGTCCTGTCACTATTTACCTGGGATAAGAGGCTGACCTCCACTTCACAACAATCTCACTTTAGGCAGTTATATAGAATGATAAGATGTCCTCTGAGACTTCTCCAGAATAAATAATCCTAGATCCCTCAGCCACTTCTCATAAGACCTGTGCTCTAGACCCTTTACCACCTTTGACCTTCTTTGGACACACTCCAGGGCCTCAATGTCTTTCTTGTAAAGAGAAAGGCATTTTGGATAGAATGAAATAGACATAAGAACTCACTATAAAAGCTGATAGTTACGTGTACTGGTTTCACCCAATTCATCTCCACGTTTTCACAATTCTCTTCTAGTATGGTGCATACAAGTATTCAACAGAGCCTGTTTGTGCAACTGTAATGCTCACTGTGCCCAGACTGATCGTAGACCTTGAAAAATGCCATAAAGTGAAGCCAATACCAGTAACTGGAAAAAGCATAGTGAAACAGGTTAAAAGAGGTCTGCTTGATCTTAACAGGACTTTCTTTCTTAGGAATAAGAACTTAGGAAGAGATAAAGCTTTTTCTAGACCAAAAATATATAAAAAAATCATTTTACTATAAATCTTTTTTGCCTCCCATCTATTCTAGACAAGAGATAGTCTTATTGTTTCTCAGATAAATAGATAGATAGATAGATAGATAGATAGATAGATAGATAGATAGACGGTAAAATTCAAGTTTTTCAACAAGTTTTGTAGACTTGTTACAGTTGAGAGTTATTCAGTAGTACTTACTTCTTATGAGATACTTGACTAACTGATGTTTTTAAGCCAGTTGCTATTTCAAGTTTAAGCTAACCAAAATGAACAAAGTTTTCAAAGTTCTCTGTGTTAACCAAAATAAAAAATGGGGGCCTTTGCTGATGATAAAGTCCTGTTTCTTTGAGAGGAATCTACGAATTTTCTTTCTAACTATAACAGCCCTGAATCACATTTCAAATGGTTTGGTAGTCAGTATGTAACATTTCATTTATGTCTTTCATTAGTGCTTACTTACAGTAACTAGTATGGCTTAGTATCTGTTAGGTAATAGAGAATATATCCCACTTCCCTAGTATACCAGGATAAAACATTTGGGCATTATATAAGTCTTTCTTTTGCAATATTTCAAGGGTTGAATGTGGTAATGTACAGGACATTTTTCTGGAGTCTGGGAATGTAGGAACATGAAAGACATTCTGGAGCATTCAGAGAAAGGAGAAAGACAAGAAAAGGGAGGAACTGAGATGGATCAGGCAGGAATGAGTATGTGAAAATAAAGGTAGAAAGGTATTAAATTGTCCATGTAGATATGAGTGGATTGCTGCTTAATATACTTGTCTCACTGAGCATTGTGTTTTGATGGTGATAGTTTGTATGTAATTATCAAGTCCTATTTGTAATTACCTTCCCTGTGGGTACATTGTCTGTTCTGATTGATGAATTTAAATAAATTCATATTTATTCATATAAATTTCAAATAAATTGGTGAATTTAAATAAAATTCCAGCCAAACTAGATAGAAAACAGAGTATGAGTACTAGTAGCCTTCTGTGATGAGTAATTGTATCAATGATAGAGGGAAGTGCCACTAATGTAATTTATCTGAACTTCCACGTCCTTCTCTCCAAATTAGAAAGAAATGTATTTCACAGGTGAACAATTGTATGGATGAGAAACTGTTTGCAAGATCATATCCAGAGAGTGGCGGTCAGTGATTAAACGTTTGGATAGAGATCAGTGACAAGTAGTGTCCCTCTGGGGGTCAGTACTGAGAATATTACTATTTAATATTACCATCAATGTCATCAACAGTGGGAGTGCAAGTCTGTGGATGATGCCAAGATGTGTGATGAAGTCAATAGACCTGAGGAATAGGATGCCATCCAGGATCCATACAGATTTGAGCAGTGGGCCCAGGAGAACCTTATGAGGACAGATTGAGGGAGCTGGAACTGTTCATCCTTGAGACAAGAAGGCTTCTGGGGTACCTGAAAGTGGCCTTTCATTATCAAAGGAGGGCTATAAGAAGGAAGAGGACACTCTCTTTAGCTAAGTCTATTGTGATAGGACAAGAGGAAATAATTTCAAACTAAAAGAGGAAAGATTCAGATAATTTAAAAGTTTTTTTTAAGTAAAGATAATAAAGCGCTGGAAGAGGTTGCCCAGAGAGATGATGAATGTCCCATCTGACATTCCAGGTCAGGATGGACTGGGGTTTGAGCAACTTGATCTAGCTGTAAATGTCTCTGTTCATTGCAGGGAGTGGAACTAGATGATGTCTAAGGATACCTTCCAACTCAAATCATAGAATCATAGAATCATAGAATCATAGAATCATAGAATCATAGAATCATAGAATCATAGAATCA
>NW_024962262.1:30645037-30750207 GCF_019238085.1 Lagopus leucura
AGAATCATAGAATCATAGAATCATAGAATCATAGAATCATAGAATCACAGAATGGCCGGGGTTGAAAAAGACCACAATGATCATTGAGTTTTAATCCCTTTGCCACAGGCAGGGTTGCCAACCACTAGACCAGGCCGCCAGAGCCACATCCAGCCTGGCCTTGACTGCCTCCAGGGATGGGACATCCACTACCTCTTTGGGCTACCTGTTCCAGTATGTCACCACCCGTTGTGAAAAACTTCCTCCTAATATCTAACCTAAATTTCCCGTGTCTCAGTTTAAGACCATTCCCCCTTGTCCTGGCACTATCCACCCTCATAAACAGCCGTTCTCCTTCCCGTTTATATGCTCCTTCAAGTACTGGAAGGCTGCAATGAGGTTTCCCCGGAGCCTTCTCTTCTCCAAGATAAGCAATCCCAGTTCCCTCAACCTTTCCTCATAGGAGAGGTGCTCCAGCCCTCTGATTATCTTATTGGCCCCCGTCTGGACCTGCTCCAAGAGCTCCACGTCCTTCCTGTACTGGGGGCCCCAGGCCTGGATGCAGTACTCCAGATGGAGCCTTACAAGAGCAGAGTAGAGGGAGAAAATCACCTCCCTCTCCCTGCTGGCCACCCCTTTTTAATGCAGCCCAGAACACAGTTGGCCTTCAGGGTTGCAAGCGCACACTCCTGGCTCATGTCTAGCTCATGTCTGCCTCATGTCTGACCAGCTTCTTGTCTACCAGGACTCCCAAGTCCTTCTCCACAGGGCTGCTCTCAAAGGAGATCTTCCTCCAGTTTGTATAAGGACCTGGGATTGCCCCAACCCAAGTGCATTATCCTGCACTTGGCCTTATTGAACCTCATTAGATTTTCATGGGCCCACTTCTCCAGCCTGTCCAGATCCCTTTGGATGGCTTCCCTTCCTTCCATCGGCTGCATCACTCAGCTTGGTGTCATCCACAAACTTGTTGAGGATGCACTCGATGCCATCATCTATGTCGTTGATGAAGATGTTGAAGAGCACTTGTCCCAAGACCGACCCCTGCGGGACACCACTTATGACCAGCCTCCACCCTGACACAGAACCATTGATCACAACCCTTTGGCTGTGTCCAGCCAGCCAATTCCTAATCCACTGAAGAGTCCGTCCTTCAAATCCACACCTCTCCAATTTAGAGAGAAGGATGTAGTGAGGGACCATGTCAAGGACCTTGCAGAAGTCCAGGTAGATGACATCCACTGCCCTTCCCCCGTCCACTGAAGCAGTCACTCCATCATAGAAGGCCACCAGATTGGTCAGGCAAGATCTGCCCTTGGTGAAGCCATGCTGACTGTCTCAAATCACCTCTTTATCTCATATGTGCCTTAAGATAGTTTCTAGGAGGATCTGTTCCAGGATCTTCCCAGGCACAGAGGTGGGGTTCACTGGCCTATAATTCCCTGGGTTTTCCTTTCTCCCTTTCTTAAAAATGGGAGTAATGTTTCCCTTTTTCCAGTCACCAGAAACTTCACCAGACAGCCATGATTTTTCATACACAAGAGTGGCTCAGCAACCACATCAACCATCTCTTTCAGAATTCTGGGATGGGTATCATCCAGCCCCATGGACTTATATGCGTTTGATTTCATGAGGAGGACTCGGACTTGTTCCACTGCTAAGTACAAATGTTATTTACAAATGATTCTTTGGTTATAGGATTCTAGTATCAAGTAGAGGGAGACTGTGAACTTGAGGGAGGAGTATGTCCAGAAGCCATCAGCTAGAGGTTCTGAGACTTGTGGAAAGCATCTTGACAGCCTAAGAGTCTAAGACCAGCTACTTTACTAAAGACTCATGATCTTCAATGATTTTCAGCTGGAGGGGAAGAAGAGAATTAGTTTGCATGAGCTGCTGACTACTTGTGTGAGTATTATGCATGCACGAGACTTTGGAAGCCAGTGTTTTCTCTGTTTGTGTAGTCACTAATTTGTACATTATGTGTGTGCTTTTGAGGACGTGTGCATTTGTCTGGAATGCATGCTCCGTCTCACCATGGACTGGAGCTGGAAACAAGGAACTGGGCAGGGGAAGGAGGAACATATCTGTCCTTCTTCGACAGTAAATTCTGCGCCAATATATTCCTGGGAGGAGTTCTGTGACTTAGCAGAAAGGAAACTACAAGTCCTTGTGGATACTAAGTTGAATTTAGATACGGATAGTTAAAGTACAGAGAAAGCATTTTTACTGCTTAATTGTCAGCATGGTCTTTGACATTGTTTTGGTCTGAATGAACTGGACTTCTTCCAAACAGTTCCCGAATACAGTCCAGGAGACAGTGAGTGCCAAGGACCATTACAACTAATAATTTACATTGGCCACACTGTTTCAGGAGGATGACAATTGATACTGGGGCCAGCAAACAGTCCCAGGTATGCTGGGACTTGTGCTACGTTATTATAGTGTATAAGAAAGGGGACTTTGCTGTCAGTTTGATATTTTTCTTATTCCAGTATGAAGATTTCCATTGTTTAATAAATATTAATCTATATTAATAAATACTAATCTATATTTAGATTAATCTATATATTAATATAAACAGTTAATTTTTAAAGTCATATTTCATACAAAATAACAGTATGAGGAAAACAATGATTCATTCATAAATATGAATTTCTTCTTCAATGTTGCAAATCAGAATAGGTGGTTACAAATCTACTGACACAAAATTTCAGGAGCATGATCAGAATCACAGAATCACAGAATGGCCAGGGTTGGAAGGGACCTCAAGTATCACGAATCTCCAATCCCCCCCTGCCACACGCAGGGCCACCAACCTCCACATTCAATACTAGGCCAGGCTGCCCAGGACTCCATCCAATCTAGCCTTGAACACCTCCAGGGACGGGCATCCACACCTTCTCTGGGCAGCCTGTGACAGCACCTCACCATTCGCTCTGCAAAGAATTTCTCCCCGACATCCAAACTAAATCTCCCCTTCCTCAACTTTAGTCTTTTTCCCCTTGTCATGCAGTTACCTACCCTTTCAAAGTTGATTCCCCTCCTCTTTAGGAGGATTTCCCCTCCTCAGGAGGGGAGATTCCCCTCCTCTTTAGGCTCCCTTTAGGTACTGAAAGGCTGCAGTGAGGTCACCCCTCAGCCTTCTTTTCTGCAGGCTGAACAAGCCCAGCTCCCTCAGCCTGTCTTCATAGGGGAGGTGCTTGAGTTTCCTGATCATGGACCCTCTCCAACAGCTCCCCCTTTTTTTGTATTGGGGGCTTCAGACCTGGACGCAGACCCTTTCTTTTTCTTCTATTAGTAGGCTTCATTGCTTCAACCAAGATACATTATTCTGCCACAAACCTCTACCAACAAAAAACCTTATGCTACATATTTTTCTCCCACTCTTCAATTACAGCGAGGCTATAAAATTACAGCAGAACAATTTGTAGCTTATACTGGCACAGAAACAAGCAACTTTGAATGTATTTGAATAAAACAATTAAACACAGCTCATTATTTATTTATTTATTTGTTTGTTTGTTTAAATTTATATCATCAAACTGCCAGACTCAATTAAATATTATGACTATCCAAATCAGGAAATACTGGCAAAGAGAAAGCAGTAAGAATAATAGGAGTATTTGGTGATATATCTTCTACATCAACTGTATTTGAATTCTAAGTGTAAAAGATGAAGAATCTTCTCCAAGAGCTTGAATAAAGCATACAGTTCAGCAAAACACAAAAGCATCAAGAAATATCTTTTCTAGCTTCCATAAAGTGTTACTTTCTTGACAGCAAGCTTTCAGAGTAGTTTAACTTAGAGACATTTGACTTTTTTTCTGTGATTGTGCTTTTAGCTTTCCACTATATCACAAAGAGAGGAAAAATTCAGGGAAGGAAATAATCAACACTACAACTGGGACATTATTTAAGTCTTTCTGTGGCATTAAGAGTCAAGTTAGTATATAGCTATAAAAGATGTTATTAAGATTTCATGCATTTAATTCACCTGACATTTACATTTTCAACATACAGTTCTGCTTCAAAGTAGTTTATTAAATATGGCATGATCTCCCTTATTATTATGTTATATTAAGCTCACTAACTATGGAGAAGGCATTTGATGCTAATGGCAATAAAATTAGTGAAGTAGGATGTGACTGTTGCTGACTTGGCATTATCCTAATTATTTATGCAATCCTATAGGTACACGTGGCATGTTATAGCATTATCAGCAACATACAAAGAAGGTAACTAGAAATCAGGAGGCTATCATCTTTGTCCCCACTGACAGAGATTCCTAATGACCCAATTCTACAGCTCCATGCCTTAGCATAAGTTGAAAGTAATTACAGCTCAGCAGACAAAACAAGATGCTACCAGGAATTTTCTCTTCTGAAAATCTTTCTTTAAATTTTTTTTTTTAGTAATTATGATGCTCTTTTTAGCAGTGCTCTTTATCTCCCCATCTGGAGATGATAACTTCAGTCTTCCAGACTGAAGAAGTTTCCAGACACGTCTTGCTTTCTGAACAAAAGCTCCAGGGTCCTGAATTGGAACTGAATTAATAATGGAATTTGAACAAAAACATGGTACATTTTTAAAAGAGATCTGTTCTGATGGAGTTTAGTAATCCTCCTATTTCACTGATCTGGTTCCTTTTTGACTTCTTTGCTGGAAAGCTTGAAAGAGTAAGCTGAGAAAAGCCCTTACTAGACTCTGATAGTATCTCTACTTGCTTCTTAGATCTTGGCTTAAATGTGAATTTTTTTGTATTTACTCTGGACCAAACTTTTATTAGAAACAAAGTGACCCAAAGAACTAAAACAATGATGCATACTCTTTCAGGTTCTTCATTGCACTTTCGAACAAACAACTTAGTGAATTTATTGTTTAAATCTTACCCTGGATAGAAGAGTTTCTGATAGCAGGGAGACATGTTTATATTTATGATTGCATGCCTGTGTGTATAATGCAAATAATTTCTAATTATATTATTATCATTTCAACCTGGTTTGGTTGAAATGCAATCAGTTATGGATTCTTTTATTCCTTTAAAAAAATGTCTTATGTTTAAGCTCTTAAAAGCCTGAGATGCTTTCTTTTTATACAGGAGATAGAAATCTAGAAATTAGAAAAAAAAAAACTAGCACAGAAATTGTCTTCATACTTCAAAAGTATAAATACTGACACATGAAGAATGTTATTTCAGAAAGAACACTGCTTTTCTTCAATGCATACAAACTATAGGAAGTCTCTTTTTCTTGAATTAGTGCAGAAAATCATACCTGCATATGAATTACGTAATAAATAAGCAATATCTACTGATCATTTTGGTGGATTTAAATTTTTTGTTGGCACTATATGAAAGCTTTTCTCTGTCATGTTACAAAAACATTTTATATTTTTCTGATAACACAACCTGTCATTTTATGCAGTTATAAGCGTGAATACAAGCTAAATATATAGCCTTTAAGGACAAAACTATATATATGAATAATTCATAAACATTTTCTGAAATGAAATGCTAACATTTTCTATTTTGCTTAGGCAGAGATTAATGTGAGTTTGTCTAAGTATGGGGATTTGTCCTGAATTTCTTGTAAAATGCTGACAGTGTGAGACTCCAGAAAATATTCAATCAGATATAAAGCTCAGAAAAAGCTTAGTTTTGCTTTTAAAAATCTCAGTTTGCCCTAGTTTCAGCCTTTGTTTTGTTTGTTTTCTGTTTGTTTGTCTGCATGTTTTTATTCAGAATTGAATTAGTGTACTTCGTACTAACAAAAAAGTTGCCCTCAGAAATCACTGGGGCAAGGAAAAATTAAAAAAGTTGGAAGTCTATGCTGGCCAGTTCTTGCCCTACTCCTCAACCTTGAACAAGGTGTTTAGGTGGTTGTTTTCCTTCTAAAATAATTTATTTCTAATAAATAATATTTCGGTTTTCTGTGTGCTTCTATATATACTAGATTGTGGCATCTTTCTGGTTTGATAATATATAGACTAGCAAATAGACATAGTTTTCACTTTTAAACAAAAATTGTGAAGACTTTTGATAGCAAAGCACAGTCAGTAATTGTAAAAAAAATACTTATGTGACTAATAAAATGATATAAATGTAGCAACACAATCACTATGAGCAGCTAACTTCAATTTTTTATCTCATCCATGGGAAAGGGATGAGAAAATTTCTGAAAAATTCTACTTCCCCATATATATAATGTTTTTATAATTTTGACAACCATCACTACAGATAAGAAGAAAATACATCACTCTGCTACCCTACCCTTCCCCTCCCTATTCTTTGGGACATTCAAGGTCAGGCTAGACCAGGCTCTGGACATCCTGATCTGGCTGTAAATGTCTTTGTTCATTGCAGGGAATTTGGAATAGACAACATTTAAGGGTCCCTTCCAACCCTAAAAATTCCATAACTACAATTAGATATACTTTGTGGACTCTTTTCCTTGTTTTGATGTTTGTTTAGTGAGGGCCTGACTCTGTAGTGAAGAGCTTTATCATTTGCTTTTATAGACTCAGCGCTATAACATATGTATTAAGATTGTTGTTTAAATATCCTTCACGTATCTGAGAGTCGAGTCATGCCATTTCAGTAAGGAAAAGAGAACAACATTTTTGGTGACTGCACTGCAAATTAAGCCAAGGAAAGCTAAGAATAATGATGTTTTTCAGCAGTTTTTAAGAACTGAATTAGCAGAGATGAGGTCTGGTAAAGGAAGAGAGGTTTTTTTGAGGAAGTAGTGCTTGAGCAAGGGGATTCATAACACATAAACAATAGAAAATGTATTGTTGAATTAGTTAAGCTTTCTGTTTTTTGAATATAATACTGATTTTACCTATTCAGTTAGTAGAAGGTTGACTTTTTTTTTGATTAACGGGAATTATGTATGTTTACCATCAGCCAATCATCATGTATAATTTTGTTTATAATTAAACAGAAGTGTTTACAAAGATTTGTGGGATTTACTGCTTGTTTTATTAAAAAAAATTGTCAAGGAGATTTATGAAAATTCATTTATTTTTTTTCTTTTCAGTTTGTATTGCTTCGTAAGTCTACGTTCTTGAGAAATAGGAACAGTGATTATGTTTATTTATTTACTTTGAGGAGGTTTGTGATGGTTGGGTGGAAACCAGCCTCTTATATTTTACCTCTATTATATAACATTTTCAACTATCTATCCATTGGCACAATTGTAATGCATTTCAATGTAAGATAGCAATAAAATCTTTGTTCTTCTGGATTTTCATTTCATTTCTGAATTTATTATTTTTAACCAAAAACAGATGGAGAAATATTTCTAAGAGAAAAGAGGATTCGTGGAAAATATGTATCATAGAATTATTAACAGGCAAAAAATCAAATTTACTAAAAAAATACCATAAAATTGTATATCATTGACAATTCTGTACAATACTTAAGTTTTCAGTGAAGGAGTTCCTTTCATATTAGCTTCCTTGTTCATTAATAATTTAGTCTGGAAAACTTAAGAAGTTCTGCCATTCCTAGACATGTGTCACCCACTTTATTAACATTTTTCTATTTAGTATGAAGTTCACGTTTTTAATGTAAATGTGGGATGTATTAGAGACATGAACAAATATATCATAAGATGTGATTGGTCACATTTTCCTTTAATTTTCACTATGATTAAATTTATACCCTGCTTTTTTGGATTATTTCTTACACTTGCGTAACCTTGATATACTGAAAAAGGCAGTTATTTTAACTGGATTTTTAGTGATTAATTGCTTGAAGACTGAAGAAATTTTCTAACATACACTTTGCTAAAATCTCTTACAAACTAATTATTGGATCTCATGTTAGAATTAAAATAAATGAATTATATTTGTTTCATTAAGGATAAAAACATACTATATATGTACTTAATAAAGGTATCCATGTTCATAATACTTATTCTGTTTCAAGAAGGGCTTCTTTGCGGTGTGTGTGTATGTTTCATAGAGTGCATTTAAAGATAAGAATTTTCATTTACTAAGTGCTGTTCTTTTTTTTTTTTTTTTCCTTGAGCTTTCTCTGTTTTTCTCTTTTTTCTTTTTTCTTTTTTTTTTCCATATGCTTTCAAGTTGTAAAACTGTTTTAATTTAATTTTATAGTAAAGTAGAATACATTCACAGCAAATACTCCTTTTGAATATTTGATAGTTGGGAAGGTCTCAGCAGATGTTGATGACAAAATCCTGACTGATTCTGTTTTCTTATTAAGATGGACTGGGACAAATTTCAGATAGCTAATTAGTTTATTCAGCGATCTATGTTGTTCAGCTTTAACTTTCTGGGTAGTCAAGTTCTAATTACTCCACTGTAATGGAATACAATCTACTTCTGTCTCTTAACGAAAAAGTGAAAGAGATTACTAGCTTAATGTAAAAAAAATACTAGATAAGCAGGGTACTTTACTAGGATATTTTTTCTTCCTACACATTGTGACTATGTACAGAAATATTGTAGTTAATTATAATGTTTTTTTTTTAAGCGTTCTTCCATGTGTTTTTCATGATTATTGTTACTAACATAGGAAGTTGCTTGGTGAGACTGAGATTCATTAGGTGGATTTTTCCTGATTAGACAAGAGAAATAAGTGATCTAAAGGACAATGATGCTGTAACAGATCTTGTTTTTCAGAGAGCATGGAAGCTGGTAATCCAGGAAGCTGACAGAACTGAAAGGTTATCAACTTCTGTGTGGTACACTTATGGATCAGACAAGTGTAGGCCTGTATAATGTGTTCTGGCAAAGAGAAAGGAGATGATCATTATCCAGATAGTTGCACAGAATGACTTCAGAGACTTGTCAGGGATGAAAAAGCAGTAGCTCACTTAGGTGCCTCACTGAAATTGCAATAAGAGTGGATGTGGCACGTGCATACTTTCTCTTACAGCATATACATGAGGCATCATTACCCCTGGACAACTCATGCTTAGGACCCATTTTGATTTATAGCAAAGAAATACGTATTTTTAGGAGATTCATTTTTCTTATTCTGACTTATATTAGATATCCAAAAGAATATTTTTGTAGAAAATATTTTTATTTTCTTCACTGGATAGATAGCAAGATCAAATGTAATTGTTTATATAACAAAAACAAAAACTAAGGTCGTTAAGATGTGTCTCACCTTGGAAAAGATGTGTCTCTCTTGGACAGAGAGCAATCTGTCTGCTCAGACTAGATTATTGGTATAAGAAAAATTTTACTTCTTCCATAAAATGTAGAGTCTGGAAATGTGAAAGTCCCATTTTTTTTTTTTGTGGCTTAAGCAGCCCACATCAAGAATTAGATGGAAAATAATATTTCATCAATATTTTGATCATTTATAGGGGTCTTCAATGCATCATAGACAATTCGATACTCTTCAGGAAATACACACATTGTGTATTTGCTCTTGTGACTGAAAAGGAAAGAAATTTGAGGTAACTTTACTTTGTCCAAGTCAGAATCATTCTATTTTACTATTTCCCCTTAACACTTGTTTCCAGGAACTCTTCTGACTTTTTTTCTCCTCATAGTCTTCATAGGTTTTATCTTTTTTTCTAACACATTGCTGTGGTTTAAACCAGCATATAGTTAAGTACTACACAGTCTTTCACCGTCTCCCACTGCTCCTAGTGGGATGGAGGAGAGAATCAGGAAAACAAAACAAAACAACAACAACAACAACAACAACACAGTAGAACTTGTGGGTTGAGGTAAAAAATATTTACTAATATAGAAAAGGAAGAAAAAAGGAAATAATAGTAGTAATTATAACTATACTCATATACACACATACGCACACACTCATATTGTGTATGTGTATACATATACACTAAACAAGTGACACACAAGCAACTTGGTCTTTGTCTTGGCACTGACTTTGGGCAGTGTGAAGACCTTGAACTGCTCCTCTAGAAGAAGAGCATGGAGTGGCTGACCTGCATGTTGCGAGCCTTGGCCAGGTCACGCGACACCTTGTAGGGCTCTGGTAGTGGGTTCCTCCGCCCATCCAGGGCGGCAGTGGCCACCACAGGAACATGGTGCATCAGCTGGTTCTTCTTCCCAAGCACCACCTCCACTGTCTGCTCTGAAAACTTCTCTTGTGATGGCACCTCCAGGGTATAGGCAAACACTGAGTCTGAGTTGGTCCCTGCCCAAATCATGGGGCCATGGTGGGTGACATCTCGGAGGAAGGTGTCGGCAAAGTAAAGGCACCACACCACCCCAGAGAGCGAATCATCAGCTGAGTGGGGCTTGATGTGCCTCTGCACAACTGCTCAGCCAGCTGCGCGTTGGTCTCCAGCACCTTGCTGGAGGGGCTGCCAGCATTCAGCCTCTTCTTGCCTGATATCCTGCTCTTGCAGATGCATCGGAAGGACTGCCACAGGGACTTCTTGAGAGATTTGATGTGGGACAGGGGCCCCTCTATGGTGAGTCATTGGGATGTAGCATATACCTGGCCAGCACTGGGTTGTGTTGGTGGTAATGAAAGTGCCCAAAGCTGTGGCTGCTACCAAAAGCCACCAGGTTCCACTCAGAGTGCAGGGTGATGGCAGTGACAGCGGTGGGGGGCACACATTGCACCAGGATGCTGGGTTGGATGGTGGGGGTGAAGGCGATGGGGTCTTGGTTGTTGGACTGGATGATCTTGTAGGTCTTTTCCAAGCTTAGTGCTTCTGTGATTCTTTGATTCTGCAAACTTCTCACCAATCAGCTACTGAGGCCCAGCCAGCAGTCCCCAAGCAGTGGCTGCATCCTCTGTCAACTCCCCATTGTTTTCCAAAGGTTATTTGTTGTTGTTGTCTTAATGAATTGAGTTTAGGCCATCTGTCCTGATTCTATTCCCTCCCACAGGCTGGTAACGAGTGGTATCCCCTAGGGATCTGTCTTGGGACCGGTTCTTTTTAATATCTTTATCAATGACATGGATGATGGAATCAAGTGCACCCTCAGCAAGTTTGCTGATGACACCAAGCTGAATGATGTGGTTGACACAGTAGAAGGAAGGGATGCCATTCAGATGGACCTCGACAGGCTGGAAAAGTGGGCCCGGGTGAACCTAATGAGGTTCAATACAGCAAAGTGAGGAGTTTTGCACTTGGGCAGGAGGAATCCCAGGCATCCAGACTGGAAGGAATGGTCCTTAGACCATTGAGACCTTGAGAGAAGCCCTGAGAAGAAGGACCTGGGGGTCTTGATAGATGAAAAACTTAACAGGAGACAGCAGTGTGCCCTTGCAGCTCAGAAAGCAAATGGTATCCTGGGCTCCATCAGAAGAGGGGTATCCAGAAGGGACAGGAAGGTGATTGTCCCCCACTACTCTGTTCTTGTGAGGCCCCATCTGGAGTACTGCGTCCAGGTCTGGAGCCCCCAGTACAAGAAAGATGGGGAACTGTTGGAGAGGGGCCAGAGGAGAGCCACAAAGATGATCAGGGGACTGGAGCACCTCCCCTGTGAAGACAGGCTGAGGGAGCTGGGCTTGTTCAGCCTGCAGAAAAGAAGGCTGAGGGGTGACCTCACTGCAGCCTTTCAATACCTAAAGGGAGCCTACAAACAGGAGGGGAATCAACTCTTTGAAAGGGTAGATAACTGCAGGACAAGGGGAAATGGTTTTAAGTTGAGAGAGGGGAGATTTAGTTTGGATGTCAGGGGAAAATTCTTTACAGAGAGAATGGTGAGTGCTGAAAGAGGCTGCCCAGAGAAGTTGTGGATGCCCCATCCCTGGAGGTGTTCAAGGCCAGATTGGCTGGGGCCCTGAGCAGCCTGGCCTAGTATTGAATGTGGAGGTTGGTGGCCCTGCGTGTGGCAGGGGAGTTGGAGTTTCATGATCCTTGAGTACCCTTCCAACCCTGGCCATTCTGTGACTCTGTGGTCAGTATGTTATCAACATTATTTATCACTTAAAGCCAAAACATATTGTCATACCAGACATTATTAAGAAAAAATCAACTCCGTCCCAGCTGAAACCAGAACACACATTTTTAGCAAGTCTCACCAGGTATAAAACAGCTACAATGCCACCAAACAGTAGTGTTGTCTTAGAGAACTGCATGAAAATTTTGACTTAGTATATCTGTTTTGGAGGATATGTCTATACTGCAAAATAAGAAGGTATAATGGCTGATCAGAGTGACTGACTCCAGAATGATTTGGAAAAGATATTTAGAATGTGGATTTATCTTGGAGGTGGCTACTTGTAATAATTCCAAAAAGATCCTTATTCCACTTATACTGTAGTACAGGCATATTGAAATAGTATATTGGGAACAGGTAGTGCCTATGATGAAGTCACATTTAGAGGTTTGGTGCAGTTCTAATTCAACAAAATCACATCAATTTGTTTTATTTATGTTTTGTTATTACAACTCCTAGAGCATTTCCATCTTACAAAAATCTATTTGGAGTTGTATGAGAAAAATGACAACTATTTGCTATTACTTCTACGCGTGAAATTATAACTCCACAGCTATGCCATTGCAAATAATTTTGTATGCATTCCTAATCAGCTTTCTATCAAAATAAAATAACTTCAAAAATCATGTATGCCACTTTCAGTTTTGATATCAAGCAAATAAAAGATTGTATCAAGCAACTGATCCTTTATTCTTTGCATGAATTAAACTTAGATTATATTTGATCTGATATTTGATTTGATATATTTGATAACTAAAATTCACTTACTTTAGATACATTCACATCTGTTTCACATACAGAAATTCAGTGCATTTACCTATTACCATATTAAAATTGAGAAGTCTACAAAGCCAATATATGAATGAAATTAAATTGGTTGACAACAGTTTGATGAGATACACCTCTATTGCTCCAAAAGCAAACTTAAGAAATGCACATAAAAATATCAGAGTGGACAAAAATGTTACATACATGAATATTGCTAAAAAATGTAAAATAATATGGAATATTTTAATGAACTAAAATGGTGCTTTTTAAACAAAAAAATATCATTTCCATTTGATAATACTGGCAATCATATAAATAAGAAATATTTGCAGAAAAAAATATATTTTAATGCTGTATAGGCATTCAGAATCTTAGATTAATTGGCAGTGAATCCAGTTTCACTTTTAAAATGTCCATATTGCCAAAATTCTTGAGCAGCTTTTACTGATGAATGGACATGAAGCAAAGTTATGAAATGAACATCTCAAGAAACAAAACATTGTTTAGGTACTGGGTGCACTTCATAATGACTACAGTCAGCGTATATGTGCTTGAGAAGATGATTAGATTACGTTACTGGAAGCTATTTTTCCTTGTAAGTTTAACACATAATAGAATGGTAAATGAATAGAACAGAAAGATGTAGTAGACTATATTGAGCATATTTCAAATTCCTTTCAGGAAAAAAAAAAAAAAAAGTGAAGAGTATACAATAAAAGCAAGTATTTTTCAATAAGGACCGTTAAGCTTCAATCTCAGTCACATTAATTGTGAAAAACTTTGTACATTATTTAGTTACTTATTTTTATGGAGGATGGAATGGTATTCAACGTTATCTGAAAAATACATAATTATTCCATACTGAATGAATGTTTTCATTATTTACCTATTTTTATATCTGTTTATATTAAAAAAAATATATCATAGTCAATATACTGTAAATTATATTGTGCCATACTCTCATTGAAATTTCTTTTGATGAGCTGTTTTGAAATTTCTGTGAAATACATCTGTTATTTTGCATAGTGCCCTTAAGAATCAGAGGATCCTTAAGATTGATGACTGAGTCTGTGGGTCTGTCATGGTTCTATGTTTTTGTTTTTGTTTTTGTTTTTTATGGTTTCAGTATTCCACATCAAAACATCATGTAGTGTACGGGGCATTAAAGTGTCACTGCCCCAATTCCAAGTACCTATCCCTGTACATTACAGAAGTCATGGGATCTGGCCCTTCCAGGTGGGGGGGGCACTATCTTGCTGCCTTGCAGTGGGTGCTGGAGGGTGCTTTCCTAGCCGTTCCAAGCTTTTCAGGTTTGAATTGGTCCCGGGAACTTTCTCTCTCTTATCTTGTCTGATTTACTAATCTCAATTTCAACTAAATTGTATATATTGTGTTATTTTGTATTCCGATATTATAGTAAAATAAGTTTTCCTCCATAGATTGTTACTACTGCTTTTTTCCTCCCTTCCTTCCTTCCCATTTTTGTGGGACTGGGGTGGTGAGGGAGTGCAGAGGCCTGTTGCTCCTGTCACGGACATAGATTGATCTGGTCAACTCCGTGACAGGGTCTTCCAAGATTAATGAAATATGAAAAAAAACTTTATGCTGCTTTGAAAGTTCCTTCAAAAACTTCAGTTTGTCTCTTATTTTTACTTTATTTTGTAGGTGGTTGTTTCAGGGTACGTTTGGATGCGAGACACAGGATGTCTCATGAGCAGAAGTAGTCAACTATGCACTCAGGGCAGCGCAGAGGGTTATAAGCTTTTATTTGACGCATACACAGACGTACACTAGATAACCCTAGTAAGCTCCCTAAGTGCCATATGAACCCTAGTAAGCTAAAAGAGGCTCACTTAAGCAAGCACAATATTACTTTCCTACCCTTGAGAGACAGACAAAATACTAAGTAGGAAAAGGAGAAGGAAACATGGCAGCAGTGGAGTTGATCTGTAGTGTCAGTGGGGTATCCTCTGTTTCAAAGTACATTTCTTCCTCTCGAACCCACTACAGCCTCCCTCCTGCTTCTATTCTCTTCAGGGTCTGCAGGGTTTGTTCCATTTGCACACCACATTCACGTGGCCAGCGTATGATGCAGAGCCTTAGCAGAATGTCTGCCTGCAAGCAATCTCAGCTGTCTGCAAAACAAGATTACTGGCAAGGTTGACTCCTTACCAAGGCAAGATTAAAGGCTCTTGCCACAAATACAGATTTCCTTAAAACTGTCACGCAGCCCATGGTTCTTGTCATGTAACCATCAAGTTACATTCTTTCCCAGAATCCTTTGTTTCAATGCAGGATATGTTTTCTGATCAGAATCTTAAAGTCTGTCCAGCTTCTTGTCTACCAAGACTCCCAAGTCCTTCTCTGCAGGGCTGCTGTTCTGCTCTGCAAGAACCCTGCACTTGGCCTTATTGAACCTCATTAGATTTTCATGGGCCCACTTCTCCAGCTTGTCCAGGTCCCTCTGGATGGCTTCCCTTCCTTCTAATGTATTGGCTGCACCACTCAGCTTGGTGTCATCCACAAACTTGCTGAGGGTGCACTTGATGCCATTGTCATGTTTGGACATTTAAATGCTGGAATATACATTTGACAAAAATCAGGTTAGTTAACACTAGGGGAACCGCCAATATAGCTATCTGTCCAATCAAAACTGTTTTTGTACTGCTCAAAAAAAGACATGTTGGGGCAGTCTGGGTTATTCCTGCCTCAGGAAAAATTTCTTTTGCTGAAGGACTTGGGTGAGTCATTTGGAATGATAGGGAAGTCTGGTGTGGTCCTCTAGAGGATTTGATTTGGGGTGAGAATAGTCCATTGCGTGTAAGTAATTGTCATATATTACTCTGTCACCATTGGTATTGGTCCTGTACATAATTTCTGTGGTATTACAGTAAGAATCACACAGATTAACAAATTAATTTTGATAGAATTAGGCAATTACAGTGATGATTGAACCAAATCTAGCCTCAGCACTGAGCACTACTACACCACATCGCATATCAATGGTCCTAAAGGACCATTAAGACATATGTACCCCAAAGCCATGATCTAAATGAAGTCAATAGATATTTCAGAGGGACTGCCCAAAGAGTATGGGAATAACATCTGGGTGTATACATGAAAGAACAGGAGGAGTTTTGGTGATTAATAATGTAATGGAAAATAAGGAATCTGAGCATGATGTAAACGATACAGAATGGATATGTGATGGAAAATGATTGACATAGTCCTGGTTTTGACTGGGAAAGAGTTAATTTTCTTCATAGTACCTGGTATAATTATGTTATTTGGATTTAGGATGAGAATAAGGTTGATAACACACTGATATTTTAGTTGTTATTGAGCAGTGTCTATAATAAGACAAGAACTTTTCTAATTCTTATGCTCTTCTAATGGTAAAGGGTTGGAGATATACATGAATGAGAGAGAATACAGCCAGGACAGCTGACCCAAATAAACCAAAGGATCATTCCATAGTAGATTATATCATGCTGAACAATAAAACCAGGGAGAGTTGTCCAGGGAGGCAAACATTTCTGTCAGCTAGTTCTATATTCGGTCAGCTAGTGTTGAGCAATTTTACATGACTTGTTTTTCATTTTCTTGATTTTGTTTCCTTACTTTTTATTAAAATGCCTTTCCCTCAACTTACGAGTTTTTAAACTTTTATCTTTTTTTATTCTCTTCTCCATTCCATTGTGAGGGAGAGTGAGAAAATGGCTATTACATTTAGCTGCCTGCCAGTGGATGCTGGAGAAGACATAGAAGGAACGATGCAGCCTGGAGAACTGAAACATCTGTAAATGTTTTCCTCTTTTGCCTATTACTTGCCTTTCCTCTTCTTGGTGAATTTGCTCTTTTCTTTCAAAGAAAAGAAAAAAGGGTGGTCAGGCACTGGAATGGCTGCCCAGGGAGGTGGTGGAGTCGCTGTCCCTGGTAGTGTTCAAGAGGCGCCTGGATGAGGAGCTACGAGATATGGTTTAGTGCTTGTGGTACTAATAGGAATGGGAGGGTGGTTGGACTAGATGATCTTGCAGGTCATTTCCAACCTTGTGATTCTGTGATTCTGCATGGTAAATTTTACAATTCATGTAGCATACTAATCCCCCATCCTCCTTAAAGGAAGACACTGGTATGTTCCTGAAAATACTTACATTAGCTCAGTCTAGAATGAGCTGCCTTATTTGGCAGCCAGATATGAGTTACATTAGACGCACAGAAAAATACTAACCTTATTCTGAATTTCCCATATGCCACTTATCTTTGACAGTGTCTATTTTTCATGTGAGAAGCTATTACAGTGCATGAACCTAGAATCATGTTGTGTTTGATTTTTTTTGCTATCTATAGTAAAAACAAAACAGTACTAAACAGAAGAGAACAGAACAGCAACAAATAAAAACAGATTTCTGAAAACTGTTAATACCCTTCTTGTCTGTTTTTTACTGTATCTCTAACTTTTTTACCTTCTCTTAGGGAAGATGGATGTAATAATACCCCAGGAAATGGTAAAAAGTTAATCATCTGACCAAAATAACAAAGAAATTCAGCAGCAAAACAAGTTTTGTGTCAATTCTTCCAAGTTCTAAGACAACGTCCAAATTCCTGAGCTATTTTTAACGTCATAAAACTTAGTAGTGTATGGATATTAGGACTACATGAAGACTTTATCACCTGGAAATGTGATTTAATTTGTCACTGTAAAAGTAGCAATTCTTCCCTTTTCAAGGTTATTGATAATGCAAAGGAGAGAAAGCTAATGTCAAAACCACATTCTGTAAAATACATGAACAGAAAATGCAGAATAGGTTGTGATATAAGATTTTACACTATTAACATCATTCTAACTTACAGACGTGTTCATTTGGACTATGAAACTACCAAAATCTCTCAATTCTACAAACTCAGAAGTTGATCTGATTGTAACTGTCTTCCCATCTTGAATTTGGCAGTGATTTTAAGAAATACATTCTTCACTATACTGTTATTTTTATATAAATACTTGATGCCAGATAATATGGACAACTTATCTTGTTTCAAATATATGAAAATTGTTTTTCACCAATGCATAAGCTTTAATTTTTACACGCCACAGAAAGTTGGCTTTACTTCTCCCTGCCTCACAGAATGGTTCATTTATCGGAAGTACTTATATAAGTAAAACATACTTTAGTTTAACTAGTGGAAAACATTCTGCAGATTTAAAAGTAAACAATACAGCAGGAGACAGACAGCAGCAGTCTCTAGATTTCTTATACGTGCAGAGAATGTTACTATTATGAATAATATACATAATAATAGTCAGACTCTGCATCTCATTCAGCTCAAACTTCTAGGTTTCCTGTCTTAAGCAAACACCTGAAACTATTCTTCTATTGATTAGGACCTAACAAAAAAGCTGTAAGATGAGAGGTCTGAAATTTTTTGAGTCCTGAACCACAGTTAAATCTGTCAAGGAGACGCTCACCTTTGTGAGCCCGGAAAGAGTCAAATGAGTCAACTCTGCCTTATAAATCCCGAGAAATGAGGTGACTCAGTGATGACCACGAAGTTACATCTCTGACAGCTTCCTCTCCTAACTCCACTTCTGTTTTGTTTTATTGGGTGGGGCTTTTTGTTTGTTTGTTTGTTTGGGTTTTTTTTCCCCAAAAAGTTTTGCTTCATTGAGAGTACCTTGACTTGAAATATATACAGCATTAACTGTGTTTTTCAGGCATAATGTAGTTCTTACTTTCTGCCCTCTCATTTTCATTTTCCAGGGACTATGGAGTATACTTTAATATCTGATCAGAAACAAAGCACTCAAGATTCTGCTTGTCTCTCTGCCTTGAAGTACATCAGCCCTTGTGAAGAGACAAGAAGTAGACTTGTGCTCCTCTGGTGTCTACCTTGATGACTAATAATTAAGTTATGGACTCTTTCTTGCCCTTCTCATCGAAAGTCAGTATGACACCATAACACTCTAAGATTCAGTTTGAAGTGTTAGAAAGCAGACACTTAATATCAGTGCTGGATGCAGGAGGTAATCCTGCCATCATGCATAGCTTACACAAAACATCTTCACATCGCTTGTGTTACATATGCAGAAGTTTTCCCAGGTGTACGTCACATATGCAGAAGTTTTTCAGAGATATGTTACATGTGCAAAAGTTTCCCAGAAGTATGTTCATATTCAGTGACTGATCCCAAGTAGGACCCCCTATTTCTTTGGTATAAGGTATCAGCAGATCTACCTCCTCTCCTTGGTTCAGAGACACAGATCTTTCTGTTATCTAAAAAAAAATAATTGCGGGGCTGGGGTATCTATCCATCAAGGAACACTAGGAAGCTTACTAATATTTTTACAACTTGTATCAAACGGAGTAAAGCCTGAAAGAAAGTCTGGCCTTGTTTATAGTTGGCTTGGGTATCTGAAAAAAATAAATTTAAAGAATTTATGTGAAAAATCTGGAGAAGAGATTGAAAAGGCATAAAACCATTTCCAGATGAGGATACAGAGGAAAGTAATGTTGGTTGTAACATTAATTTGCCCTTGTAATTAAACAGGTTTACAGGTCTGTCAGCTGTGAATAGGATAAAGTAGCAACTGGTCTGCATGTATGTTCATTTTGAGGATTTTATTTTTTATATATATTACAAACAAATATTTCTAATAATCCTGTTGGATTGACCTCTCAGGGAGGTGAGTATCAAAGTTCCTAATTTAGGAACTATTTCTAAACTCCAAAGTTTGTAAGTAAATTAGCTGATGAGCTACGCAGATCATCAATACTTAGTCACACATGTCAAAGTAGAAATGTGCTTTCCTGGAGGAGTGTGCTTTTTGGACTGAATGTAATGAACTAATAGAGAACAATGGGACTTGAAGAACTTTCTGACTTCCTGTAGTTGGTTTGATATGTCTTCAACATTTTCAAGTCAAGACCATTACCATGACAACAAACTGAAGTCTGAAATTGGCCACACACTGGTTCCTGTGAAACAGCAAGATAAGCTTTGTCCACAAATGCGTCTGCTTTCCTGCAAAAAAAAGTTTTTGTGCAAATCTGTTATTTTGAACTCACTTGATTACAACCTTGGGATGGTGCATTTGCAAACCAAACAGGCACAAAGGTTCCTGAGAGAATCTTTTGTCTTTTTGTTGTTGTTGTTGTTGTTGTTGTTTTGTTTTTGTTTTTGTTTTTTGGTGTACTTTTTGGGGTTAGGGACCACAACCTCAGGATGAGCGTGCTCACCCTCTCACTCCTCCTCTGGCACCCATGACCTCTTTTCTCTGTCCATTTCTGTCACTTGTTATCATAGAATCATAGAATCATAGAATCACCAAGGTTGGAAAAGACCTAAAAGATCATCCAGTCCAACCGTTCACCTATTCCCAATACGCTGTTTAACTGTTGTTAGAATGTTATCTAATTTTGCCTAGGAGTATTTGATTGTTGTTGGGAAGCTCAATAAACTGTCTTGCTTTGTTCCTTTGAGTCACTGTCTAATTCCATCACTCCTTTGACTCAGGGAGTCAATGTGATCAGGAAGTGCCTTGTTCTGGGGATTCCAAAGATTCACCTTCCTCAAAACCTTCCTCAAAACCGACCAAGTGGGAAAACACACTGTAGTATCTATAAAGTATAAACACTTCAATTTCATTAAACAACAGTAGACTTAAGCACACTGATTCCTATTTGTTCCTGTAATAAAAAGATAATAAATAAAAAATCAGATATTTTACTTAAGGAAAAACTCCCATTTCATAATAAGAATTTGGGAGCAGCTTCTGTATCTGTAGACTAACCAAAGAATAAAAAGGATAATATAATACAGAAGAGATGACCCAAATGCAAAGAGACCACATTAGTGTACCAGAGCACATAATTACAGATTGTTCTTTAGAGTCAATGACATTTTACTGTTTATTTTCCTTATAGCATATTAAAAAAAAAAGGGGCGCGGCGGCGCCCCCCGCCGGGCGGCGGGGAAAGAAAACAAAAAGGGAGAAAAAAAAAAAGAGAGTAAAAGGAAGAGGGAAAGGAAAGATGTCTTTGTATTGTTTTCTGTTGTTCTGTTTGCATTTAGAAAGATTTTACACATATATTTATGTCAGGTTGTATCCCATTTCATAGTAATGTCAAGGGTTATTTCATTACTTTTACAGGTAAATCACAAATGAGTGTTAGATACGGGCATTTTTTATTGTGCCATAACCTTGAGATAATGACCTCAGGATCTTTAGTGTTGTACGCTGCTCTGTATATACTAAGGCAAAATATATGTTTAATTCAATCTCTAGTGGTATTAAATAGAGAACTTTTACTTTTTTTTTCTCATTGTAACATTTTTTAAATTACTATATTTTATAACTGATACAATTTAAAATATAAGCAACCATATTGATAAGTACTACTGAAGTAATACTGAAGTCAACCAGCTTCAGCTATCTAAACAACTATTTCAAATAACAGAAATGATACAGTTCCTTCATCTCCATTGCTGTCATGGAGTAATCTCTAGATATAAGTCTGTGACAGGGGGGTACAGGCCCCAGGATAAAGGGAAAAAGGAAGGGGTACTAATGGTTTGCCACATGACCCCGCTGGTGCCAGGCCGCGTAAGCTCTGGGAGAGGGGGAAGGGCAGAGAGCTAGCAGATAGTTTTAACAGAGAGAAAACACAAAATGGCAACGATATGAGGAGGAATAGTAATTTACTAAATTTAACCAAATCAAACAAAATGAGAGAGACAAGAGTACCCAGAGTATGTGTCAAACCACGATAGTGCGAGGGAAGCACACACTTTTCTCCGCAGTGAGCTGAGACAGCTAAACCAGGTCCAGAAGGAAAGGCAGACCCTGGGCTCCTCTGGAGCTCCACCTCGCTTCCTCTTCCCATCAGGTCCTCCAGGGATGCCGGCCCTCCCCTCCCATCAGGCTACTCACAATGCCCATAAGGGGCAGTAAATAGGACTAGAACATGAACTCTTTAATTCCCACTGGTCCACATGATGTTCTGATGTGGAGTATTGACAACAAAAAAAAATCACCAAGCCACAACAATTGCACTTTCTCAATTTTTGTATTTTCACTGTTTATCTCATGCTAGATGTAGCATTTCCCATGCCTAAATGAAAAATTACAACACAGCAGAAAACAAACCAAAAGGGAAAAGTAAGCAAGCAAATAATAATAATAATAAAAAAAAGTAAGGCAGGCAGGAAGGAAGAAAAAAAGGAAAAGATGGTTGCAGAAGAAATTTAAAAAGATGAGAAATTAATTTTTCTCTTTCAAACAAAATTTGTAGATCAAACTTGCTTACTGCTATTCTGTAAAGAATTAACTTGGGTTCAAATGCAATATTTTGCTTGAATATATATATATACATAAGATATAATATATATAAGATAAAGCACTGAATTGAAGATTGAAGATTTAATTGTTCACAAGATGATTGATGTTGGAAGGAAGGGACCTCTGGAGGTTATCAGGTCCAACTCCCTGGCTCACTCAGGGCCACCTGAAGCTGTTTGCCCAGTACCATGCCCAGACAGCTTTTGGAGATCTCCAAGGAGAGTTACACCACAACATTTCTCTGTGACCTGTGCTTTTGCTCAATCATCCACACAGAGAAAAAAAAAAAAATGTTTAGAATGAAACTAAGTGCTCCAATTTGTGCCCATTTCCCTTGTCCTGGCACTAGACACCACTGAAAAGAGCCTGGCTCCAACTTCTTTAGACCCTCTCTTAAGGAATTTATAACATTTATTACACCCTCTCTAATCCTTCTCCTTTCCTGCGGGAACTGTCTCAGCTCTCTCACACTTTTCTCACAGGAGATGTGGTCTAGTTCCTTTGTCATCTTTGTACTCTTTGTCTGGACTCTCAGCAGTAAGTCCATGTCTCTTTTATGTTGAGGATATCAGAACTGGGCACAGTACCCCACATGTGGCCTCACCACTTCTGAGTAGATGGTAAGATTATCCCCCTTCATCTGCTGGTAATATTTTTGCCCAGTGATTCCAAGAATATGGCTAGCCTCCTTTGTGTCAGGGCACATCTCTGGTTCATGTTCAATTTGAAGTTCAGCAGGACACCTGGCTCACTTCTGTCAAAGCTGTGTGTCACCAGAATGTATTAGTACTTCTGTTTCAAGGTCTCCAACACAGCTTTGTATAAATACTTACATCTCGATAGAAAAGTATGACAGTATGTTTGATACTGATAATTTTGTTTTTTTAATTATAGTCTCAAAAAGTGAGAATGTTTCTTTGTTGACAAGGATTTTGTAGCTGTTATATTCACTGAATCAAAGAGACTTAGAATCATATACACAGGAAAAATATTTTTCCAAAACATGAATACTTTTCTTAGATTTACTTGCTTACTTGCTTTGTTCTTCTACAATGCTCATGCTAACTTTGTTATTAAGTTTTGTAGTGCCTTGACTAGTCCCATTCCTACCATGTATGTTGCTAAACATACACTGCTGTCATGGTTGTTTCTAGACCTGAGTCCATGACATGGGTACAGCAAGGCCACACACCCATTGGCCCAAAGAAAGAGGGAGAGAGCGTGGAGAAGGGAAGGGGAGCAAAAAGGAAAAGGAAAAAGAAAACAAACAGCAGCAGTGATCTGAGGAAGAATAGTAATTTACTAATTATAATAGCAGAAATTCAAGGTACTAACAATTGAAACTAGTAAACCAGGTAAATGTGAGAGTTTTGTAAAACTGAGGTTCTTACTCCGATCCAGGAGGGAGCTTAAAGGAGTTGCATGATTCCAGTCAGTTTTATCTTTTCCACTCACCAGAGAATGGAAATGGAACAGCAAAGTTTTCTGGGAGCTGTAGTACATTTCTTCTCTTCTGAGACTCCCAGTGCACTACATCAAATGATAATGTGAAATACTGATAAAAAAAATTATATACAACAACTACAAAAGGGGTTAATTTTCTGTTTCATGGTTGTCTCTAATATATACAGAAAGTAGAGCTATGAGTAGAATCTCTTTTGTAACCTTCAGGCAATGTACCTCTTTCTTTCCACTGTTTGAGGGATGTCAGAAATGTTCTTATTGATTCTGGGGAGTATAAGTTAGAATTATGGATTGTGTTACAAAATTGAACTAACCTGAAAAAACAGTTATATTTCTGGAACAGTGGGAACAATGCTCTTATCATTATTTCAGAACTAGACACAGAATAGAGATACAGAAAATAGCAGAACCATGGAAAATATATGATAAATAAGACACTGGATCTACTTTCATTTGGCAAAAAGAAAAAGCAGTTGTAACTATTACTGAAACCATAATATGCCTAAAAGTAATTAGAAGCTCAAACACAAAACATGATTATTTATGAGCATCATAAGAATAAATGAAGAAAAATGTGGAAAAGGACATGTAGGTCTTTCCTATTTGTCATAAAAGAGCAACATAGGAACAAGTAAATCATGAGGTCTAGTCATTAGAGGTTAAATTCATAGTCAGGGCAACAGGGGGCAATATTGTAGCCCCAGCTCTGGGCATCAGACACCTCCCTGGATATAGGAATTAGCTGAAGCTGGGCGAGGATGTGGGCCTGTGAGTGTGCCCAGCTCTGCAGGTCTGATAGTTGAACATGGCTGTGAGGAGAAGGACAATGACCTTGTTGCATGTCAGTGGGATGAGAATTGACTGCTTCAGAGCTAGCATGGGTCTTGGGATCTGGGCAACACAGAATAGTGGGATAAGGGTATACAGGATGTTACCTGTTGGGATCTGGCATTTTCTTTCCTTCTCTAAATCCCTTAGAATATGCACAACCTTTCAAAATCCAAATGTACTGCTTTACAACCTTTTAAATATTATTCTAAAATCTCTAACTCTCCAATCTTATGCATCCATTATAGTTTTATCATTGGCAATAAGGAATCCTGTTGTGCTGTATTTTCCGCACTTTCCTGCCACTAGGAACTCCATTGTCACTTGTTGCTTATGATCTACATTGTATCACCACTCTTCCTAGGAAAGCTGAGATAGCCAAAACATTCCTTCTGTTATGTAGGAGACAACTTTCATCATTTGGTATGATATATTTTAAATTTTCTCAACATTCTCCTTTGATGACATCATCCAATAACTGAAAAAAATCTGAATTACATTTTACCCTGCAATTTAGAAATCTGTACCATCAGATACAGTGCATATCTTTTCATCTTGCTTGTTGCATTCATTACATCTAATTTTTGAAAATATACCGGTATTGAAGCTCCTCTCTAATGCACGTGTTCAAACAACCTCAAAAATATCTGGTAAATAATGTTCACATACATTGTGTTACAGGGGAAAATACAAAAAACTTTGGAGAAAAGAACAATGATAATTTTGCAAATTAATCTGTGCCTTTAAAGTGTAAGTGCCAACAATTTTTTAACATTTCACCATTAAAAATGTCTTAAATAAAAATATCAGAACTCAAATAACTGTACTTAGGTAAAAGATTTTACTTCAGCACATCTTGTTATTATAGTGTCTGAACTGAGATGTAGAAAAACAAGCTTTAATCTTTCAGTATTCAGGACATATTCATGCTGCTCATGTAATTAGGATGGAATGAGGGTTCAAGTTACAGTAAAAATTTGAAGTGGCATATATTAGTTCAACAAAATGGGAATTGAAAGACCCTGCTGACATTAGTGAACTGTGGACGTTTGATTTTAATATTCGTGTCATTCAGCAGGCAGATTTTCATTACCTGCAATTCCAAAGGATTAATCCATTTGAAAGAGACAGACTACTGGAAATTCATAACAGGATATTCATGTAGGGAAGTTTTTTGTTTGTTTGTTTGTTTGTTTGTTTGTTTGTTTTGTTTAATGTACAACTTCAATTGTATCTGTTCAGAGTCATTGACACATATAAAATGAGGACAAAATCAATTTGAACATAAATGCAAAATGCACAAAACAGAAGAAATATAATTAGCAAATGTAGGCTCTAGTTGATTGCTAGAAGTGGGATCAAATGCAGAAGTCTACAGTGCAAATGCTGAAATCTGAGCTAAGTCTATGAATTATTTTCGGGAAAAGAAATTCTTTCTACAAAGGCATAAGTAAGGACAACAGATGAATATGATTCAAATAATATCTGTTTCCTTTCAAAGGCTACCAAAATAAGATAGGAATACCAAAATAAGATGTACAATATTAAGTTAACTATTTAAGATGAAGCCTATCACGGAAGTTTAATGCTTTATACTATTTCATATTATAATTATATGCACTCATATATTACTATTTCATACAATGATGAACTCTATGTCATATTAAATATCAATAGTAATATCTATTATTTAATATTTAATCATATTGTTATATATAAAATGTGATGTGATACATTGTATGTAATATTCCTTCTAGTGACTATGGTTGTGGAAAGTGCTCACTTACGAAGAAAATTATTATTTGATTCTTTTTTGTTTATTTTGTAGTTAAATGTGGTAATTTAACTTAAGAATGTAACGGGAGGCTTCTATTAAAGTGAATAAAAATCTTTTATTTATTACATTTTTTAAGAGATCATCATCTCATGAAAGACAGTGTTTTGGGGGATGTGATTTGTTTGTAAGACTTTTGTGCTATTAGTACATCCAATTTGACTTTCAACTGTTGTTCTAGAAATGACTGTATCTCTGTACTCAGGGACATGTCTTTCAGCCACAAGGAGATTTGATGGGTGCCAAAGACTTCTGGTACTGCTCTGAATGTATCCTTTCAGGTACTCTATTTTGATACTGATTTCAACTATGTTTTCACATTTTACTATAAGCCTTACCTATCTTGTCATAGAATAGTAGACATGGAAGATTTGTGTCATGTTATGGTATTTGGATTGGAAACGCTTCAGACTAACAGGATATTCTAAGGCAAAATTGCAATATCTATCCATATGGTTCTTTAAAGAAAAACATGACTAGACCAATCAGTCGTGGAGAACTGACTTTGATCTAATGTGGTTATTATAAACTCAATACATGTATCATGTTTATATGTGAGTCAGAAATGTTGATGAGTTTTTATAAAGCTATCTTTTCACCAGTGAGAAGTTATATTCTTCTTTTAACTTGCTGCTTCTGACAGTAGAATCTGAATTTAAATCCATGCTGACTATTCCTGATTATTTTCCTCTCCTTAATGTGCCTGGAAATAGTTTCCATGGTTAGCTACCCACATTCACTGGGATCAAGGTAAGACTTAGTTCAATGCTCCTCCTTTTTTTTCCCTTTCTTAATATAGGAAAGACATTGATCTTCCTCAAGTTTTCAGTTTGTAGTGAAGTTTGCCAACTCCCTCAGAATTTGGGAGGTGCATCCCATCAGGGCCCATGGACTAATGTATGTCTAGTTTGCATAAGAATTCCCTGAGAATATCCTTTTCAACCAAAGGCATCTTTTCCATGATACAGCCTTTCCCCCTTGTGTCTGGGAGGTGGAATTTCTGAATGCTTTTATTTTCTGGAAATGACTGAGACAAAGGTAGCACTCAATACCTCAGCTGATTCTCTGTCATGTGTAAACAGGTCCTCCTTCAGCAATGGATCCACATTTTCCTCAGTCTTCCTTCTGTTACTTACGTACTTGCAGAAGTTCTACTTTCAGTCTTCGACATCCCTGGACACTTTCAGTTTTAGTTTGGCTTAGACTTTCCTAGTTTCATCCTTGATACAGACATTATTTCTGTATTACTCTTAGACAGCACTTCTTTTTTTTCCTCTGTTTTTTTTTTTTTTTTTTTGTGTGTGTGTGTGTGTGTGTGTGTGTGTGTGTGTGTTTGAGTTTAGCCAGGAGGTCCCTTCTCATTCATAAAGACTTCCTGGCATTTTGCCTGACATCTATTCATTGAGGTAGACTTCACTTCAGCCCAGGACTGTGTCCAGGTGGCTACTAAAGACCTCCAAGGAGAGAATGTATGTGTCTATATGTACTGAGTATGAATACCTTTTTTTCTTTTTTAACTCTAATAATTTTGGAATCTTCTGGTTAGTGCCAGTTTTATTTGACAAGTAAAGGAGATTCTATAGCTCATTAGAAGTTTTTCATTCTGTAAGATATGAAAAACACAGATGGATATAAAATTCTTCAAACAAAATTAACGATGTGTCACCAGATGAGTGTTTAACATCAGAGAATATACTCCTGAGAAACATGATTCATGACAAAGCACCATTTAGGACTGCAGTAATATGAAGAACTTTGTTTGACTACTGCTAATCCATTATAGGATCTATTCAGATGATTTCCTATTGTCAATCAGTAGGTTAAAATGCATATTAATACAGGATTTGTTTGGTTGAATTAATCTGTTTTAATAGAATTATTTTCCTAAAATAATCAGATCTCCATTTAACCTAAAAATGATTTTTAAATATACATAACCTATAAAGCTATTTATCTCCTGAAATTAAAAAAAAAAAAAGTAAAAATCTAATTACTAAGTTTCTTCTTCTGCATAAATTGTCCATAGAGCTATCTCTTATAAATTCTGTTATACTCAAAGCATGCCTTAGGGAAGCATGACCAGAATTTGAAATTCTCACTTTGAAAGAATCTACAATGAATCTCCTCTTGTTATTACCAGTGAATTGCCTTTTTTTTTTTCCCCTCAAAAACAAAACAAACAAATGAAACACTGCTATATTTAGATTTGTGCAATGATATTTAGTAGATAGTTAAAGAAATTACAAATTGCAGAATGCTAGGGATATCCTCCGCTGGAAAGCTTCTGCATCATGACAGACAAGTGTCTTAGCCTTTTCAGGTTTCACAGAATCACAGAATCACAGAATCACAGAATCATCCGGGTTGGAAGGGACCTCAAGGATCATGTAGTTCCAACCCCCCTGCCTGGCAGGGCCACCAAACATACCCATTCAGGTCAGGTTGCCCAGGACCCCGTCCAACCTGGCCTTGAACACGTCCAAAGACGGGGCATCCACAACCTCCCTGGGCAGCCCGTTCCAGGGCCTAACCACTCTCCTAGTAAAGAACTTCCCCCTAACATCCAACCTAAATCTTCCCTCCTTCAACTTGGATCCATGGTTTCACAGGTAATGATTAATGAAACATACTTTATTTTGTAGGTTTGACTTAAATCCTGGAATAAATTATGCAGAAATGATTGTCTTTCTAGGAAGTCACTAAATTTAATGGAATTTGTCTTATGAAATAAACAAACATCAAACAAAATCTGGTGATCTTTAAATAAGATCCAGGCTGAATGCTTATATTTTGGGAGTATTTATTCCCTGTGGCATTCCTTTGTCTTTATGAAATTAAGATGTTGGAAAACTCTGTTTATACAATGCAGTGAAATATTCGAATTTCATGAAAAAAATACCACAGACGAAACTAATAATTTTGTCTTCAGACATGTCATGATGTTAAGATTTTTGTTACTGGCATTCCATATCAAAACAACAAGTGCACTGGTAGTTAAGGAGTTAATGCTGCAGTTCTGGGCATACAGTTGTCAGAAGAGAAAGGATGAACTATAGATCATAGAAGACTTCACTGTTCCTTTTCCGTTTTCCATTCAGAGGTGAAGATATATCTGCATGGGAGCCACCATTCTATCTTTTTCTTTTTCTGTTCAACTCTGAGACCTGCTCCCTAGCTGTCTTGCTTTCAGCATTAGAGTAAGTTCAGTTTTTGAACACACTCTTTCTCCTTTTGTTTGAGTTACTAGCTTCAATTCCAATTATATTGTATTATGTTGTGTTATCTTGCATTTCAATATTATATTTAGTAAATTAGTTTCCTCACTTAACTCACTGCCACTGTATTGTTTTTAGGGCCATCTCCTACTTTTTCCCTTCTCCCCTTCCCCTCTTCTGGGGCATGGCTCCATGGGTCCCCATGCCCCATTTGGTCACTGAACCAAACTGGGCTGTAACTGTAGACAAGATAGACAAAAACAAGATATTTGTTTTTATATACATGCTAGAAATAAGTTCTCAGCCTTAATTAAGAAATAAGTGCTGAATACATATCAAGTGAATGTGATTAATGTATTCTGAATATAGCAGATTGTTTTGGGATAATTGGTGTAGAAAGTCATCTAATAATTTTCTTAGACAAATTGTGGGTGTAGGATGTTCTGTCTTATCTCTTTATAGTTTCAATGAGATACATGTTTGGCTATTGTTATTGAAAATTAATTTCTTGTCAGAAAATAATTCTGGAGAAATTTTTGCTCACTGAAAAAGAAAATGCCTATTAACTGGACCTCCTAGCCATCACATAAAAAAACAAATAATGGGAAAAAAAGGTTTGGAAAGTGTTACAATTGCAATAGTCTATTATTTGATAGAAACAGTAGTAATTGTGGCAAATGTACATTAAAACATGGGTCTTGTCTATTTGAAGAAAGGATACTTACTGTAGGTATTTCCAAATGTAATTGTCAAGTATCATACAATGTCTATCTCTTGAGCTATTTTAGTTGATCTTGGACAAGAACTCCTTCATTCTTAATTCTTGGAATGCTTACACTTTTCAGATAAACAAAGTGGAATATATCTCAGTGAGACAGAGCTACTCTAGACTGTATTATTTTTTAGCAAAATTACTTTTTCCATTCCCATCAAAATGAAAATATTGGATTCCTATCTTTATGTGCTTTTACAACATTGCATTATTATGCCTATCAAAATATCAGACAAGAAAATAGTATATGATTTCCACAAGCTAAGTCTCATTCTCTCTCTTCTTTATTTTTTACTATCTCTTATCATCCAGACCTTTCTGCATGGCAAGAGCCTGATATCCAGTTAGCTAAGAGGATTTGACAGTTATTTTGCTGCTTATTATCTAGTATCTGCTTGTGACTGATCAAGCGCTGAGTATATTGAACTCTTAGAGGAGTGAATACCTCCAGTTTCTGTTATACTCATCCCAGACTGAGAGCACTATACAAGTCCGTGAAATTTTACAAACGAAATAGGAAATTGGCATTTATGACAGTGGTGCTCTTGTAATTTATTTTCAGAATGTGATCATTGTCAGGTTGAACACATCTTATTCCAGCTACAGCATAGTCCTGCAAATTTCTCAAGCCATGTATGCTCTTGGAAAGAATAGTTCGAATAGTGGTTTGAAATGTTGCTGCTACATGTGCACTGTAGATATGGGAAGATATGAATTAAGGAATATTCATATCTTGCAATATTCAACATTCAAAAACTAAATTATATAAGAAGTCAAGGCCACCTTATTTAACTTTATCAGGACTAATGTATTAATAAGTTAGTAACTTTATACTGATATGATACACTGCACCCTAAACACACATGATGACACACAAAAAAGTTTTGGTTCCTTTCATTCCTTATTCTATATTTTTGGAATTCACACTGAATGTTAATTTTTATTAACATTTGTAAGTTTTATATGTGATATAGCACAACTATTCTTAGGCTATTTACTGCAATATTTTTCACTACTTTTATTTTAATGATCTGGCAATACAGAAATGTAACAGGAAAAAAAAAAAAAAAAAGACTCCAGATGCATTTACAACTTAATCTGTAGTCTATAAGGAAATGATAGAAGAGGATAAATAAACTTTCCTCTAGACTTATTAAATTCTAACAGTTTTGTACAGCAAACCTTTTCCATTACTATAATGCTGAATTAAAAGAAATGGAAATCAGAAATGACACTGATTATTATATTCTTATTAATATCTCCTTAGTATGGAATGTTACTGTCTTCCCAATCAAGGAAGTAAAATGTCCCCTTTACTTATTTTTTTTTTTTTTTTCCTTAGGATTATTAGATTCCAAGAGTATTCACTTCTTAATGTACCTAAATTCTATAATTTTGTTAAGGAATACTGTTTTTCTATTTTTTTTTTTTTTTTTTTTTTTTTTTTTTTTTTTTTTACTGTTTTTGTTGCCTAGATTGAATTAAAGAGAACAACTACATTGCTTATTACAATCTATCAAAACTGAAAGCAGGTAATGTAAAAAAAAAAAAAAAAATGTCTGATTTTCTCTGGATAATTCTATTAATGAAAAGAATACATCACAATTTAGCTATTAATTTAAAATTCTAAAAGTGAACAAAACTAAGTTATCAAACAGCAAAATTTTTCATTGTTTTCTATTCCTGGAAAAATAATAATTTTGGAAGTCAGGAGACAAACTATATCTTCTTTGTGGTGGATGGGTTAACCCTGAGTGGCTGCTATGTGCTAGCAAGCTGCTCTCTCATTCCACATCCTCAGGATGATGAGATAAAATAGGCTGAAAATTCTCATGGGTTGAGATACAAACAGGATGATTACTCAGTACTTACCATCACAAGCAAGATAGGATGTATCTGAGGAAGATCTACTTAATTTTTACCAATTAAGAAAGAGTAGGATAGTGACAAAAGAAAACAAAGCTAAACATGCCTTCTTGTCATCCTCTTTTCTCAGGCTCACTCTTGACTCTTCTACCTCCATTTCTGCTACAAAAGGTGCAGCAGAAATAGAGTGTAGGACATAAAGATCAGTTCATAACCCTTTGTTGTCCCTTTATCCTCTTAATTCCTTTGATGTACTGTGGGGTAGTTCTACATAAACTGATACAATGTGGGTCCTTCCCACAGGTTACAATTCCTCAAGAACTTATCTAGAGTGTGTTCATTCCATGGGATGCAATTTCTTTACTGAAGGAAAAAACAGTTTGCTACAGATTTAAAATTGAAAGTAACCACAAGATTAAAGAACTAAAGATTGCATAATGAATGTGAAGTTGAGTTGCCATGTAACAAACAGAAATTTATATGAAGAATAATCATATGACTACATGCTAATTTGTATGCTAATATGTTAGAGAATCTTTAATGCTTAATTAGAAATTATCAAGATGCTTCAACTGTATGTTTATAACTGTCATATCTTTTATTCATTCATTTCAGTAATTTTAAATTACCCATTTTCAGTAATCCATGCTTCCTTAAAGATTGTTGCGTCTTTTCTTGGAGTTTATTCAGATGAAATGACACTGAATGCAAATTAAATTTTCACAGATTAGATTACAGAACAGAGGTGTTTATTGTCAGCTTTTTTCCCAGTCTGTTCCTTTTGGTACCAATTTGTGATTTCAGTAATTTAATGACAAATCAGGAAGATACAAGGGGACAGAATCATAGTTCTATGTGACAAGTGGAACTTTGCTATTTTTAGTGTGCTATGAAGCCTAATTATGTAATGGACTTCAAGGTAGTTTTTAGGTCTTATTTTCCATTGCTAAAGAATGCTTGTAGAAGAATTTTTTACCAACTGAGGCAAACAGAAATAGGAAAAAAGTAAAAAGAAGAAAGTATAAATTAGTTGATTTGAATAAGAACTCAAGCAGAGAAGGCATGGCTGGTTAAACAGGCAAGCATAACAGGGGCGGAAAGAATGTAGAAATGTTTGGATGTTCAGGGATCAGATCAGGAAAGCCAAGGTGCATGTGGAACTGAATTTGGCAAGATATACAAAGAATGACAAGAATGGATTCTACAGGCACAGTGATCAGAAGAAATAGGTCAAGAAGAGTGTACTTCCTCTGTTAAATGAGAAGGAAGGAATGAGAACAGACTTGGAGAAGGCTGAGTTATTCAGTGAGTTCTGTGCCTCAGTCTTCATTGACAGTCAGGCTTCCCAAGTGTGGAATAATTGTGACTGGTGACTTGGAAATTAACATACAGAATATAACATACAGAAATTGGAGATCATAGTACTGTTCAGTGGAAATTAAGGTACATATTGTTCACAGCCATTCAGAAACAGAGTGCAGCCTCTATGCCACTAAATGTCATGGAGGTTGAAGTGCAGTGGAGACTCTGTGGTCAAGTTCTGAGATCCATAGTAGTTCCCTAAGCAACCTTAGATGTTGACAACATCAGGATAAGTTGAAGTACTGACTCTAAGAAAAAAGTCCTGAATTAACTGGCTGGTGTAACTGTCAAGCCACTCTCCATGATATCTGAAGAGTCATGGCAGTCAGTCAAAGTCCCCAGTGACTAGAGAAAGTGAAACATCACTGCCATTTTTAAGAAAGTGAGAAAGAAAGATCTGGGAAATTACTGGCTGGTGAGCCTCACCTCTGTACCTGGGGAGATAATGGAACAGATTCTCCTGGAGGAGATGTTAAGGTTTATGTGAGACAAGGAGGTGATCTGAGTCAGGCAGCGTGGCTTCACACAGGGCAGGTCATGACAGATGAACCTAACAGCCTTTTCTGATGGAGTGACTACAATGGTGGAGATATGAAGGGCAGTTGATGCTGCCTATATGGATTTATGCAAGGCCTTTGACATGGTCCCATGACACATCCTCATCTCTAAATTGAAGAGGTATTTGAAAGGTGAACTATTCAGTGGATAAGGAATTGGTGGACTGGTTTCAAGCAGAGGGTTGTAATTAGTGGCTCGACATCCAGATGGAGGCTAGTGACAAGTGGTGTCCCCCAGGGCTCTGCTTTGGGACTGATGGTCTTTAATATTGTCATCAATTACAGATATTGGGGTTGAGTATACCCTCAGCAAGTAAATTTGTGGATGACACCAAGAGGAGTGATGCAGCTGACGCAACAGAAAGAAGGCATGCCGTCTGGACCTGGACAAACTGGAGAAGTGAGTCTTTGGGGACTTAATGAGATTCAAAAATTCAAGTGCAAATTGTTGCACATGGGTTGCAGCAATCCCAGATATGTCTAGAGACTGGAAAAAGACTCATTTAGAACAGCCTTGAGGAGAAGGAAATAGAGGTGGATGAAAAACTAGACAAGAGCCAGTGGTGTGCACTTGCAGCCCAAAAATCCAAATGTATCCTGGGCTGCATCTAAAGCAGAGTAGCCATATGGTGAGAAAGGTGATTGTGACCCCCTGCTCTGTCCTTGTGAGACTTCTTTTGAAGTACTAAGTCCAGCTATGGGACCCCCAGCACAATAAAGGTGTAGAGTTGCTGGAATAAGAACAGAGAAGGGCCTTGAAGATGATCAGAGGTTTGGAGAACCTCTCCTATGAAAACAGGCTGAAGGAGCTGATCATGTTTAACATGGTGAAGAGAAGGCTCCAGAGGGAAAGTATTGTGGCCTTCCAATACTTAAAAGGAGCTTAGCCAGAGAGAGATGCTTTTTTTTTACAGAGTCTAATACTGATAGAACAAGGGAGAATGGTTTTCAACTAAAAGAAAGGAGATTTGGATTAGATCTTAGGAAAAAAATCACTCAGAGTATGGTAAGGCACATGAACATGTTGCCCAGAGAAGTTATGGATGCCTCAGCAATGCACTCAGTTGAGTGCAGCCCAAGGCAACCTGATTTATTGCCTGCTGGCAACCCTGCCCATGGCATTGGGATTGAAACTAGATGATTTTTAAGGTGCACTCAAACTCAAGCCATTCTATGATTCTATGATAATACGGCTATGGAATGGTGTAAAACAAAAGAGGGCTAGAGACACATTCTCAGTCTCAGGTGTAGCCAATGCAGAACGTGACCATACTACTTAGGGCTACCTACTACTGTAGAAAATTTATCTGATAAATAATTAAATAGAAAAACTTCAATAAAGCCAGAGAAAAAGCTGACAATTCACAGGAGGGTTATTTAGGAAGTCCAGCACTAAAATCTTCATTTTAACCTTTTCTGTTAATTGAATATTACCTTAAATATTAACAGGCAATTTCTTTAACAGTTCTCTAATATATCTTCTTTTATTTTACATTTGTGATTATAGTCTCTAAATAGAATATTATCTTTTATTCCAGCCCATTAAATAAAATGAACATACATCAGTTGAATTTTCCACATTTTGAAAACAAAAAACAAAACCAAAAATTTCTTAAAGTTCATCATATTTGAGAAATAAAAGGCCATTCATTTCATAACTGAAGCTTTAATATTGTTGTCATAGAGCTCTCTTTTTTCCTTTGGCCCATATGAATTGCTGGATAGTACTCAGTAGATACCAGAGGGATTTATCTGAACACATGCAGACATTTGTAGATCACTTGAACTTTTAGACATTTGTGTCATTTGCTCCAAGGGTAATGTCTGTTATTTATTTGCACAGGAACTATAACAGATACAAAGATCACAACAATGCTCTATGATAGAGCAAATTCCCAGCTACAAAAGACTACATTCCAATGTAGTCACCATCATCAGTTAGCATTTTTGCCAGTAGTGAATAATAGTCTGCATGCTACACTTGTGAAAATCTGTGCCAGTGGAAATAACCCACTATTTAACAGCTGCTATGATGACACAATTGCTAAGAAACTTGTCTGTGTAGTCCATCTTTCATGGAATAGATGGATGACAGAACGCACTAGATCCTGACTGGTGGTATTGGTAGGAGAATCTAGCTACGACTGACATTTTTCTCCACCATCTTCAAACTGATATGATGCCTGATGTTATGTTGTTGCAAGAGTTGTCTTCTCTGGCCTGACTATGTAAGTTTGTGCCTGCAGATTAGTCAATATCATCGGATGTAGTGATCAGATTTGATGATTTGTCTGAGTTCCAGGTAATCCAGAAGGATCACCCCTTTCCCATCCCAAAACACAATGCATATTTTACCTATTAAGGGTTGCGTCTTGAATCTTTCCTTCAATGGAGAATTCACATCTCCATTCTATGAACTCCCATTTTCATTCTGTTTTCATAGTGGTGATATCACATCTTGTCACTAGTAGTTATGTGATCTATTACACTGACACCTTCAGCTTTGTGTTGGTTCAGAATGTCTTGATAAACTCCTTTTAATCTCCCCAAGGTCCCATTAGCCTCCTTAGCCGCTAGGGCACACTGCTGGCTCATGGCCAACCTGCCATGAGCCAGGACTCCCAGGTCCTTCTCCACAGAACTACTCTCCAGTAGGCCATGTCCCAACCTCTACTGATACTTACAGATATTCCTTCCCACATGCAAGATTCTACACATGCTTTTGTTAAACCTCATCCGGTTTCTTAATGCCTGAATCCAGCTCTGTACATGTCCTGCTGAATGGCAACATAGCCTTTGGGTGTGTTGACTACTCCTCTCAGCTTTGTATCATCAGCATGCAAGCTGAGGGTGGAAACTATCACAGAATCATAAAATGGCTTGGGTTGAAAAGGACCACAATGATCATCTTGTTTCAACCCCTAGCTATGTGCAGGGTCACCAACCACTAGACCAGGCTGCCCGAAGCCACATTCAGCCTCATCAAAGTTGTCGATGAAGATATTGAACAAGACTGAAACATTAATGAACACACACACACACAAAAAGCAAAACCACTTAGTATTCCTACATGTTGTAAAGTCTTTTGTGCCCTGAGAATGATGCAAACTGGCACACTAAAGACAAAATTCAAACAATTTAAACTAGTTATGAGTAAATTTCACTGAAAATAAAATTATTTGCTTTGGGAGTAAATAGTTAATTTTTTTTAAGTTTTGTTTTGTTTTGTTTTGTTTCCAATATTTATTTTATGAATTGAAAAAGTACCTAAGCAAATGATGACAATTTTATCAAAAAACTCACTCTTCCTATTTAATTCTTCAATATTGTTCTGTAGTCCAAAATAGAGAATTGAGAATTGGACTGTGAATTTGGAAATATTTCAGAGATAGAACATGAGAAAAGGATGAAATGCAATAGACTTATTCTGTCAGCCTTCTATTATTTTTCCTTGCAAATCTTATTATTTCTTCACAACTTTGCATGTTACTCAACCAGAAAATAATAGAATCACAGAATCACCAAAGTTGGAAAAGACCTCCAAGATCATCCAGTCCAACTGCCCGCCTGCCATCATTAAACCATCATTGCCCATTAAAACTCATCCCTCAGTGCAACATCTAAACATTTCTTGAGCACCTCCAGGGACAGTGACTCAACCACCACTCTGGACAGTCCATTCTAATTCTTGACCACTCCTTTGGAGAAGAAATTTTCCTAACATCCAGCTGCAAACATACTTAGAGCAACCTGAGGCCATTCACTCTTGTCCTATCCCTAGTTGTGTGGGAGAAGAGTCTGACACCATCACGTCACACTCTTCTTTCAGGTAGTTGAATAGAGCAATAAGGTCTGCCCTGAGCATCCTCTTCTCCACAATAAACAATCCCAGTTCCTTCAGTCACTCCTCACAAGACCTTTACCAGCTTTGTTGCTCTTCTCTGCACAGGTTCCAGGGCTTCCATGTCTTTCTCGTAGTGAGGGGCCCAAAACTGAACATAGTACTTGGCATCATCAGTGCTTTAGCTGACACAAGCCAAGATGACATTGGCCTTCTTGGCCACTGGGGCACACTGCTGGCTCATGTTTAGTCTTCCCCAAGACTGTAATGTTTCCTAGGGTTACTGTGGGCAAACAGCAAGGCCTAGCTCTTGATCTTATTGAACTTCATCCCTTTGTTCTCAGCCTATTGATTCAGCCTGAATTTGTACATTTTTAAAGGTACAAGTAAATTTACTTGTAAGTATAAATGATTTCTTTTCAATTAAAACTTTACATTTACCCTTCAAGACTGTACTTTTCACATGAGAACATGAGCAATTATGTAAGTGCTGCATTTAGAAAAAAAAAAATCTTCATTAAAATGCAAGTCAGTCTACAGCTTAGGAGAAAAAGAGGCTGATGTTATACTAGCTCACTAGAGTGTTGCTTAGTACTGACTTAATATTTTTGATTATTTAAATAACTGTTTCCTGTGTTGCAGAGATTATCTGGCCTCAATTAATTCTCAAACTGCAAAGATTCTTCTCTGAGAATATATTAATGACATATTATTACTGTTTCTTTGCCAAACTGCTTTAACTCCTATTTGCTAATGCTCAATTAATGTTTAGAAACTCTTTTCCAAACACAACTGATTCACATGCAACAGGATAATACAGAGTAGTTACTACGCAAATCTTTCAGCTCTGTCTATGACTACATCTCAGGTTTAATTCCAGATGTGTTATCACTGATACAGGTGGTACCTGATGACACAAAGCCTTGTATGTCTGAATGCAGCCAAGACGTGTTATCTCAGGACTGAGAATGAAAAGTTCATCATGCAGACTATCTATAATGTAATGCTCCACAGTAAAATGCATCCATTACTGTTATTTTCCTGCAGTATAAATGATATGGATTTGTTTCTCTCTTTTCAAAAGTCTCATCAGACAATCTATTTTATCAGCGTTAATCAATTAGAAATATGAACCCTTGTTAATCATTACATTATTTTATGATTAAATCTACATAATACTGTTATCCTATTAACAGAGGAATCCCAGTATAGGCATGTCCTAATAGAAAAATGCCCCTGAAGCACATGATAGAGATGGATTACTGAAAGTTTTGAAAACAGACACTGATTGTTTAAATGTTTCAGTGACCAATTATTGACATCTTTTATCAGATTTGCATTCTAATTAATTGTATCTTGAAAGCTGTAGGACCTAGTTTATCAGTAGTCTCATGGATTAAACAAAGAATTGATTTCACTTAGTTGTTCTAAACTTCAATATACTAAGGCTCAAGGGTTTTTTGTTGTTGCTGTTGTTTTTGTTTCTTTTTCTTTTTTTTTTTTTCAGTTGACCATTCTTCCATCCCATACTATTTTTTTAATGATTAACATGTTTCAAGTTCTAAATTCTTCCAAATTCACCATAGTTTCAATAACTTCCATAATCTTTCATGTGCCTCCCTGAAGTAATAATAAACAAGATTACATGTAAAATAGTGGAGTTAGCAACCAAAACCCATTTCCAACAATGTTTGAAATTATGCTAAAAGATGGTGTTTCTTCTGCCAGGTGTTTAATCATATACAGGCTGCTCATAAAATTAGGATAATTTTTTTAATATACTTGAAACCAGCATCTAAAAAATCCAGAGTTTAACCACATAACCAACTGTCTAACTAAATAAAATAGACATTTTGGAAGTCTCAAATCCTGAAATTTGTTCCTCTTAATATGATGAAAGTCCAGGTAGCCTATCAACTCCACTAAAATCTAAATGAATTGAACTTATCTCTAAATTATGAGACTCCAATGCTTAGTTGCCCAAATGTGATAATGTATTGCAGCTCAGACATCTAAACACAGGTGACCTATTTATTTGTCTAAATGCAAGTGTTTTGTGCTTTTTTAGATTCTTTATGTTGTCTGAATTCAGACAGCATCTTTAGATGGTCTGAGGTATCCTACACGGATCGTCCTGCCAGCAGTAGCTCAGTTGACTCAGATGATCTATCATATATTAGAGGTCAACAAACACTAGTGTTTAGGTACCTGATTTAATCCCTTAGGTGTTAATTCTCATAATAGTCATAATAAATCTAGTAGCTAGTAACGCAACCCCACGAGATTGTGAACCTTTAATATTATTATGTGATTTTTAGAAATATTTGTCATGAGTCAATTGTGCTTAGCTCAAGCTCAGTCTACACAGGTAACAAAGGAACACTGTGGAGAAGTGTATTAACTGCTTCTCATGCTCACCACAAACAGCCTAATCAAAACCTGTGTGTATTACATGTTACATGCAACTTGGATAGTAAAGCGCTGTTATTAGCAGTAATAATGATATTTCAACCTACCTATATTAATATCTGCCTGCAAAGATATGTTTTCAGTTCCTTCCAACTCAAATCATTCTATGATTCTATGATAATAACTAAAAAATCCCATGTATTTGCAGGCAAATGCAAGTGTAGGTAGATTGAAAGATCTAGAAGTGCTGCCACTATAGAATCATAGAATCATCTAATGATTTGCTTGGAAGGTATCCTTAAGATCACTTAGTTTCAACCTCCCTGCTCTATGCAGGGACACCTTTCACTAGACCAGGTTGCTTAAAGCCCAGTCCAGCCTGGTCTTGAACACCTCCATAGAAGAGACATTCACACATTCTCTGTGTAACCTATTCCAGTGTCTCACCACCCTCACAGCAAATCATTTCTTCCTAATTTATAGTCTAAATGTAGTTACAGTCATTTCCCCTAATCTTGTTACTACATGCCCTTATAAAATGTTCCTCCTCAGCATTCCGTTAGGTCCCTTTCAAGTACTGGAAGAGCCTTCTCTTCTCCAGGCTGAACAGCCCCAACTCCCTCAGTCTGTTCATGCAAGGGAGGTGTTCAAGCCCTCTGATCATCTACGTCTGTATTATTAATTAATTATTAAATTTGGAGTTGTGTTATTTCATGAAGTAATATAATCAGTTAACATGTTCACAGTGGAAGAAATATCCAGAATACTTGAGTAGTGCTGATAAATATTGTAGTTTTCATCAACTCAAAAAAAAATCATGAAAACTATGAAGTAATTCATTATATGTTTTGGTTTGATTTTGATGGATTTGATTTCTCATCTATTTGAGTTAAAATTGTATCTTCAAGGTGAAAATTAACTTATTTGTACTGTGTTTCAAACCAAACTATAAGGATTCAAAATAAAACTTAAATTATGGCAAGCTCAAGTTATGGAAATAATTTTGTACATTTTGATGCACTGTCTAAACACAGTCCTGTTAACAGCAAAAAGTATGCAGCCTTACTTTCTGCTTTATAAAGGAATTTGATAATAAATTTCAGAAAAAAATCTGAATAAATTTTATAAATAATTCTGAACAAATTTCTGAAAAAAATCTTTTTTTATATATATATTTGCGATTCCATTTTTAATCAACTTAAATATGTTACCTGTAATTTTTTCAAATGGAATGTACAGAGTTACAATGAGACATTCAACTCAAAGAAAAATTTGATCATGTCTGATTACTAGACTTTTATAAGATTTTTTCATACCAGAGAAAAATATTACATCTTATTCACTTCATTGCTTTTTTGCAGTACTTACATTTATGAACAACTATTTTAAAGAGTGAAGAATAGAAAAAGTAAAATTTCATCAAAAATCTCTGGCAAACACCTTGAGAACTCAGTGAGAATTGCAACCACTTCTATCAAAAGAAATATTAGTATGTTAGTTTAACAAAAACAAGATCAAATATCTCACTAGATTTATGGGGTTTTTTCCCCTCTTTTGTTGTTGTTGCTGCTTTAATTAAAAAAAAAAAAAAAATTGAAAAGGTTTCTTACTCATATACATTGACTATGTTATGTATATTTTTATGTGACTCAAGATAATCCCTCTTCACTCAGTGAAGATAGGATAAACCAAAAGTTTAGACACCAATGGTCTGAAGTGCATCACCTCACCTTCAGCTCCTTATTCTAGATCATGTGTCATATTATCAGTCCTGTGCAGATGTCTGGATGTTTCCAGAAGTTTCCAAGGGCACAAGACCAAATTTGTACAAGTCTATGCAGTCCTATGTCATGCATCCCAAGGTCCAGAAGCAGCTAGCTGCATACGGGTCTGGGGTTCCCAGAAAAAGAAAGACATACATCTACTGAGTATACCCAGAGGAAAGTCACAAAGACAGTCAGAGGGCTGTAGTACTTCTCATAAAATGACTGAGGAAGATAGGCTTCTTCAGCCTGGAGAAGCAATCTTTCAGGAGTTCATATACAGGAGAGAAACTGATTTCTCACTCAGGAATATAGTGATAGGGCAAGGTGGAATGCATTTAATCTAAAACAAGGGAGATACAGGTTAGATTAAAAAATATATATATATTTACTTAGAGGCATTGGGACAGTTTGCTCAGAGAAGTTGTGGATGCCTCATCCTTGGAAGTGTTCAGTGCTGGATGAAAGGAGTACTGGGTTACAAGACCTAGTCAGACTCACCCCTGCTTATAGTAGGAGACTCAGAACTTGATGATCTATAAGTTCACTTCCAATCCAAACTATTCTATAATTCTATGATACTATGAATACTTTTCCAAATTTTCATCAACTACATTGACTATCATGACTATTTATACAAATATGGCATATGAGTTACAACTATGAAAGCTTCTTCTTTTCTTGAGATAACCTGAAGTTTTTCTTGCCATTCTCTTCTTCCCTAAGGAACCTATATCTTGCAAAAAAGTAAACTAGAGAAGTAAAAGTTTCATTACCTACTCTTTAAAAATCAACATTATTTTAGGAATCTCTATTATCACATAAGTCTGAAGAAATTTAGAATGTTGAGCCCTGTGGTAATTTTTTTTAAATTGTATTTTAACTTCTTGAACTCAAACTATAGATAAAATGTAGTATTTTAATCACTTATTTATGCAGTCCAAATTCCATTCTTCAGATTCAGATAATTTTGCTACCAAGTAACCCTGACATTATATTTTATGCTTCATATGAAAGGATAAAATAAGATGTTAGCAGACAAGTACAAGTACAAACACATCATATTCTGTGTCTTTATCAAATTTTACCTCATGGAGAAACTTTAAAATCTCTTAGACTTCCTTTAGGAGACTTTGAAGCAAAAAAAAAAAAAAAATCTAATGAACATAACGGAGTTCTATTTGGTTTTTATGCTACTTGGATAAGAAGTTGCCACAAAAAGACACTCTCTAACAGATCTGAGATAACATCAAAGCTAACAGTTGTTTTCTCATGTAATTCTGGATTTTAGTGTAAATGAGTGACAATTTATTTAGATGGAATATTATGTATGCTATTATTTCTTACAAGAATTATGAAGCAAATACATTTACAGGATATTTGAAACAGATTCAAGCTTTTCAGTGATACAATAGCAGCTGAACTAATTTGTATCATAACCCTATGAATCAGATAGTTTTCTAGTGTTACAATGTATTGTGGTTTTTTTTTTTTTTTTTTTTTTTCCTTGACTGATGATGCTTCACAGACTATTTAAATAGGATAAGATTTTTTGTCATTTATGTTAGAATATGACTTCATAAAAATTTTAAAATAAGATCTTAACTTTAAAAAAGTTTATATACAGAAAAAAAAAAAAAAAGTTAGGAAAAAAATAGCTCTTCAACTTTTGAAAACTGTTCTAGACATTTTAATATTCAGGATGTTGTATTATTCACTGTGGTTCCATGCTCACCAAATTCCTTTCAAGCATTGCAGTATTTCTCCACAGGTGAAGTTTTAGTATTCCATGACTCTATAAATTAGTTAACTTACGTTACAAATGACACTTTCAGTTTTAAATTCAATTATGAAATAAATATCTTAAAAACATATAATCAGAAAACATCCTGAGCTGGAGAAACTGATAAGAATCATCAAGTCCAACTCCGAGCTTCAACTCCTACCCAAAAATCAGAACATATGTCTGAGAATTGTCCAGGCACTTCTTGAACTCCGACAGCTTGGTGCCATGACCATTTCTCTGGGGAGCCTGTTCCAGTGCACAAATGTTCTCTGGTGAAGAACATTTTCCTGACATCCAACAGGAACCTCTCCTGTTACAATGTCATGTTGTTCCCTCAGGTTTTATCAGTGGTGGTCAGAGAGAGGACATGAATGAATATTCTCCTTTTCCTCTTTATGAGGAAGCCATAGGCCATGATGAGGTCTCCCCTCAGTCTTCTCTTCTCTGGGTTGAACAAACCAAGGGACTTCAGCCACTCCTCATATGTCTGGAACCTAAGATGTATCCAAACCAAAGTAATGTTCTGAGAATTGAATCAAAATAGTATGTTAGTTTCTTTTTTCATTACATTCATTCTGTAAAAACATTCAAAGAAGAATTGTAAAAGAAATAAACTGTAGAAAAGAACACTGAAGTATTCAGTAATAATTTTCTTGAAAAGACCCTTGTCTTCATCACAATCCAAACCTAAATATTATCTATTATTTCCAGGTACTGAGATACTCAAATTTAGAACTAAGTTTCAGATATGAACTATGAGACCTCACTATCTGAAATTACACTAAGACTTAATTCAGTGTAACTGTTAATTTTGCTATTAAAAACAAACAAACAAACAAAAAAATTCCTTGTCTAACGAATTGTTTCCACACAATTCCTTCCTGTTACTGAGATAACAACTCAATCAATATTATTTTTAATTTTGTTTTTCCCAAATTCTATCCAAAATGCTTTTCGTAGGCATCCTAACAAATCAACTGATCACTGTAAGTAAATCAAAATGTGTGTATTGTAGCTATATGATTGTCTTTGCAAATTTATCCCTTAGTGAGAAATCATTTAGTAGCAATTAGACAAAATAAATAAATAAATAAATAAAATATAATAAAAATAAAACAAAGACATTACCTCAGTGTTGTCTGCGACAATAAAAAACGCTGGAGACTTCATGTGTAATATTAAGTTTTATACATCTCAAGTCTAAATTATCACTCTTACTAATTTTATTAATATATTCAAATCTGAGACCATAATTAAAATCAGCCTTTATTAGTTTAATTATTTCCAAAAGCTCTAGAGTTTCAAGAGAACTCATCAACTTTGGAAACTATGTATTTATAAAACATTGCAAATGAAATTCCTAGTAGTAGCATCTATTTCAGCAAATAAATCCACAGGTTCTTTCTATTCAGTATCACAGCAAGAAATAGACTCTAAAATATATTTTTCTACTCCAAGAAGTTATTTTTTAGTCATAAACAACAGTTAAACTGCTTCTGTTGACTACACTGTTCATGTCTGATGTATGTCCTTCCACATTTATCAGTTTCAAAAGCCTTCCACAAATAGTATTATGACTGATTTTATATAATAACAAACAGAGATATATAAGACTTACAATCAAATCCTCACAATCCTTACTATCAAATAATGATCTTGCCCTGAAATAACAATTAAGTGTCCTAATTTTTGTCCAGTGACAATCTCCTGGGTTGACAACGTGACTTGATTAGACATTAGTAAAAATTTCTTCTTGGGGAAGGCAGTCAAACACTGAAACTGGCTGTTCAGGAATGTTCTGGAGTCCTCGTCCCTGGAGATATTCGAGATGTGCCTGGATGTGGAAGTAAAGGATATGATTTAGGGATGGAACTCAGGTCAAGTTGATAGATGGACTTGATGATCTTGATGGCCTTTTCCAACGTAAATGATTCTATGATTCTAAGTTTCAATGTTACTGAATGATGTAATCCTTCCTACAAACACATTTATCATTGAATTGTACCATTACCTTTGATCTTTTCCTTTGTTTTTATTGGAAAAGTATTTTATATATATATATATATATATATATATACATATACATATATATAATATTGATGTTTTTTACAATATACAATAAAACAGACATCAAATGTCAGTGATCATTAAAATGGAAGAGGAATTATTACTTTAATAGTAATTGACATCAGTAAAAGTTATAATGACTAACCTGAAAAAGATTGACTCTTTTTTCCTTGTTTCATGGAGTTATCTCTGGATCTGTGTCTGTGATAGTGGACAGCAGGCCCACAGGCTCACTGGTCCAGAAAAGAAGAGAAGAGAGGAAAAAAAAAAAAGGTAAAGGTTTATGGGCTGGTCTAAAAAGAAAAAACAAACAAACAAAACAAAACAAAACAACAACAACAACAAAAAAAAAAACAGAGCAATGGCAGCGATCTGAAAAATTGATTTACTAAATATGATCTCGTAATGCAACATAACACAATTTAACACAATGCAATTGGAATTGAGGCCAATAAATCAAACAAAATGAGCAAGAGAGTGTCCAAAACTGATGCCTTACTCTATGGACTGCAGGGGGACCATGTACATCTCTGTCACAAACAAGGCTGAGTGGTCATATCCTAATAGTTATAGTGAATGGTTTAATATCAAATGGAAACCAGTAAGAAGTGATGTCCCTCAAAGTTCTGCATGTGGCCCAATGTTATTCTTCCATAATTATACAGATAGTGGACTGGAGTGCACCCTAAGAAAGACAGTGGAACACAACAGATACTTTAATCTAGATACTAGAGGAAAAGGATACAATCCAAAAGGGTACGGTCAAGCTGGAAAATGGGCACACCTCATGACATAAAACAAAGCCTTGTGCAAGGTCTTCCAAATAGATCAGAGCAATATCCAGTATTAATATAGATTGGACACTAGTTTTATTGAGAAAAGCCTTGCCAAGAAGAACTTGTGTATACTGATGTCTTATGTCCAGTTCTGGGCTCCCTGATACAAAAAAAAAGACAGGGACCTCCTGGAAAGAGTCCACCAGAGGGCCACAAAGATGATAAAGGGCCTGAAGCATTTCCCCTGTAAGGAAAGGCGGAGCAGCCTGGGCCTGTTCAGATTAGAGAGAAGAAGACTGAGAGGGGATATGATCAATATCTACAAATATCTAAGGTGCGGGAGGCAAAGGAATGAGGCCAGACTCTTTTCAGCGGTCTGTGGCAATAGGACAAGGCAAATAGCCATAAACTGAAGCACAGGATGTTCCGTAACAATATGCAAAAGAACATCTTCACAGTGAGGGTGACAGAACACTGGAATGGGCTGCCCAGGGAGATTATGGAGTCTCCTTCTCGTAGATATTCATAACTCTTCTGGATGCCTATCTGTGCAGCCTGCTTTGGCAGGGTGGTTGAACTCAATGAGCTCTAGAGGTTCCTTTCAGCCCCTACAATTTTGTGATTCTGTGACTCTGTGAAAAATTGGACATGAGCTTGCTATTTACTTGCAGACAAAAAAAAAAAAAAACAACAACAACAACAACAAAAAAAAAACCATTATATTCTGGGCTGTATTTTGTCTGCAGATAAAAGAAGGAGATTCTCCACCTCTGTTCCACTTTAATGAGTTTCCACCTATGTCCAACACTGGGGTGCTAACTTGTTGGAGTACAGACATAGGTCACAAAAGTTAGCCAAGTGATGGGCATCTCTTATGAAGAGAGGCTGAGAGAGTTGAGTTTATCACACAGAAGAGGCGCCTATGGAGAGACCTCATTGCAGCCTCTCGGTACTCAAAGGGGGCTTATAAGAAAGGAGGAGAGAGATTTTTTAAAAAGACATGAAGTGAAAGGACAAAGAACAATGATTTCACTTTGATAGATGATAGACTTACATTAGAAAGAATATATATATATATATATATATATTTTCCATTAGAGTGGTTAGTCACTGGAACTGGATGCCCAAAGATGTTGTGGATGTCTGTTCATCAAAAGCATTCAAAGACAGGATAAATGGGGCTTTTGTGAATATGGTCTAATGAAAGATGTCCCTCCTCCTGGAATTGTGATTGTATTACAGGGTCTTCAAAAGTCTCTTAAAGCCCAAAACATTGTACACTTCTATGATCTATTATTCTATTACATTGCCTTACTCTAAATCTCAAACTATTTTTTATAATTAGGCCAATTTTGACTTTAAAAATTCTCTATCATGTTTTTATTAGTGTCATTAGAATTTCATAAATTTCATATATATTTTGACATCTTTAAAAACAATATACATTTTGAATGTTAATATGAAAATTAATAGATACATTAATTTTACTACTTTAACTTCATTTCTTCTGTCATTTGTTATTTAATCTCCTGGATACTTTCTACTGGAAAATATCAAATGTATATCTTGTGTAGGAAAAAGAAGCAATTAAAAGCAAACAAAACCAACAGACACAGAAACAGTAAATCAGTCTGTACTTCTTGAAATAAACTCTCTATATTCTCTTCTTTTTATAGTGCTTGAAAGAATCACTATTATAAGAAACAATACTTGTAAATTATTTTGAATTGTCATTTTTCTGTGTTGCTTGATTATCACTGAGGCTGAGGACTTAACTACATTTTAAAAAGTACTTATTAGTCCTGTAAATCTCCTCTAGAGAAAATGGACATACATACATCTTACAAAAGCTAAGTATCGTATTAATATGCAGTACTTTAAAACATAAATGCTAATTTTATTTTATCCTCCTTATTTCTACCTTTAAGTTTCTTGCATGAATACATATCCAAGCATCTCAATATATATATATATATAAAATAAACAAACAAACAAACAAACAAACATTTAAAAGGTTTTAAATTAATTATGTTTATTTTCTTAACAATTTCTCTGAGGAAAAAAGTGAAGAAAAAAAAAAAAAGAAAGTTTGGAAAAATTTAACTATGTAAAGTTGAAAGTTTATGAAATCTTTGTAATTGCATTCAATGATATTATAATGGAATAGGTTATGAGGCAATCACCATGAGCGAGATACTACTGATGGGGGAAAAAGAGCACATATGACATCAAGTTACTGTGAGAAATGCTTTTTCATGTTATGAAATTATGGATTACCACTGTCTTAAAATGGACAACAAAGAACATGCAAGTAGATATGAGAATTCTATAATGAAATTCACCACAGAGCTAATCTGGGAAGTCTGCCTTCTGGATAAACTCTGGCAGCTTTTTTAAAAAGGCTGAGACAAAAATGTCTCTCTCTCTCTCTCTCTCTCTTTTTTTTTTTTTTTTCTGAATTGTTTACAATCTGGTCATGTAAAATACAATGAAATACTTACATACAGGTAACCAAATATAGCCCTGAATTGCATTAACCCAAATATTATGCAAATAATTTGGAATTTTGATATGTAACCACCTGACTGATTTTCAGAGAGAAGAGCTTTTAGTTAAACAAGGAGGAAGCATAAAACATTATTAAAAATATATATATATATCCCAGAAGAGGACATCTAGGAAGTGTAACAGTTTGGGTTGACTCAGCAAGGGTTTCATATTTTACTTTACAATATCAGTTCTGTTTATACCTAGTTTAATCTTCCATACAATGGGAAAAACAAATAAAATCAATTTTTGATAGTTTACCACATGGTACTTTGTTTTACCTCTTCATTTGCAATGTTCCTCTGATAAAAAATGTTAGTAATGTCATCCTAAGAATAAATTCTGAAGTAAATGGTGACTATGACAAATCACTCATAAAACAGAAGACAATATATAAAAAATAATATTGTATCAGATATGAGTTGAATGTGAATTTTGTGCCCTAGCAGCCAAAAGGGCTAACACTACCATGGGGCACATCAGGCACAGCACTTCTAGCCAGTTGAGTGAAGTGATTATTCTGTTCTGTTCACTGTTCAGCCTCACCTCAAACACTATGTGCAATTTTGTGCAATCCAGTATTAGAAGGTTGTAAGACTATTAGAGAGCATACAAAGGAAAGTTAGAAAGATAATCAAAGTTTTAGAGAGCAATACAAACGAGGAGTGGCCAAGGTCTCTTGATTTGTTCAACCTAGAGAAAACAAAACTGAGAGGTGAGATCGTGGAGGCCTATATCTTCCTCACAGAAAGAGGTAGATGGGGAGACACTAATTTGAGCAGGAATATGACCAAAGGGAATGGCACAAATTTGTGAAAGGCTCAGCTTGGATATTTGAAAAATGTTCTTCATTGTGAAGATGTTCAGACACAAAACAAACAAACAAACAAACAAACAAACAAACAAAATGTTGTCTACTGCAATGAAATAAAATAATGTGCTGTGGGTTTTTTTTTTCAGCAAAGTGATATAAATACTGAAGAGTTGGGGAAGTTGGAAAAGGCTGACTAAGACAACTGCAGTAGAAAGAAAGAGCCAGTTAGCTTAGATTTAATTAGGCATGCTATGTTAATGCCCATATTAAGAACACAGAAAGTAGGCAGGTTAGCTGAGAATTATAAAATTTAGAAATGGAACTGTTGATAGTTGTACATTTTCCTGTAAAACTAAAATTGTTTGAATGTCTGTTGTGCTATCAATTAGGAGACTCATCTCTCAGCACTTTACTCAATGACCTTCATATAAGATTGTGTAACGGATACTGCAAATGCAAGTAGAGGGAATTTCTGCAATTATTCATTTTTAAAATGACATCAAATTTCCATTAACCTCAGTACCGTACAAGTACACTGATTAGAAATGTTCACTTCCACTTCATAAAATCTAGTCTCTTCTAATGATTTGAATATTTTGAAAGTATGTGCAGTAGTATGTGTGTAGAATCTAACTTATTCTAGTTTGTTCTGAAAATTATAAAATAACTAATGCTACTCTGTATTTTTCATTAAATAAAAACGGTAAGGAAAAAAGAATTCACTATTTACTTCTTCCCATTTTGCTGTGTATGTAATATAGAGACATACACAATTTGAGTGCAATTAAGTATTATTTGAATACATTCTTGTTATATGGCATAGTTATTGTAACCAAAATGTTCCTTCGATAAAAAGGCAATTTCATACTTTTATACTCTCATACTTACTACGGTTTTCTACTTAATTTTTAATAATTCTTACAGAAAAAACATAATGAATTTTTAGGCTAAATATTTTTAGCATAGAGGTAAATTTATGCTGATATAAACTAATATTATTGCTTGAATTCAGTGGTTTCATCTTTCTGAAATATTCTGCAAAATACAGTAGTAAAAGATATGTCTGAAGTATATACTCACCATGGTTCAAGAAAAATAAAATAATTAAAGTGAAAATAATAAGTGAGCCATTATGAAAGGGTTTTTTTTAATGATATTGCATACCATGATTTCAAGTACAGCTGGTATCACATGAAAATTACCGTTTGCAGTAAGTCGGTAGAAAATTTTAGTGTGTAACTTAATCTGAAAAGATCGCACAGAATCACATAGAATCACAAGGTTGGAAAGGATGTACAAGATTATCTAGTCCAACCATCCTCCTATCACCATTACTATTCACTGAGCTACTAAACTATATATTGTGGCACACCATCCAGATGCCTCTTGAACACCACTACAGATGGTGACTCCACCACCTCTCTGGGCAGGACATTCCAGGGCCTGACCACTCTGAGAGAAAAAGCTTTTCCTTATATCTAATCTAAATCTCTCCTGGTGCAACTTGTGGTCATTTCTCTGGATCCTACTTGTTTCCTGGGAGAAGAGGCTGACACCCTTTTCATCACAACCTTCCTTCAGGAAGTTGTAGAGTGCAATAAGGTCTTCCCTGAGCCTCCTGTTCTCCAGACTAAACAATCGCATCTCCCTCATCTGATCTTAAGACTTGTGCTCTGGACCTGTCAACAGTTTGCAGGCTGATCCAGCCCAGTTCCATGACTAGTGGGGCAGAGGGACTTCACAAAATCCGCACCACCAGAAAAGGGAAACAGGGGACCCCAAAATAATTAAAAACAGCAGCAATGATCTGAAGGGAAACAAACTAATTTACTAAATGTAGAGTTGGAATTCAAGATAATGCACTATAATATGATCTAATTAGAATTGAAGCTAATAAATCAAACACAATGAGAGTCTCCGAAAGGTGGATAGGCCTCACCATAACACTGAGGTGAGATGCGCAGTCCAATTGAGCACCAGGGAGGAGAGCCTGACAAAGAAGAGCGTATCAGGTGACCTTGCCAGGAGTTATCTCTTCTCTGACCACAGAGCTTCCTGGGGTATGTAGTTCTTCGCTTCCAGACAGGTGCCTGGCACTTGAGCATTAACACTTTAAGTCCCAGTGCACTACATGATGTTATGATGTGGAATATCGATAACCAAAAATCATAAAACTGTACAAAGCCCCTCCCCAGTTTTGTTGACCTTCGCTGGACATATTCCAGGGCCTCAATGTCTTTCCTGTAGTGAGAGGCCTAAAACTGAACACAATACTCAAGGTGCAGCCTCACCAGTGCTGAGTAGAGGGGGATGATCACCTCCCTGCTCCTTCTGGCTGCTCTATTTCTAATGCAGGCCAGGATGCCATTGGCCCTCTTGGCCACCTGGGCACACTGTCGGCTCATGTTCAGCTGAGCATCAACCAACACCCGCAGGTCCTTCTCTTCTTCACACTCATCCAGCCACTCATCCCCAAGCCTATAATGCTGCATGGGGTTGTTGCGCCCAAAGTTCAGGACCCGACATTTGGCCTTGTTGAACCTCATCCCATTCACCTCAGTCCAGTGATCCAGCTTATCTAGATCCCTCTGAAGGGCCTCCCTACTCTCAGGTAAATCAACACTACCTCCCAACTTGGTGTCATCTCAAACTTACTGAGGGTACACTCAATTCCCTTATGCAGGTCATCAGTAAAGATATTAAACAAGATGGTCCCTCAGTACTGATCTTTGGGATACTCCTTGTAATGGGTCACCAGCTGGACTTAACTCCTTTAAATCCTACTTGCTGGGCACAGCCCTCTAGCCAGTTCTTTACCCAGAGAATTGTATACTTTTTTTGAGCCATGAGCAGCCTTCTGCTCTAAGAGAATATTGTGGGAGACCGTGTCAAAGGCTTTGCTGAAGACTAGGCAGATTGCATCAACAACCTTTCCCTCACCTACCAGTCTGGTCACACAGTCGTAGAAGGAGGTGAGGTTGGACAAACACAATCTGCCTTTCATGAACCTCAGCTGTACCTGAATGGAATAAAAGGAACATTTTATAATAAAAACAGACTTTCACTTAAGAATCTTTAATTCTATGTCTAAATTAACACCTAATGTAGACTGGTATAAACGGACTGGTGAAAAAAAATAGCTGCTAATGAAAGTCTAACATGTAAACTGCAAGTATGTAAGAGTGTGGGGGAATTTTGTTTTGAATTACTTCCAGTGAGATACCAAGGATCAAATGACAAGAAGCACAATCGTGCCCTCCTAGTTTGCACTTTCCAGTTTCACTGAAAAGAAATTGCTAACACTATGCTCCTAAAATAAAGCTATGAGCCTGATTAGGCAGAATTTCACCCTTAATTCCTAGTGAAAATTCTTAGTTTTAATTCTAATTATTTCAGAAGACACCATGTCTCTACATTAAGAATAACGCCGCTATTCTGTTACTGTAAGCAGTTAACTTTCAGAAGTCTTAAGGTTTTAATTATTGTGTGTATCTAGTAGTATGATTGGAGATTTTCTTTAAAAATCTAACTTACTGCTTATGTATTTTTTGGGTGTTACATATTAATATCAATATTTAGGCTTCGACTCTACACTGTCATCCCTGACTTGACTTTTAATAGTAAATAATTAGGGACTTGATGTAACATGGAGATCCAATTATTAAGGACAAATACTTATTACTTTTAACTACTAAACTTGCAAGAATGAGATATTTTGGCAGTATTTGCTTTGTTAAATCTTTTTTTAATTTATTTTTTATTTTTTATTTTTTTTAATTTTTTTAACTAGCAATCAAATATACAGATTAACCATTTTAGTACAAATGCCAATTTCTATCCCTCAGTATTGTGAAAACTATAGCATTTTACACCATTCTGTAGAGTTGCAGAAATTCTTGCCTTGTAATCTAAAGCATAGTTTTTCTTTTAAAATAATGTAATATTTTAAAGGATATGCAAGTTTAGGGATAAGTCTGAGCTCACTTCGGGCTACATGATAATTGTACTACTGCCACAAGTTGTGAATGTGCTGCACTTGAATGATCATTACTATGACATTAGGCATAGCTACTAGCTACTGTCATTGTCATTTTCCAAGACTTCACTAGAACTGAATACTTAAAGGACTTTCCCAAAGTATTTGAGATGAATCATCCAGTATTTCTGTCTTGCAATATTCTGTTTCAAAGTATTTCAAAGAATTATTTAGCTACAAAGATGATTAGGGGACTGAAGCACTTCTCCTGTCAGGAAAAGCTGAGAGAGTTAGGGCTCTCTCTTTCCATATAAATCACTATGAGGTAATCTCTCAACTTGAAGGGAGATGAAAATAAAATCAAGACAATCTCTTTTTAGTAGCACTCAGTGACAGGTCAAGAGGCAATGAGTACAAACTAGAAGATAAGAAATTCTACTGGCACAAGTTGTCAAGAGAGATTTTGGAATCTCCATCCTTGGAGATCTTTAAAATCTGCCAGGAAATATTCTGGGCAATGTGCTCTAGGTGTCCCTGCTTGAATAGGAGTTGTACCAGATGATCTGCAGAGGTCCCTTCCAACCTCAACCATTCCATGATTCTGTGAAGAGAAAATATCTAATTTAATTTCGGTAAAGTATAACAAATCAGAATGTAATTTACATATCTGTATTTCATTGAGCACACAGGTAGAATACTGAATTTGAAGATACTATGTATTTATATTAATGTCTTACATGTTTCGGAATTTGTTTCCTTTCATTCTGCCCTGGAAATCTATGCAGGTAAAAGTATAAATATATGTATATTCACAGAATCACAGAACTGTTGAGGCTGGTAGTGAGCTCTCGAGATTTTTTTCCTACAGCTCCTGTTCAAACAGGGAAAACTAGAGCAAGTTGTCCTTGGTCCTGTCCAGTGGCTTGTGAGTTTCTCTAAGAATGAAGACTCCATAATCTCTCTAAACAACCAGTCTCAGTGCTCTGTCACCTGCACAGTTAAAAAAAAGAAATATTTTCCTGTATTCAGATTGAATTTCTGCTGTTGCTGCTGCTGTTGTTATTTTGAATTTGTTGCCCTATCTCTTATGTCTGAGAAGAATCTGTCTCCTCTTTTTCAATCCCTCCCACTGGCTATTGAAACACTGACAAGCTCCTTACTGAGTCTTCTTTTCTTCAGGCTGAACAAACTCAGTTCCTTCTGCCTCTTCAGCCATATGAAAGATATTGCAGCCCTCATCCATTTCTGCAACTCAGTGGTGGACTTGGTCAAGGAAATCTATGTTTTTCTTTTACTGAGAAGTTCAGACCTATACACAGCACTCTAGATGAGTATTACCAGTGTTAATTAGAGGAGAGAAAACAGTTTCCTCTATCTACTGGTGATATTTTTCCTAATGCAGCTCTGGAGGCCATTGACCCTTGCTGAAAGAGCATATTGCTGGCTTATGTTCACCTTCTTGTCCACCAGGTGCACCTTATCCATCAAGCTAGTCACCTTAGAATAGAAGGCTAAAAACATGGTCAAGTATGATTTTCCCTTCATAAATCTCTTCTCTACATCACCTTTTCATCCTTCTTGTGTTTAGACATTATTCCAGTAAGGTTTTTTACCTTCACAAGGGCTGAGGTTATACTGAACAGTCTGTAGAAATACTATGGTCTGGATGTTTTAGTTTTTTTGCCTCTTGCAGAAATAAGAAGATATTTATTCCTTTCCAGTCTTCAGGTATCTATCTTAGGCACCATGACAGTTCAAAGATAATTGAGAAGGGCTTCACAATAACATCAGCCAGTTCCTTTAGAACTTGTGGGTGTACCCAATCAGATCCTGTCATTGCTAAATCTGGGACAAAGTTAGTTTTCCTCATAGAGGCTCATATGATTCTTTGTTTTGGATTATTGATGAAAATATTGGTGGTTTTAGGTTTTGCAGAGCAATTCTTATAGAGAGACTAGGCCTTTTTTTTTTTTTTTTGCTTTTTAGGGTGTCCTGCCAGTGAGGAGTGCCGCAGACACGCCACCATTTCAGGATCCCTCACTGTAGGGGTTAGCGATCTCTCCTTGCTCTACCCGCAATCTCTCCTTGCTAGGGCCATTGCAACACAGGCACCAATATGGGGATGCTGCAAAATGGCATTTATTGAAATTCAACAGTATCTTATATACCCTTCGGAGTCCACTTGTCAGAATCGTATTGGTGGGTATCAGTCCAAGCTGCCCAGCACCAGTCCTACCATTGGCCCTTCACTGTTACATTGTTCCATGGTGGCCATCTCCAGGTGGTGTCCTTCTTCTTGTTCCTTATCTTCGTCCTTCAGCTCCTTCTTCCTCACTTAGTTTCTTCCTCAAGGCCAATGGACGCACTGTTCCAAGCACGTACCACAATGCTGAATGACTCCCATATGTGCTTATCGTGAGACAGTCCAGCTGCCTGCACCGTGACAGCTCGAATCCCCGGTTAGTCGCCTAATAACAAACCCAACAGAGGAGGCTGGGAATTGCACATGGCTCTAGAAGGGAACACAGCCAGGATAATGATCCAAATAGACATAAAGGATGTTCCATGCAATATGACTTCATGTTTAGTAATAAAAGCTGAGAGAAAGGAGTACATTCACAGTGACGACATTTGTCTTCTCAAGAAATCCTTATACTTGATAAGACCTGCCTTCCTGGAAATGGCTGAACATCTGCCTGACAGTTGGACATAGTGATTGGATTCCTTGTTTTGTTTTGTTTGCACAGAGAGCTTTTGCTTTACCTAGCTACTCTTTATCTCAGCGCATGAGTTCTTGCTCTTTTCCCTTATGATTCTCACCCCCATCCCACCTGGGGAGAGTGACCAAGAGAGTGTGTGATGCTTAGCTCCCTACAAGTATTAAACCACAAGAACTCCAATAGGCCTACGTACTTTACCTCTGATTTCCAAGGTCTACAATTTCTGAAGACCAATCTATCAAGTACTGAGTGAGGCAAAGAACACACTGAGCACATTGGCCTTTTTCTTTTTTTTTTTTAAATCAGTGCTTGTCCTGTAGCATTCACCCACTGTATCTGCAGACATTAGTAACAAACCTTTATTTTTATGAGCAAAAAAAAAAAAGTATGATTTAATATTTTTGTAATAAGACATTATATTTATCCTATGTATTTTAAAAAACATTCTATCCCCTCTCAAACTTTCTTTGAAATGCATGATTAGAACATATGTTTTTACATATAAAACATCATTAATTACTTTTCCAAGAATGCTCCTTCTTCTCTGTCTTATAAAAATAATCTGATTTATATTTTCTAGAATTGTACTAGAGGATTGTACTTTTCACACGGACTACTTTCTCCCTGAAGTTTCTGACCTACTCTACTGATTTGACTACAGTAAGTCTTCATCAAACGTTGGGACATTGATTAGATATAATTAAAGTTAAATGACATACGCAGTGTCCTAAATGAGTTATAATTTATTTAAAATTGTTTATTTTTTCTCTTCCATTTTCTATTGGTTTTGTTTTTCAGATATATTATTTCTATATTAATCTTAACTGCCAATGTTTCCATGATCTGATAGTGGTTAATATCATACTTTTACAATTTACAATTTTTTTATTAAGTAATAAATATATTAAATATAATCTTTTGTGAGAATGAGTCTCATAATTAATAAAACTAGTTGTTGTCCTTTTCTTATTGAATATCTTTCCTAAACTTTCATTCTTTTCTATAAATGGACGTTGAATTTTGTAAAAATTTCTATTGGCTTCAATTTTCATTTGGTCTTTTCAAGTTTGTATTATACTGAAATCATATTAAGCTAGAAAATTCATGGTTGTCTTTTCTTTTTATATAATGTGTATTTATACATATTATTTGTTTTCTACTCTTCAGTCATACACTCTTCAGTCAGCAAATAATGTAAATTATGCCCAGTTAACAACAAAGATAGAATACAAACTTAAGCTAACGCTATAGTTTGAGGGAATAACTTAACTATAGAGATAGGAAAAAACATTGAAAATAAACAGGCTGGTAAACACTGGTTGTAAAAGCAGCAAATATGTCATTCACCTTGAAACTTGTGATCATGTCAGAACCAGAGACAGAAGGCTGTTAGGCATTGACTGATTTTGAGGAGTATATGAGTAATGTGAATCCTCTGCTCAGTCCAGTAACCACTGGTTCCCTAGTCACCACATGGAGACAGAACTCCAAGGACCAAGGTCCATGCCCAGGACTGCATAACACATGGATGGAGTTTCTAACATGACCTGATGAACTTCTGGGCTGCACTGCATACCCTGAGAAACAAGGAAATCATGCAATTTTGGCCAACTGCATATGTGTGCAATTATAATATTTTAGTATCCAAGTTCATTTAGGCTCTACGTTTTCATTTAACCTTAACGTTTCATTTAATCTTTAACCTTAAACGGTTAAGGTTAATGACATTTCCAGTTCGATATTTTGGTAAATATCCTTGTCATTGTCTCACTCCAATTTATAGGAGGGAGTGGAGGTTCTTTGATATCTGTATACCCGGCGTGAGATTAAGAAACAATGGTTCAAATGTTGGTCCGACCAGTTTATTACAAATCTTAATCAGAGAGATGAAGAAGGGGAGGATGGCAATTATTATAGATTATGGTGATGGGGAAGGGAAGTAGGGTGATAGAAAAGATAGGAAATAGAAGGAAGGAGTCTTTATAGGAAACCAGAGGGACCACCATGGGTCCAGCGTGGTTTATAGTTCAGTCATTGATCTTCAGTAGTGGTGGGTTATTGGGCGTTGTTGTTCTGTTGACGACAACAGTGACCAATGCAATGATGGCGAATGATTTCCAGTGGCAGTACAAATTTATAAATAAGTCCAGAGTGGTTGAGTCGACTCCTTTTGGAGTGACAGCTTCTGGCTTTGGGATCTCAGAAGAAACTCCTTTTGTTCCCATCTCCCTGGCTTTGCCAGCAGATAAGAGGCAGTATGGAGGTGCCAACTTGCATCTTGCCTTCACAGAATACTATTTATCATCCCCTAGTCTTCCATAGCAAACAGGAGTTATTTGGTCACAGGACGGATCTTCCATCTGTAAACAGTTTGGAGCACTCCCTTTTGAAGGCAAACAGCTCTAAAAATATGCTTTCAAATGTAAAATTGTCCAGACAGTGATGTTGATTGCCACATGGCAACACCCATCTCTCATCTCCTACAGTCTTACCACAACAAATACCTCAGGAAGCAAGCTTTGAACCAGAAAACCAAGGATTCATACAGTCATCTAGCTTCTTTCATTAACACATTAACTTATTTATTTACCTATCAGATTTCATTTTATTTCTATCTGAATGAAGCACAGATCTTCCAGCAACTGTACTGTAAAAGTATGTAAGAATTTCCATTAAAACTTCAATTCTGAAGAGGTTTTTTTTTCCTAAACTTTTTTCTCTTCTTTTTTGAAAAATAGTGATGAAATCAATTTTAATAATAACATTTGGAAATACTGAAGTTGCATTCGCTCTTAATCTCTCTTCAACCTCATCTCTTTTTTTTTTTTCCAGTGCACCATTTCATTTCCACACTGTAATGCTGAGTGTCTAATTTAAAATATCAATCTAGAGTCTCTCTGATAGGTGTGTGAGGCAACATCTGAATTTGGCTTTACTCTGTATTTTCTTTCTTTTATTATCAGTTAAAGAGTACATGCAGTCATTTCACCTTGGCCATTCCTTACAAAGGATGACAGATCCCAGAGATTTTGTACTCTGACAAACATTACTGTTTCTATATCAGTATCTATATCAAGATTTCTATACAGAGTAAAACACAGAGTGAATTTCATTCCACTGATAAAAAAATTCCCAGTAGTGTTAACTTCTTATTTTGGCTGATTCTTTTTTCTTGCCTTGTACAATTCCTGCAGGAGAATACTGATTTCAACAGAGATCCTCAGATTTTTTTGTATAGTTCTGCATAGTCTTGCAGTGTTCGTGATTTGTGATGAGTTGGCACAGATCACTATCCAAAATTCTCATTGAAATGCAGGGACTATGTCATATAAAATTGCAACAGCTGATGTTGTGAGGTACCATTAAATACTCTTAGTTCAAAGTCTAAAATACGTCTTTCTACACCATGAAAGATTCCCAGACTTTCTGATTGTCTGAAAGTACTCAGACAATCTACTGAGAATAATTAAATAAAATAGAAATAAAATAGAAACACAGAATCACAGAATGGCCAGGGTTGGAAAGGACCTCAAGGATCATGAATCTCCAACCCCCCTGCCACATGAAGGGCCACCAACCTTCAGATTCAGTACTAGAACAGGCTCCCCAGGGTCTCATCCAATCTGGCCTTGAACACCTCCAGGGATGTACCCTCCCTGGGCAGCCTGTTCCAGCACCTCACCACTCTCTCTGTAAAGAACTTCTCCCTGACGTCCAACCTAAATCTTCCCTCCCTCAACTTAAAAACATTTCCCCTTGTCCTGCTGTTATCTACCCTTTCAAAGAGTTGATTCCCCTCCTGTTTGTAGGCTCCCTTTAGGTACTGAAAGGCTGCAATGAGGTCACCCGACAGCCTTCTTTTCTCCAGGCTGAACAAGTCCAGCTCCCTCAGCCCGTCTTTGTAGCAGAGGTGCTCCAGTCCCCTGATCATCTTCATGGCTCTCCTCTGGACCCTCTTCAAAAGTTCCCTGTCTGTCTTGAACTGGAGGCTCCAGACCTGGACACAGGACTTCAGATGGGGCCTCACAAGAGCAGAGTAGAGGAGGACAATTACCACCCTGTCCCTGCTGGCCATCCCTCTTCTGATGGAGCCCAGGATACCATTTGCTTTCCAAGCTGAATAACTCTACATTTTGAATAACTGCTCGGAATATATTTAACTACCATCACAGGCAACTGGCATACTTTTACTTCTTTCATCTTAAAATATTCACAATAAGAGATTCAAAAAAAGAGTAGGAATAAAAGAGAAGAAACATATTATATTTATTAGACTGTCTTTCTTGATTTCTGTCTCTTTTTTAATGCTCTGGCAGGAACTCTGATTACAATGTTATGCCTTGTCATATTTTATAAGCTAGTGGTTTCTAATTCTGTAATCTCTTCATTAAAGCTGTCACTGGTTACTATAATATTTATATTTCAGGACTTTTTTTCTTTTTTTTTTTCTTTTTTTCTTTTTTTTTTTTTTTTCCCCCTAGGCTAAGGGATATATTACCATATTGTTTTAAAGACTTTGATTAAAAACAAATCAATTTCATACATAACTCTTATTTAATAATGCATACACAAACCTAGCTTTTAAAACATAAATCCTGCTGCCCTTTAATTTAGTGTTAAGTCTGGAGTGATAAAGTTAATATCTTTGCTTTTAACTGATGTCAACTAATTTAAGTTAAGGTCACATCTTTCATGATTATACTTTCATCATTTCCATAGTTGTCAGTCAGCAATAATCACATTGTATTACTGTGATCTGTTCATATATATTTTTAATCTGCATTACTCTATTAGTTTTGAAGGTTATTAATTACAGTACTTTCCTTCAGCAACACTGGCCATTTAGTAACATTCTGTTCCAAATTTATTTCAAAATCCCTGGTCTGTTTTACAAGAACTCCAATTTTGGATGAGTCTAACTGAGAAAACGTGTTCAGATTTTGAAATGGGGATTCTATCAATAGTAACGCTGAAATACCATTAGTTGGTTACCTTAATTCTAGACCCTTCAATTATATGTGTGAAATAAATAAGTTACACAACAGTTTCTGTTAAATAAGTCTGCATAAAATATCTAACAGATTTTAAAATCAAACAATCTTTTGAGTTGGAAGGGACCCTTAAAGATCAATTAGTCCAACTCCTCTGCAATGAACAGGTACATCTACAGCTAGATCAGGTTTCTCAGATCCCAGTCCAGCCTGATCTTGAATTTTTCCTACATAAAAATGTGAGAATGATTGTATTGTTGAGTATTAAAGGAAATTTTTTTTTTTTCTTGCTCTTTCTTCTCCCCTGTCATGAAATCCTAAATCAGGAAAAAGAAAGTAAGGACATTATTAATGAAAGAACTTCCTCCTATATAGAAAATGGTTGTCTTTTGAGACTGCATGTGTAAGTAATCAAGGAAAGTTGTTTAGTCAATGAATAATGAGGGAAATACCTTAAATTTCTATATTATTTCTACAGTTTCTGATGTTCCTTTTGACTATAACTTTTAGAAAATGGCATTATTGATTCCCAAGAATGTCCACTTCAAATTAAGTATGTTTTATTGCAAGAAATTATGCTTTAGAAAATTACCAGAATAAGCTATTCATACTTTAATACGCACTGCTGCAGGAACTGGTTGTTAGTCATTGTTAGCATTCTTCTCCACCAAAATGGTATGAAATATTCATACGGCAGCTTGCTTAATTGTGGAATAATAAGAAAATTCTTTGGTCATGCTTCAGAACTGCAATATTCTCGTTCTGACAGAATGGTGTATCTCTCATTAACCTCTACTAAAAGATATGCTGAATCTTATGGTGGTTTATGACTATAGGCTGGTACTAAGTGCGCCACTTAAGCCTATTTCTCAATTCCATCAAAGAAATCCAGTTTTCTATACAAAACAATTAAATGGGCTAGAATACTTATTAATTACTATTTGCATAGTTAATTTAAAATTGAAGAATATTTTTTCTAAAGTTTGTTACTTGAATTGTTTTACGTGAATTCTTATTATTTACCATTAATCTACCTCTTCATAAAAACAAAACAAAACAAAATAACCAACCAAAAAAAAAAAAAAAAAAAAAACCCTGAGTTCTAAGCAAACAAATACTGATGCCCTTTTTTTCAAACATAAGAAAATGGAGGAAAGGCCAAACACAAGGAAATTCTTAAAGGTTTGTTGTTGTTGTTGTTTTTCAAAAAAATATATGCAGATATTTACTGCATGAATGAGTGCCTGAATTGTAGCAAGGATACAGATTTAAATACTTTTAAAAGTGTTTTGGTAAATCATTTCTACGTTTGATGAATTTCCTTTCCTATTGTAATTTGTAAATGTTTTAATTTTATAGTAAATTAATGTATTGACCTAACACACTTGTTTCAGTGATAGATTTTTTTTTTTTTTTTTTTTTTTTTTTTTTGAGAATATGTGATTTCTTTTATTATGTGATTAAATGTAGCAGGTAATACTCTGTCTTTCAAAGTAACGGTCAGCAAATAGATTTCTCATGCTTTCTGAATAATACATAACTTCTAAGGCAGAAGCTCAAATTGTGTCAGAGTTCTTCTATTTTCTCTTAATGATCTGGTGATGATTTTATTAGGTAGCCTGTGACTGCAAAAGAATATGACTATAGCAATCTACGTAATTGAATAAATATTTATTTTTGTAGTTTTGGATCCAAATGCTTAAATTTTTTTAAATGGAGGAGAGTGATCCATCACTTTGAATGCAGCTGAAATGACATAATATCTGTATATGGATAGTATGGCATATTATGCAATATTAGTTTGAAATATGCTTGCCTATGTTTTATAAGAAAGAAAACATATATTAAGTATATATTAGGAAAAAAAATAATCCTACCTGTCCTCATGGACTTGCCATAGTTCAGGTGAAGTAGCAGATCTCTAACTGTTTCTACATGTATCATGAGGATTTTGTTCTGTTCCCCATCCCGGACTTCCAGGTGAGAAGACTGAGTACCCTGGTCCTTGTTACTTCAATCTGAAAACATTTTGCATTAAGGAACATGTCTAACTCAGTGCTCAAAATGAAGAAATAACTCTCAGTCTTTTGATTAACTATATCTGCTATAATAGTGATGAGCAGACATACGTGCACTTACACAAAGCAAACAATTGAATTGAGACAATTGAGCGAAGATAAAACTTCATCTGAAGAGATTGTCTACCTTGAAGTGTTATCCATATTATCTAAATGTCAAAGGAAAATATCCTTTCTCTATACTTGCTGGGAAACCTGTTGTATTTCAGAAATAGCTCACATCTTCACAACACTTGAAGGTCAGATTCTTTGCTTTCTCCAGAGTAACTGTCTTCTTGGAACAACAGATAAAATGTAGCAGCCAAACACCTGTCCTCCTGTATCATCCATAAAACTTTTCGTTAGTTCAGTGGTGAAGTTTAGACATATTTATGTATCATAGAATCATAGAATATTTTGAGTTGGAAGACACTTCTAATGGTTGTCTAGTTCAACTCCTCCTGCAATGAGCAGGGATGTCTGCAGCTAGATCAAGTTGTTCAGAGCCCTGTCCAGCCTGACCTTTAATGCCTTCAGGAATGGGACATCCATCAACTCCCTGAGCAGTGTGTTAGAGTGCTTCATTACCCTTATGATGAAAAACTTGTTATAAATCTTCCCTCTTTTAGTTTGAAACCATTTCCTCTTGTTTTAATACAATAGACATTGTTATAAGTCTGTCACCTTATTTCTTACAGCCCCCTCTTTTGGTGTTGAATGGCCACTATGAGGTCTTCCTGGAGCCTTCTCCTTTCCATGCTGAATAGCCTTGACTCTCAGCCTGTCCTCATATGATGTTCATCCCTTGGATCAATTCTGTGGCTCTCCACTGTACATGCTCTGAAAGGTCTCTCCTATACTGAAGAACCCACATCTGGATGCAGTATTCCAGGTGATATCTAACCAGGGCATAGTAGAGGGTAAGGACTACCTCCCTCAATCTGCTCTCCATGGTTTTTGATGCAGTCCAGGATACAGCTGGCTTCCTGAGGCACAAGAGTACATGTTAAGTCCAGCTTACTCTCAAATCTTTTTTTTTTTCAAAGCTGTGCTCAATCCTTCTCATCTCTGAGCTTGTATCAATACTGCTGTTTACCACGACCCAGACATAGTACCTTGCTCTTGGATTTTTTTGAACACAGTGAGGTTCTCCTGCACCCACTGCTTGAGAATGTCTAGGTCTTTCTGCATGCCATCATATCTTTCAGGCATGTAGACAGCACCTAACAGCTTAGTGTCACCCACAGTTTGCTGAGGATGCACTCAATCCCACTGTTGATGTCATTAAAGAATATATTAACAGCTTCTATCTATCTAATTTATTTATAATTTAAAGAGTATAATACTAAGGCAAACTAGCCTTTCCTGAGTAAGAATCAAAGATTTTTATCACAGTAAGTAGTTATACATTTTTTAAGTGTTCTGAGTAATTCGAAACAAATATAATGCTTTTATAGCATTTTTATATACTATTACATTAGTGATTGCAAGGAAATAGACAACAGACAAATCTTTCTGTAATATCTCGGAATTTACAAAAAAACAAAAACAAAAAGAACTGGCTTTCTCTGTCCTACTGATTTTTCAAAGTGTAAATATTGGCATAAGTAATTAATTATCTATGATTTGTTTTACTGTACTTCTATGCATTTACGTTTGTGTCCTTAGTAAGTCTGGAAAAATGATTGTACATAAAAAATTTCTGGTCAGAAATTTCAGAAAAAAATAAGGTATTTGTACAGTGAAATGTCAGTTACCTAAATCCAAGTAGACTTGACATTGTCCTTCAATCTGTACTTCAGTTGGATAGTATTAGTTTTTGCTTGAAATATTTTCTTTGCTATATCTTCAGGGTATGAAAGATGTTCTCTGTTGTCTTTTATAAACAAAGCTTTACTATTTTCCACTGCAAAATAAGCATTATGAAATATTTGATTTTACGGAAATATTTTTGATGAACTCACACTAACCTACACATAAGCAGTTGTCAGCTCTTCACCCTTACATTGCTGATACCTCTGAAATGTAGAAAGCGTCTCTGCTCTACTGATCTGTTCTTTTTTAAGAGATTTATTTAAACACAGATTCTGAAAACTTCTGACATTTCCTGTTGTTTGAAGAACGCATTTAAAAAACAAAACAACAAAAAAAACTTCAAGTCATAAAGTCCGTTTCTGGAATTACACTGTTTACCATTTCAAGGTAAAGGGCTGTACTTAGATGGACAAATTTCTCTGGCACTGAGATTAATTGTTATGGGATAATCTGCATTAATTCTGTTATAGTCCCTTATTTTTGAAAAAATAGTGTTGTAGACAAATGTCTTGTGAATCAGTCTCGTTGTAGACCAACTGGTAGAATTGGCCTAAGGAAAATCTCTGATTGACATCTTTTGTCCTTTATAGAATGTGTGTGCACTCAAGTTCCTGTGCTGAGCAACAGTCCCTATCAGTGTTAATTTGTAGTAATTGATGACACAAATACGCAGATTAAATTTTGATTTTTTTTTTTTTTTACTATTTCCAGCGACAAAGGGAGACAATACTTTGAAGATTTAAGCTATCATTAGTTTCAAGAAGAGAGTAGATTTTTCTTCATCATGGAAAGCTGAAATATCTTTTGTAAAAACTCTATGAATTATTTCTAGAGGGTGTATAATCACAGGGAAGTGATATGGGAGAACTAGCACGGCTTCACAAAGGACAAATCCTACTTGACCAGCCTAGTGGCCTTGTATGATAGCGTCACTGAATCAGTGAACAAAGGAGGAGCTACTGATGTCATCTATCTGGACTTCAGTAAGGCTTTGACATGATATCCTACAACATCCTTCTCTCCCAATTGGAAAGATATGGATTTGATGGGTGGACTGTTTGATGCATGAGGAGCTGGCTGCAGGATTGAGCCCAGAGAGTGGTGGTCAGTGGCTCAATGTCTGGATGGAGATCAGTGATTAGCTTTCTCACCTAGCTCACTGATACTGTTTTCTTTCTTTTTTTTTAGACCCATCTCCCTGCCTTTTCCGTATGCCCATTTTCCCTCTCCAGGGGTGGGAGTCTATGTGTCGTTAGTCCCAGAACTGGGCTGAACTGACCCAAAACTGTTGACATAAGATCCAACGTCTTTATGAATCTGGCGAGCTTGTCCATTTATTTATGAAGACTAGTTTACAATATTTTAGTAAAATAAATTTCATTAAATATTATAATCTGATAAAACAAAATCTTTCATAACAGTAAGTTCATGTTAAACAACATTTTCATTTTCATGCTCAGTTTTTATGAGGTTCAAACATTTGATTTTGTTCACATCACTGTATGTATATTGTTAACAAGCTTTTATTTCAAAGATCTTAACTGAAGCAAACTGCATTTTGATCTCTTAATTCTTTGTTATGAATTCTGATTTTTCAAATCTCTTATTCCTAAATCAAGACAAAAATCATGCTGTTTTTTTTGTTTGTATAAAAGAGCATTTGGTACAGTGTCTTACCCGCCATATAATCTTAGAAATAAGAACTTGAATGCTCTTTAAAGGTCATTGGCTTCCCTGAAGAGAAGTGTTCTACGCTTAAATTATTCCTCATTTTTGCCTGACCTGTCCTTTGAAGTCTCTAGTGATGTAAATTCTTTAAAGTTTTTCACAATTTCCTCCCATGATTTACTACCTATCTGTCAGGAATATGTTTGAACAATATTTTTAACATATGATTCTCATTTCTTCTTGTAGATAATCAGATTAAAACTGATCTACATACACACTGTCAAATTTCTCTTATCTCAGGTAAGGCTTGGGTGCTTTAATTAGTCTTTTCTTCATTTATTACAACTTACTTTCATTGAGAGTATTCTATTTTCTGCTAATACATTCACCCAGCAACAAGATTCTTATTCAGTCTCCTGACATTTACACTTCACAGTTACCAAGTAATTTCTCATGGACTGAAAAAAATATCAGTCTCTTTAGTTTTCAATTGGTGAATAGCTGAAAATTAAAAGTAATACTTGGCAAAATACGGATATATACTAAACAGTGAGAATGATCACTGATCAGATTCCAGGAAGAATATGGAAACACTTGCATAAGCTTCTCTTTTATTTATTTATTTGTTTTATAAAACTGTTAGTAGCAACCTATCTTTCACAGAATCACAGATTGATTGATTGATACTGGAAGGAATGTATGGTCCAACCGCTGCTCAAGCAGGGCCACCTTGCTCATGTTACCCAGGACGATGTACATAATATTAATTAATTTTACAATACAAATAGTATAACTAATCTACCTGGAATTACATGATACGTTTAAGCAGTTTCATAAAAAAAAAAAAAAAAAAAAAAAAAAAAAAAAAAAAAACCTTCTTTATTCTGTGTTCTAAAATCTGTGTCCTTTTATTTAAAAAATATTTTTTAATGTAATCTTTACTGATAAGTAAGAATCTTTTTCTTTTGAAAAGACTTTTGAAAATATTTATACAGAATTGCACTACTTCTTTGTGTTCTAAACTAAAACTTTCTTTAATGCTTACTTATTCAACTAGAATTAGTTTTCTTGAAATGACCAAAGCAAGACAGAATATTGAATTTTTCACTTCATTATTATTATTTTATGTCGTGTTCAACTTTGATTTAATAGCTGATTTCAAAAACATTATAGCAAGGGTGAAATAGATCCACTATTCTGAACAGTTATTTGAGTTTGGAAAAACTGTCTACTGTATGACTTTCAGAGTAAGATTTAGAAGAATTAAACTGTTACGAAGAATAAAAAGCAATTGGCATAGGTGCATGTAATAAAGGCAGAAAGCCAAGAAGTTTGTTTAGCTGGGCCTAACTCTAACCTTAAACATGCTAAGACTTTAAGGTCTAATATTTAATTTATTTCTATGTTCGCAAAAATTTTGTTTTCATTCTTAAATCTCTCATGTAACAAATTGGTTTGACCAAGAGATGAAATTATACATCTGAGAATTCTCTGTCTGATGAATTGGAGGGCTTCTTATGCAGCGCATCCAAATAATCGGAAATATAAATCACTCTACTATATTTCTACTCCCAGACACGTAGCACAGGATATCCTCATAATTCACCATAATGAGGTCTTCTGGATGCCACCTACCTCATACCCAGGCTCTGAAAGCCACTTGATTTTGCAGCATTTCCTGATACTAATCACCTATGTCAATCAGTAAAATCTGTTTAGCTGCTTGTTGCCAGAGGGATGGGAAGGTCAAAGTCAAAGAAAAAATCAGTATTCCTTTTAAAACAGATAAATAAATAAATATTTTTTTGTGCTATGAGGGGTTAATATTGTAATTTAAAATTGATATCACTATAATTGCCTGAGCAGTGTTTTTCATGACTTACCACATCTTGGTCAATGACATATATAACACCAAGGAATTTGCAAGCATGTCCTTTAAACTTCCAGTTTCTGTTTTACTTTCTGTAATTTTAAGAATAATTCCAGAGGTATGTTATATAAAATATATCGGCGAATATTGTAGATTACCTGGCCAACTGCTTTTATTGCAAAGGAAAAAAATCTTATGAAGTAAATGCAAAAACAAAATAAAAATAATGGTGCTAATACTGATAGAAAATGGGAAAGCTATCAGAAATACTTTTTTTTTTCCTGTTTTTTTTATTTTTGTTTTTAATTTTTTTTTTCTGGGAAAGCACTTGCAATTGATATGCTTTCGCTACCCAGTGTTTGAAAGGATTTTTGCGTTTGTATCACTGAAAACTTGGTGATCCATAAATTTGTACATTACCAATGTTGACTTTTTGCAAAAAAGGTTAGTCCCCTTTTTACTGTGTGCAACAAATGTATCTTTGAATATAATCTTTAGCAGTAAAATGTTTTGTTTTAATGTTTGTTTAATGTTTGTTTGTAAACAAACAAGCAGATTTTTTAGGAAATGCTTGAAACATATTTGACAAGTGTATTACTGTCATGGTTCTATGGTTCTTGTTTGTTTGTTTGTTTGTTTTTACTTTGAGTTTCAGTATTCCACATCAAAACATCATGTAGTGTACGGGGCATTAAAGTGTCACTGCCCAATCCCGGGTACCTATCCCTGTAGATTAGCGAAGTCACAGGGTCTGGCCCTTCCGGGTGGTGGGGGCGCTCTCTTGCTGCCTTGCAGTGGGTGCTGGAGGGTGCTTTCCTAGCCGTTCCAAGCTTTTCAGGTTTGACTCGGTTCCGGGAACTCTCTCTCTCTCATCTTGTCTGATTTATTAATCTCAATTTCAATTAAATTGTATATATATTGTGTTATCTTGTATTCCAATATTATAGTAAAATAAGTTTTCCTCCATAGATTGTTGCCGCTGTTCTTTTCCTCCCTTCCTTCCTTCCCATTTTTGTGGGACTGGGGTGGGGGGGAGGGCGGAGGCCTGTCGCCCCTGTCAGGGACATAGATTGATCTGGTCAACTCCGTGACAATTACACATTAAGTAATTGATATTTTTGTGGAGTTAAAATTTTTTTCTAGTTTAATTATTTTATTTCATTTTTTAGAAAAAAATGTTGTAGAAACATTTTAAAGTTACTTGAAAATTATGTAGCATTCATTGAGTCAATCTACATTAATAATCAGAGAGAGATCAGATTCTAGATTCAAGTAGATATCCATTAATTCTCTTGATTTTCAACAAAGTCTTGGACATGGTTCATAACTGTATCAATTTTTCTTCTAATAATCATCAAATATATTTCAGAACTTAGAACATGTGGAAATCATCTGAAACTAGGATTTATAAATAGCCATGCTGTATTGTAAGAAAACCTGTCTTTAGGATAGAGATTTCAACAAGTGATTTTTGTTATAGTCATTTTCTTATTTCTTATTTCAATATTTTTGAACCATTTTCAAAGCTTCCTGATAAATGTCTCAAATATTAAGAGCTGTTTTACACTTGCTGTTTCCTCATTCGTTCTAAGGTAAACTAAGCCAGTTTGTCTTTATTACGAATACATGAGCAGTGTAACATTCTAAAAACAAAACAATTCAGAAGTAATATGTTTATCTATCACTCTATGGTGTTATTTTATTGTAATATAAAGAATATGATAATTTTCTAGTAAATGATCAATTAATATAACACTCTACTTGGTCTGAATGCTCTCCACTACCTTTTGAAGTATCAAATTATTTTTTTTTAATTCATTTTGGGAAGATTTCTTCATTTTTAATCTTCCTTTTGTTATCTTTTTGATTATCTATACTTGCATATCACAGATAGACTCACTGAACTTTATAAAGTATTAAGTAACCTAATTAAAATTTTCCATATAATTCTATAATTTCTCTTTTAGAGTGAAGGGAGGGGAAGAGATTTAAAAGTAATATTTGTTATTTTCTATATATTGCAGTAGCTTTTACGTATTACAGTTCATGAAAAAAATGAAAGGAAATGTTACTAACTGTTAGAATTCACTTCTTATTTGCATGTATATACATGGATTTATGTGTGGATTTTAAAATTTTTCTGCATGCCTAAGAACCTCCAGTGTCACTGACAGTTACTGGAATACTTTTCTGTCTGCCTGGCTTATGTTGCACGAATTATCAAAGAGAGCATACTGATTTAATGTTAAAGCACTGTGTTTATGTGGTAAAAGATAGACAGTGAAAAAGGTTACAGGGATGTCTTCTGTGAGAAGAGATCAGGAACTGCCTCATTCCATACACAGTTCCAGTTTGCTGATAGGGAGCCACAATTGGCTAAAGCAGAACAAATGAGTGATGCTGGCTGTACCTCTGTGAGAGCAGATTTAAGAAAGAATGAAAAATGTTGTGCGGCATCTCAGAGAAAGGAGTGCGAAAATGTGAGAGAAACAGCCCTACAGATACCAAGGACAATAAAGACAGAGTGAGAGCAGGTGCTCTCCTTCCTGTATTTATATTCATATATACTTACATAATAATTATGATTTCCTTTCTCTATTTATTTTTTGAAGTGTTTGTTAACTTCTTATAACCTACATTGCCTTTGAATTCTTCTAGTGGATCATGAAATATACTGTCCTTTGTCCTATAATGTTCACATCTTGGGAATAATCATGTTGCTTTCTTAGTTAAAATAGATGTTGTTTTTAAGCTTTAGTAAAGAATATTTTTTTGATGGGGGGGGGGGAGAGGGGGAAAGAGGTTTCCACACCTGCATATGAATGGCTAATAAACAGCCTTTCATTTCAATTGGTTGTAAACCAGTATTTTTTTCCCCTTGGTGACCCCTTGCCACATAAATACGTGGCTTCCTTTGTTCATGCTCAGAAGTGTCTGAAAATTAAGTGGTTTCTGCTTACCTGAATAGTGTTTCTGCAGCATTAATTTTTTGGGTCTGTTTTATTCCTTAGAATGTGGTATAAATATATGCGGACATGGTAACACTGTTGGAGCATGTATGTCATGCGGTAGCCAAACCTGATACAGTATTAAAAAAGCATTTTATCACCATCCTTAAAATTGATGTCTCAGAGACATAGTGACACAAACTGAATATGCCAGGTTGCAAAAAATGGAAAATCAATGATGCAGTAGTTAAGATTTTTCTCTAGCTCTGTGTAATTTAAAAGAATTGACATAGCCTTTGATGACAAAAATATTAAGTAGCCATTCAGTTTTTATGATCAGAATGCTATGACTGATTCTCAGACTATTCTTCCCAAGCATGTAACAAAGCTGAATGAAGGTAGAGTCCTGACCTGATGACATTTTGGAAAGGAGCTGCTTATTTGGAAAAGAGACATAAATGTGTTCATAAAATTTTGGAAAAAAAAAAAAAAAGAAAAAAAGTTTTATATATATATACATATAAATGTATGTAATACATATACATATACAAATATTTTCTATCTATTTGTCACAGCAAACTACTGTTTTCCTTTTTTGAATTTTATATGTAATGCTGCTATACACCTCTTTTAGCCCAGATTTCTTCCTTTCTCACTTCTTGAAAAACCTATTAACAATAAGAAAGTGAAAAAATCAAGTGGTGACGCATGTCGTGACAGATCAGTTCTTGCCTTCTCAACAATGGGATATCATTACAGGGTGTCTTTCTTCACCGTTTTCTGGGTATATTCTGCCCTTATCAAAATGTAGCTTGATTTAAAGTGTTGAACAGTCTGTTTACTTTATCCTGTTTGCTGAAATGTGGAAAAGGGGAATTCTCCTTGAATAAGAGAAAATGCCATCCCTGAAAGTAAATGACATGACTAAAGAAGAATATATTCAAGAGTGCATAAAATGAGATATACTTCATATATAGAGAGTATAGTACAATAATAGCTAGAAGAATGCTGAGAACAGTATGACATAGAAAAATGTGAATGCATCTAAGGAGGTGGGATACTTTTTTATTTTTTATTTTTTCCCCCCGAGGGCTTAAACTTCACATTTCACGAAGGAATGAAATTACCTAGAAGCTCTTCAGAAATGCTACGTGAAGATAAAAATTGAAAAACTGAAGAAAATAACATTTCTTTTCCCTTGCAATGTAGCAGACATTTGCCCACAAATTATTTTTCAGTTATTAATATTGTGTAAAGCAAAAGTTCTAAAACAGAGCCAAAGTTTAATCTGTCTGCATAAGTACTGGGGAGCTGTGTTTCAATTAAGTGAAGAGGGCTTAGTCTACTTTAAAAGAAATAGTTCTTGGAATCAGTTCTTAAGCTATCTGTAAAAGAAACCTCAAAACTTGTCCTCTTATTGCATCTTATGGCATCTCTTATTTTCAGGATCATAACAATCTGAATTGCAGTTATTTCCTTCATCTTTTCCACTTGTCTTTATATACTCGTTCTGGAGTTATTCTATTTGGTATATGCACCTCTCCTCAGGACCACATTTATTGTTCTGGAAGCGTTTTTGTGAAGAAACAGATAAAAAGTGTATTTCCAGTTTTGAATATTCCATTCATCTCTAATCAATTTCTGATGCTTGCCCAAGAAGGAACAGAACAGAGGAGTTTATTCCATTTGCATCCTCTGCCCCCTTTTAGTCTCTTACGTGCCTGTATAACAATACATGCAGCATGCCTAGTAGAAGGAAGAAGTACAGATCTGTATGTGATCATAGGGCTATAATCTCTCTGTAATCACAGGAATAATTGTGGGGCAGCTCATGCGACAAGAAAGTTTTCATGGATGGCTGCATATAGTTTAGGAAAGATAGCCTGATGAGGAAAGGTAGTGGAGCTGCTATTTATGTGAGAGATCAGTTGGAATATGTCAAAATCCACATAGGAATAAACAGCAAAATTAAGAAGCAGGCTAATGAGGGTGATAAGGTTATGGGTGTTTACTACAAGCCACCTGATCAGAAAGACAAAGTTGATGAGACATTCTACAGTCAGGCCTGTGCTTCATGATCACAGGCACTGGTTCTCTCAGGGGATATCAACCACCTGGGTATTTACTGGAGAAGCAACACTACCAGGCATACACAGTCCAGATGGTTCCTGCAGTGTGTGAAAGGTAACTTTCTGAATCTGGTGGTGATGGAGACAAAAAGGAGAGGTGTGCTGGTAAACCAAGTTCTTGCAAAAATGGAAGGACAGGTTGGGGATGTGAAGGCTGGGGGCAATCTTGGCTGTAGCAACCATGAGGTAGTGGAATTCAGGAACTTATATGGAAGAAATAGGGCAATAAATAGGATTTCAACTTCATGAGCAACAACTTTGCCCTCTTAAGGACCTACTTGGAAGTATCTAATGGCTTAGAGCACTGGAAGGTAAGGGGGCCCAAGAGAGTTGGTTGACATTCAAGCACAAATTCCTCTAAGCTGAGGATAAGTGCATCATTAAGAAATCAGCCAAAGCTAGCAGGAGATCTGCATGGGTGAGCAAGTATCTCATAGAAAATCAGAAGTGGAAAAAGAAAGTCTACAGATTGTGGAAAAAGGACTAGGGGGGAGTGTCAAGGACAACAAGAAAGACTTCTTCAGGAATTTCAATAGCAAAAGAAAACCTAGGGAAAATGTGGACCCTCTGCTGAGTGAGATTGGTGACATGGTAATAGGAGACATTGAATATCAAGTCGGGAAAGGAGAGCAAGAGACTGATGTGGCTGAACTGAGACCTGCTTGCTGAAGAGCAAGAAGAAAACGCATATGCAGTGGAAACAGGAAAAGGTACTGTAGAAAGAGTATAAGGAATCTGCTAGGCTGTGTAGAGATGGGGTCAGGAAAGTCAAGGCCAAGCTTGGCTGGAGATGTCAAGAAGAACAAAAAGGGTACTTCACCCAGAAAAGGAAAGTCCAGGTGAAACCTACCCAGTGAGGGACACAGTAACAACAGGAAAGGAGAAGTCAGAGGTTCTTAATAATATCTTGCCTTGGTCTTCCATGATAACTGCTCACAACACAACCCTAAAACATTCCATTTGGAGGGAGGGGAATGGGGAAGCAACTTCTGTCCCACTGTAAATGAAGATCAGGTTTGTGACCACCTGAGGAACCTGAGCATCAGCAAGTCTATGGATCATGATGAGATGCATCCCAAAATCATAAGGGAATTGGCTGATGGGTTGAAGAACTGGCTGCAGGATTGAGTCCAGAATGGTGCTAAATGGCTCATTGTCTGGACAGAAATTAGTGATGAGTGGTGTCCCCATAGATCAGTGCTGGGACCGATATTCTTCAATATCTGCATCTGTGACATTGACAGTGGGATTGAGTGCACCTTCTGCAAGTTTGCAGAACAGCAGGGGGACAGGATGCTATTCAGAGAGTCCTAGGCAGGCTTCAGAAGTAGGCCCAGGTGAGCCTCATGAGGTTCAAAAATGCAAGATCTTGCACATGGGTTGAAGCAACTCTCATTATCAATACAAGCTGGGGGATGAAAAGATTGAGCACAGTCCTGCTGAAACGGAACTGGGGGTAGTGATTGATGGTAAGCTGGACAGGAGTCATGAATGTACCCTTGCATTCCAGAAAGACAACCATATCCTGGTATGCATTGAAAAAAGCAAGGCAAGCAGGCTGAAGAAGATGATCCTGCCCCTCTACTCTGTGCTGCTGTGGTCTCATCCAGATGTGGAGACCTCAGTACAGGTGAGACATAGGCCTGCTTAGACCATAGCTGTGAAAAACCTCTGAAACTTGTTGGAGCATGTCCAGAGGAGTGATACAAAAATTAAACACAGAATGGAACACCTCTCTTACAAGGACAGGTGAAAAAAGCTGGGGCTGTTCAGCTTGGAGAAGAGAAGGCTGCAAGGTAATCTGATAGCAGCCATTCATTCAAAGGGGACAGACTCTTAAACAGGATCTGTGGTGATAGAACAGAGGCAAATGGCTTCAAGTTCAAAGAGGATAGATTTAAGAAAAAAATCTTTTACAGTAAAGGTGGTGAGGCACTGAGATAGATTGCCCAGTGATGTGGTTGATGCCCTGTCCCTGGTGACTTTCAAGATGTGGCTGGATTAGGTTGGTAAGGCCTGGATAAGGCCCAACATTATCTAGCTGTGATGTCCCTTTTTGTTGCAGAGGACTTGGACTAGATAGCCCTCAGTGACCTCTTCCAAATTTAAGGCTTCTGTGATTCTATAAATTTTACTTCAACTGAGTTTTATTTGTAGTATTTTTTTAACTGTGAGGGTTATCAAATTCTGGATGAGGTTGCTCAGAAAAACTATGAATCTTCTGTCCTTGGAGATAGCCAGAATGCAGACACAGCTCTGAAAAACCTCTGTAACTTGAACTAGATGATCTTCAGAAGACTCTTCTAGTGTCAGTGATTCTGTGATATATATAAGCACTTACCTATTTTCTACAGACAGAAAAAATATAAAAATTTGTTTTTTCTTAATACTTCAGTCATGTTCTCTTGCTTTTGCTAAATGACTATCTTATAAATTGACAGTTGTTATACTTACAAAAGAACTTTTTTTACCTCCACAAATATTCGATCACTGAAGCAAAGAAATAGGCTTTTACATGTTTTTATGGTTGTACAACTTGAGCATGCATATTTTTAACTAAAGTAAACACAAAAGGGTTATGAACAGTGCCAATTCTGCATTTGCCTTCGAATTTTAATTCACTTGTACTAGTTTTTTATTCTCTGTTCCTCAATGCTGCATGTTAAGTACATACGTTGTTTCTTCTAACTGCACTGAAAAACCTTTTTTCTATACTACCTAATGCTCAAATCATGCAAATTTAACAGTCCAAAAAACAACAACATAAATTATTTTATCCAAAACTAAACATGGCATGAAGGGAAAATACTTTATTTGTGAACATATGTGTGCATAAGTATGTGTAAAAGTGCATGATGAGCAAGGTGTGTCTAAAAGAGAGCTAGCAGGTAATGTGACAGTTCAATGTTTGCAAATAGAGAAATACTGCTTCTGTTGACAGTTTTATGATTAGGGACTGCCTGTAGTGTCTGACTGTAATTGATTCCTGAATAGAATGCATCAGGAATTGTATTCAACTTCTTATTCAACTGTTGTTCTGAGCACCTAAGTACGTGCTGGTGAAAAAATTCAGAAGACTTGGAAACTGGATCTCAAATTGAGATTTATCAGTTTGCATGGATGGTAGCCTAGAAAATCTAACTGGGATATACAGGAGAGCTAATCTGTGCAGTAATAGCAGCATGTGTTCTATAGTGCTAACTGGAGTAACATCAGCTGGCATACTGTAGACTTATGCAGGTAACAGAGAAAGGTATGGAAAGTTGTAGGGGTGTCTACTGCATGTCGAACAGGTGAAGGGATTGAGGGTGATGGCAGATTCAACAATGGGAAATGTTACCAGAACTCCATAGTCAAAGATTTTTAACTATATATTTTTTTTTTTACAATGAAGTGTTTTACTGATTTGTTACTATTATTGTTTTCTTTTGTGTTTTAAGAGTAATAACATCATAACCAAAAGTAATAATTTTTGATAAAAGGGAAGGATTCTTTCAAATCTTGAAGTTCCAGGAGTTCATAATTTTTCTATGATTGTTTGATTACTTTATAAACTGAATAAACTTGCAAATATGTTAAATTTCAGCATCTGTTTTTGTAAATGTAAGGAGAGTTACCTGCCTTTAAGAAGAGACAAACAGTTTGATGCCAACTTTATTACTGAATAGTAAATATTTATGAAGCAAGACAGGTGCCTAAATACAGCATAATTTCATATTACACTGTCTATACAGTGTTGGTAGATATGATGTGGGCTTATAGGAGTTCCACAAAGCTGAATATAGATCTGAGTTGTCAAGTTACGTTACATTATGTATCACAAATACATACATGTATGTTGTCTTTCTCCAATTTATAGAAGGAAGAAGAGGTTCTTTGATATATGTATACCCAGCGTGAATTTAAGAAACAACGGTTCAAATGTTGGTGCCACCAGTTTAACACAAATCTTAATCAGGGAGATGGGGAAGGGAAAGAGGGCGATAGAAAAGAAAGGAAAGAAACAAGAATTGCATGAAGTGGGGATAGTCACTGCCAGGATCCAGCAGTGGTCCTGTTGCATGCTGTCCCAACGGTCCAAGGCAGGGGAGAGTGGGGGAGCATGCAGGGGGGAGCAGCAGGAGCATAGGTGGCCCTGGGCAGCAAGCAGGTAGCAGGAAGAAGATGCAGAGTAAGTCTGGGAGGAAGCAGCAGGACTCAAGTAGCTGGCCCAAGAGAGTCCATCAGCATGCAGGCATTCTGTAGTGAGGGATCTGATGGCAGACACCTTTGTTCTTCTTCAGAATGCTGATAGAGTGCAAAGCAAGTCCAGAAGGGAGAGAGGCAGGTCGTGAGGCTTCTCATGTCAGAAACTCCTTTTCATGAGGAACCTATTGCCAGAAAACCTTTCTTCTTCTCTGTGAGGATTCTGTTGCCAGAAACCTTACCTCATGGTTGTTTCTCCCCTTTTTATCCTCCTTTTTTTCTGCCTACATGACATCCCTGGGTGCTTGAGCAAGTGTCACGAAAGTACTGCCTGAGATGGCCATCTTCCTCAAGATAAGTCCACACAAAAGACTGCTTCAAGGCCCTTGAATCTGTGGCTTATCTCTCTCTCCTATTGCTCCTGTCCTTGTCCATCTGTGTCCCTCAGACAAAGGATTTTGCAACCCTTGCCCAGGACTTGCTTGGACTTGTCCATCAGGAAGCTTTGAGGCAATGGCATAAAATAATAATCTCTCACATATGTATGCATGAATGTATCCCCATTTTACAAAAGACACCTCAGAATTTGCATTTCCAAAGAGTGTCTTACATTTTAGAGCATGTATAGACTATTCAGAAATATTTTGTCATTTTTGTTGTTGTTGTAATTGTAGTAGCTTGAACAGTACTACAGAGAAAATGAAATCACCAATTTATTCCTCGCCTTTTATGTAAAATATGGTTTAGGTAAATAAGATACCCATAAGTCATCATAGATGTATGTCATAGTCTAACATGAAGGGCAGTGAAGCCATTTGCTCATCTCCTCTGCCCTCAGTAGAGCTGGGAAAAAAAGAGAATCAGAAAGGAGAAAAACAACAACAACAACAAAAAACATACAACTCCGCCCCCCCCCCCCAAAAAAGAAAAAAAAAAAAACCCACAAACAAACAAACAAAAAACAACCAACCAAAAAAAAACTGTCATAGCAGAAGCCAGGACAGTGTATGACCATTTTCAGACATAGGAAATTCAGCACCTTCTTTTCTGCACAAGTTGCACGAGGAGTCCAAGGGTATAGCTTCTGGTGCCTGTTATATTACTAAGCAGGAATTAGTCTTCATAATTTACCAGTACGTCATCTCAAAACTTTAGAGACTCAGGCTTGGAAAGGCTAAGAGATATATTGTTAGAGATTAGGAGCTTAAAAGTATGTTCAATGTTTATAACAAAATGATAAATGTACTAAGGAATTTATTCTTAGTTTTTTAATGTTTTATAGAAGACTTAAAACCTGGAAGTAGAAGGAGATTAAATATTCTAAAGTATACCACTTAGTAAGCAATTATATTTTTCTTCTATACTCCTTGAAACATTGAAATCTACAACATAAAATACATTAATACAGCACCCTCCAGAGGATCAAAGCATGAGAGACATGACAATATGCGACCAAGTTGCACTGAAACAAGAAAATGCATTTTTCATTACATGTTAAACTCATATGTCTCAAAGAAGTTTTCATGCTCAAAACACAATTTTGCAAAGCTTCAGAACAATAATACAGCTCTGAATTACATTGCTGGTAAGGTACAAACTCAACTAGTTAGGGCAGATAAGCTAAATGTGGGCTGCTCATTTCAGAAAAATGTTTCTCATAGGCATCCTCTTTTAAAAGATAAGCATGCTTATAAAGAAAATTGAGACTATATTTTGCAGCTCTATCTAAATACATGCCCTGCAAACCTCCAAAATTCCGCTTCTAATCAACATATACTATGAAATCCAGATCAAATTACTGACAAACTTCATTCACGTATTTTCTCCTGCACATTTTTAGCTTGTTTTTACATTAGTTTATTCTCATAGTTTAGTACTAAACAAAATAAAAAGAATCACTTTGGTTTTGTGACTAACTTGATGAATATTTATTTTTTTCACAGTAATTTAAAAAAAGAATATATTTTGTTTAAACTACCTACCTTTGTGGCAGTTATTCTTTTCTAGCCTAGCCATAAATAAAACTATGAAATTTACAGTTGTATCCATACCTTTTTTTTTTTTTTTCGGTTTGTTTTTTCTTCCTGTGACCTCAAATAACATTAGAATGGAGACAAAGAAAAATAGATTACCACGACATAACTAAAGTAACTTGATACCAAATAGCTTTGGAAACATCTTTGCATGATAGACAAAAAGTTACAAACACTACTTGATGCTATATCAGTATTTCTTCCACAGTGATGTGGGCTACCCCTGGTACACAGCTAAAAACCACACATAGCCATTCACTCACTTTCCCTTCAGTGGGATGGGGGAGAGAATCAGAATGTTTCAAATCAAATGTCTCCATTTTGATGGAGAAAAGTTGTGTTGAGATTAAGGGAATTGAATAGGGAAAAGAAAAGCTGTGCTTGAAAGCAAAGCAAAACAAGTAATCCATTCACAACTTTCCATTGGCAGGATTTTTAGCCATTTCCAAGGAAAGCAGAGCTTCATCACATGTAATGGTTATTCAGGAGGACAAACCTCTTCAGTTTGAATGCTCTCCCATTTTCTACTGCTGAGCACAGTGTCCCATGGTATGGAACATTCCTTTGTACAGTTGAGGTCAGCTATCGTGGCTGTGTCCCCTCCTAGCTTCTTGTACACTCCCAGCCTGCTCAATGGCAAGACAGTGAGGGAAACGGAAAAGATCTTGACTCCATGTAAGTACTTCTCAGCAACAAGTGAAACATCAGTGTACTATCATCACAATCCAAAAGATAGCACCATATGATCTGCTATTAAAGAAAAAAAAAAAAATTGTCCTAGCTCAGATTAGTACAACTCATAAAAACAATGATAAATGAATGAAACTTTACATTATCACAGGCAACATTATTTATTTTTAAAAAGATGTGAATTAAAATAAACTTCAAATAGGCACAAGCTACACTGAGCCTATGTACTTTGAGCTCAAATGCACTAAGGAGTAGGTAAAGCTGAGAACTCAAGCAGAATTTAAATATTTGAGAACTTACGAAGTGAAAAAGGAAGAACTGAAGATTAAAGAGCAGACCTGAAGAAATTTAGACATACAAATATTTGTAGAGTTGTCAAAGACCAGTTTACTTTGGAATGTTACAAGATAGCTAGGTAAAAGCATGAGTATATAACATTTTATAGTATAATAGTATCATCTGGGTTGGAAAAGATGGTCATCAATTCCAACTTGCAATCTTGCTTCCTGTGTTCTATCACTAAACCATGTCTCTTAGTGTCATGTCCACAGGTTTCTTAAGCACCTACAGAGATGGGGACAATACCGCTCCTCCGGGCAGCCCATTTTAATGCTGGACAACCCTCCTATTAGAGTTCTTTCTAATATATAATTATTTTATATATAATTACAATATGTAATTATTATATATATGCTTCCACTGACACAGCTCAAGACTTTTTTCCTTGTATCCTGTCACTTGCTACATGAGAATAGAGACTGACACACTCCTTGTTTCAGCCTCCTATCAGATAGCTATAGAAATAGATGAGATCTTCCCTCAGACTCTTCTTCTCCAGGCTAAACTATTCCAATTCCCTCAGCTGCTCTTCATATGCTTTGTTTACTAGCCCTTTCACCATCTTCTTTGCTCTTCATACACGTATTTTTCACAGCAAGGAGCCCCAAACCGCAAGCAGTTCTCAACGTGTTTTTTCACCATTACTGTATGCAAGGTTACAGTCCCTTCCTTATTTCTGTTGATTACACTCTATTTCTGATTCAGATCAAGATGACATTGGCCTCTTGATCACACTGCTGGCTCGTGTTCCACTCACGTTCCAGCCAACTCCCCACAGTTTTGTTTCCTACCACATTCACAGGCTTTTTCTCATCTACTAAGCAGATCATCTTTTTGTAGAAGGAGAAATAGGTTAGTCAGGCAGGATCCACCTTTCATAAACTCATGCTGCCTGCATCTGATCACTTGAATCTCCTTGGTGTGCCGAACGATGACATTAAAGATGATCTGCAGCATAACATTCCCTGGCATTAATATCAGACTGAGAGGTCTGTAATTCCCTGAGTCCTTCTTCATGCCCTCACTGTATCTCTCCAGTTAACCAGGACTGCTGTTTAATCAATGAAATTAGCTTAGCGAGCACTTCTGCCAGCTTTTTTAATACATTTGAATAATCCTATCCAGATCCATAGTCACATGAATGTTCAAATAATGTAGTAGATCATTTCCATTTTTCATCTGAATTATAGGGACTTCATCTTACATCCTGTCACCATCTTCTAACTCAGGAGACAAGGAAAAGACAGCTTAACATATCTTGGAAACAGTACACATTCAATGTTCTTTACTAGATCAGTTCCACAAAGACAGATCAAAATGTTTGAGATACTCAGCTTAGAAGTTTCTGGAAACTTTTCCCTCAATTGTAGAAAGGAAAATGAACCTGTTTTTGTAACTGTTGTATTGCTCTGCTATTACCTTGTGGATTAGTTAATGAGGTTTAAAATTTAATGCAATAAAGCAATATGAGTTAGATGAAGAATATTGCACTAATATTGCAGAAAAAAAATCAACTACATCAGTATTTTCACTGCAAAGAATTATGACACAAAAGTAGAAGCTTAAAGGCAACAAGATACTCTGATGAAAGTATTTACAGGAGTTTCCTCCTCCAGTGTGTATTCAGCAGATTGCTTTGAATCATAACATTGAAAGTTTTTTTACTGCAGTATTAATTTCAGATCACAACTATAGTCACAAAGAAACAAGTCAAAGAAATTAAAAATTGGACCACCTAACAATACCTTGTACCGATAGCGTGCTTTTCTTACTGTGCTGTAAATCACACTGAATCAGAGTTTATTAGCAATGGGATTTTATTGACATTGGGATTTTAGAAATTGTCATGGTTTTATGATTTTTGTTAAAGATATTCCACATCATAATATCATGTAGTGCACTGGGAGTTAAAGAGATAATGCTTCATTTCTGTGGATAGTCAATAGTTCTGGGTATTCCTGTTTCAGAAGAGAAGAAAAACTACATGTCCCAGAGGACTTACTGTTCCCGTATTCCATTCAGAGGGAAAGATAAAACTGAGACGGCCCTTTTTCCCCTTTCTGCTCATCTCTGCAGTGTGTGCTGCCTAGCCATCTCACCTTCAGTATACATAGAATCATAGAATCATAGAATCATAGAATCACAAGGTTGGAAACAACCTGTAAGATCATCTATTCCAACTGTCTCCTCATCACCATTGCCACCACAAGCACTAAACCATATCATGCAGCACGTCATCCAGACGCCTCTTGAACACTGCCAGGGACGGCAACTCCACCACCTCCCTGGGCAGGCCATTCCAGTGCCTGACCACTCTCTGAGAGAAAAAGTTCTTCCTTATGTCCAACCTAAAACCTCCTCTGATACAACTTGCGACCACTGCCCCGTGTCCTGCTTGTTGCCTGGGAGAAGAGGCCAAATCCCTCCTCACCACAACCTCCCTTGAGGAGGTTGTAGAGTGCAATGAGGTCTCCCCTGAGCCTCCTCTTCTCCAGACTGAACAATCCCAGCTCCCTCAGCCGCTCCTCATAAGACTTGTGCTCCAGACTCCTCACCAGTTTCATTGCCCTTCTCTGGACATGCTCCAGGACCTCAATGTCTTTCCTGCAGAGAGGGGCCCAAAACTGAACATCTAGCCATCTAACCAGTTCTTTTACCCAAAGAGGTGTGTATCTGTTCAGACAGGTAGAATAAGGCCTTCATTTTTTTGGACACACTCTCATTTTATTTGATATATTAGCATCAGTTTATATTGTATTATATTGTTTTATCTTGCATTTCGGTATCTTATTTAGTAAATTAACTCAGATCACTCCTCAGATCACTGCCTCTGTTTTGTTTTTTAGGCCCATCTCCCTCCCTTTCCCCTTTTCCCTCTGTTCACTTTCCCAGGGCGTGAGACTGTGGATCCTCCCGACCCATTAGTTATGGAACTGTGTCCATAAAGCTTTGACAGAAGCACTGAATAATAACTTTCTCTTCAAATTTCTACGTGATGGGGAAAAAATTAGAATTGTAGGATCAGAATATCCTGAGTTGGAAAGGACCCATGAGGATCACTGAGTCTACTCTTGGCTCCACATAAGACCAGAGAAAAATCAGAGAACTTATCTGAGAGCATTGCTCCGATGCTTCCTGAACTCCTGCAAGCTCAATGTCATGACTCTTTCACTGCAGAGGCTGTTTCAGTGATGAAGCAAATTCTTGGTGAAGAAACTTCCTGATATCCAACTTGAATCTCCTTTGTTGTGTCTGCCAATCCTTTGGGTTATATCACTGGTTACCAGAGAGGAGATCAACACTTGCCCCTCCACTCCACCTCCTGTGGAACTGGCAGGCCATTATAAGTTCTCCCCTCAGTTTTCTCTTCTCTAGTCTGAACAAACCAAAGGACTTCAGCCACTCTTCATATGTCTTCCCCTTTCAACCACACAAAACAGCAACAACAACAACATCAATAACAACAAAGACACGTTCCTCCAATGGCATCAGCTTCTTAGCCAGGAATTAGTAAAGAGCAGGAGAGGGGAGGGGGAAGAGGTGGAGAGAGGGAATTGGTTATCTTCTCATCCACATAATTAATATTGTGAGAATATTAGAAATTGCTCCTTGGAGGGAAACTTCCTCTGAATTTTCTGCAGGAGAAAGAAGGATAACATGTAATACAACAATTTATGATCCTTTGTTTTGTGACAACAAAATGTCTCCAAACTTTTTATGAATGTTGATACTGAAATGATGCACAAACCCTTAAAATTTGCGCAAAATATTTGTATCAAGATTGTAACACTGTGGTGAATTATTAACATTTAACAGAAGAAGAAAAACAGAACCATCTTCACATCTTATGATTTCAGAAGAAAAGAAATTCTCACATTTATAAATTTATTGTTAAGCATTAATTTAAATGTTTACCATAATATTCCTTTAAAATCAAGATGAATCACTTAAAAGTAGTAAAAACAAACAAACATAAAACAATAAAAGCCAAATGTAATAGAAATTAATGTCATATTTAAAGACTTTTAAATTTTAAAACTAAATTTAATTAAATTTTAAATCACTTAAAATTAGCAGTAAATTCAGGAGCTTTGTGTAGTGAGGAGTCGACACTCCACTGAAATAGTGCTGGAGAAACACCAGCCATTTCCAGTAATGTGCAATTTCTTTAAAAGGAAGCAGCTAATCTCCTTTTCCAGGCACTAGACAATTTATCTGCTTTTTATTTTGTCAGTGGTACAGGATGCATTCTAACACTAAAATCAGTTTTTATTATTTTTATTTTTTATTTTTTTTATATACTCTTGATTCTGTGTAGAAAAAAGAGAAAATATATGACATGACATAAGAGATCATGTACCATAAACAGGAATTGACATTCCATAAAAAAGTATTAAATGTCAGATTTATGGCACAAAGCCCTCCAACATCTGCATAACTCATCATAATATTGGAGATGTTCTAATTTTAGAAATGCTGTTGATGGGGGAACACAGAAAAAGCTGGTCCCTCACTGCTGACTATGCCCCTTTTCATACAAGAGGCTATATTATAGTTTCAACAATGCAATGCATGTTTTTTGTGAGAGCTATTTTCAGTTGAGGTGTTATAAATATGGAAAGTAACCATTTATGTGAAATGTGAAATGTGATTTAGTACAGATTTCAGCATCTTTATTAACACTGAAAAAGGAAATAATTTCACAAGGAAATAACAATATTTAAATCTTAATAGCTTACCCAGGAAGTGTTTATAACCTCTGTTGTTCCTCTCATAGAATCATAGAATGGTTTGGGTTGGAAGGAACCTTAAAGATCAACTGGATCCAACTCCCTGCTACGAACAGGTTTTCCAACCAGTAAGTCAGGCTCCTAAGGGTTCAGTTCAGCCTGGCCTTGGACACCTCCAGTAATGGATCGTCCAGAACTTCTCTGGGCATCCTGTTCCAGCATCTCATCACATTTAAGTAAAGATTTTCTGCCTAACATGCATTCTAAATCTCTTTAATCTCTTTTAGATTAAAATTGTTCTCTCCAGTCCACTTGCTATCACACCTTGTAAAAGTCCATCTCTCCTCAGGCACTGAAAGGCCGCGATGAGATTTCCCTAGAGCTTTCTCTTCTCCAAGCTAAACATGCCCAGCTCCTTCAAACTCTCCTTGTAAGAGATGCTCCAGCCCTCTGATTATCTTGCTAGAAGTCCATGATTCCAGATGGGATCCACCCGAGTGTGGTAAGGGAGCTGGTGGACATGACTCCCAAGACACTGTCCACCATCTATCAATGGTCTTGGTCAACTGGAGAGGTTCTAGATGACTAGAGACTTGTTAATGTGATGCCCATCTATAAGAACGGTCATAAGGAAGATCCAGGGAACTACAAGCCTATCAGCCTGACCTTGGTGCCAGGGAAGGTTACAGAACAGATCATATTGAATGCAATCACATGGCACTGTGGGACAACCAGAGGATCAGGCCTAGCCAGTATGGGTTCGTGAAAGTCAAGGTTCTTCCTTACCAACCTGATGTCCTTCTCTTCACAATTATACCTTATTTGTCTCATTACTGGGGCAGTACACACATTTTGAACATTCTGAAATTATTATCAAGGATGAAATACAGGAAGAGCAAAATTTCATGAAAAATCTCTGATGAACACATTGAGACCTCACTAAGAATTGCAGCCACTGCCGTCAAAACCAGCTGGTGTGTTAGTTTCACAAAAGCAAGGTCAAACATCTCACCAGTTTCATGTTTTTGTTCCTCCCTCTATTTCTTAAAATGTTTTAAGAAAAATATTTAAAATTAAAATATTCTGTACCTTAATGATATTGTATATTTTGTGAGATCTGCTCTGAAAGTAATGCCCCCAATTTCATTATGTTTCCTCATAATTTCTGAAGTGATATGGCAGTAGAGCTTTCACCCTCCCAACAGTATTCCATTATAGTTAATTGCTGTGTGACAGATGGCAGAAGAGCTGCAGTCTGACAAAATGGCATCTGACGTGAAAGTGCTTATGAAGCAATGGTGTATATTTTAATCCTCCACATGGATAAAATTGCACCCATTGACTTTCACTGATGCTTACTGAATGTCAATGGAGACCAAACTGTGAATGAGTGTACAGTGTGGCAGAGGGAGGTATGTTCCAGATGTGGTGGCAGATGTGGAGGTGGGTCATCTCCACTGGTACAGATTTTTGCAAATGCAGCATGCATTGCAAATGAAAATGCATAGTTAAAGATGGTGACTATGTTGAAAATAGTGTTTTAGAGTAAATCTCAGCTACTTCAAATAGTGTTATTGTACTTTTTGAGTCAGTTATAAGTTTCCATAGAAATAAATAGGAGGCACATATAAATAGGAGGTACTACTTTTGGAGAGATCTATGTATAGACAGCCCAAGATTATTTCTATTCATGAAATGTGGCCCAGGCAAGCCAATACATTGGACATCCATGCTCAAAAGGCAAGTGGTAGTAGACTCTTACAGGACCAAAACATACAATTAGTATTGGGAAGCTCTACTGTGCAGTTTACTGTTATTATCAAATTTCTGAAAGAAAAAAAAAATTCTCAGTTGTGATCCATATTTCAGGGCTTGCTATGCATTTTCCCAATTTGTGTCCACAAAAGGAAGCTTCAAAACCAAGAGCCATAGTACTTTATTGTCTTTCACAGAATCACAGAATCACAGAATTGTAGGGGTTGGAAGGGACCTCCAGAGATCATTGAGTCCAACTGCCTTGCCAAAGCAGGTTCCCTACACCAGGTCGCACAACTAGGTGTCCAGGCAGGTCTTGAACATCTCCAGAGAAGGAGACTCCACCACCTCCCTGGGCAGCCTGTTCCAGTGCTCCGTCACCCTCACTGTAAAGAAGTTCTTGCACATATTTGTGCGGAACTTCCTGTGCTGCAGTTTCCAGCCGTTTCCCCTTGTCCTGTCTCCACTCACCACTGAAAACAATCTGGCCTCGCCATTCTGCCCCCCACACCTTAGATATTTATAGACCTGGTCAGGTCCCCTCTCAGCCTTCTTTTCTCAAGGCTGAACAGACCCAGTTCACTCAGCCTTTCTTCATGCTCCAGGCCCTTCACCATCTTTGTGGCCCTCTGCTGGACTCTTTCCAAGAGATCTCTGTCTTTTTTTGTACTGGGGAGCCCAGAACTGGACGCAGTACTCCAGATGAGGTCTTACCAGGGCAGAGTAGAGGGGGAGGATCACCTCCCTCGACCTGCTGGCCACGCTCTTTTTAATGCACCCCAGAATGCCATTGGCCCTCTTGGCCACAAGGGCACACTGCTGGCTCATGGCCAACCTGTAATCCACCAGGACACCCAGGTCCCTCTCCGCAGAGCTCCTCTCCAGCAGGTCATCCCCCAACCTGTACTGGTGCATGCAATTATTCCTCCCTAGATGCAAGACTCTACACTTGCTTTTGTTAAACCTCATCCGGTTTTTTTCTGCCCAGCTCTCCAGCCTGTCCAGGTCTTGCTGAATGGCAGCACAGCCTTCAGGCGTGTCAGCCAATCCTCCCAACTTCGTATCTTCAGCAAACTTGCTGAGGGTGGCCACTATCCCCTCATCAAGGTCATTGATGAAGATGTTGAACAAGACCGGACCCAGCACCAACCCCTGAGGAACACTGCTTAGTTACAGGTCTCCAAGCAGACTCTGCACCACCAACAATGACCCTCTGTGCTCTGCCAGTCAGCCAGTTTTCAACCCACCTCACTGTTCACTCATCTATCCCACACTTCCTCAGCTTTGTTATAAGGATGTTGTGGGGGACAGTATCAAATGCCTTGCTGAAATCAAGGTAGACTATATCCGCTGCTCTCCCCCCATCCACCTAGCGTGTGACAACATCATAGAAGGCTACCAGGTTGGTCAAGCACGACCTCCCCCTGGTGAACCTGTGCTGACTACTCTTGATAACTTCCTTTTCTTCCAGTTGTCTGGAGATGACATCCAGCACCAGCTGTTCCATCACTTTTCCAGGGACAGAGGTGAGGCTGACTTGCCTATAATTGCCTGGATCTTCTTTCTTGCCTTTTTGAAGACTTGAGCGACATTGGCTATCCTCCAGTCTTCAGGCACCTGCCCCATCCTCCAAGACCTCTCAAAGATGACAGAAAGCAGTTCAGCAATCACCTCTGCTAGCTGCCTCAGCTCCCGTGGATGCATCCCATCGAGTCCCATGGATTTGTGAACATTGGTGTTGCCTAGGCACTCTCGGACCACCTCTTCCCTGACTGAAGGGAGGTCTTCCATTCCCCAGATCCTCACAAACCTCCAGGGTCTCAGATTCCCGAGGGGGAGCTTTTTCACTGAAGACAGAAGCAAAGAAGGCATTCAGTATCTCCGCCTTCTCAGCATCCCCCGTTACCAGAACACCCCCGTCACTTAGCAGGGGAGCCACATTCTCCCTAGTCTTCCTTTTACTGTTAATGTACTTGAAAAAACCTTTTTTATTATCCTTTATCCCCTTTGCCAGATTTAATTCCAGGCGGGCTTTAGCCTTCCTCGTCGCATCAGTTCTCACAGCTTGCTTCCTTTTCTCTGTATTGTGGTCAAAAAGGAATGAATAATAGCCTTGCTGCAAGCGTGAAAAAATTCATTTTCTGCAAAGCATGTACATAAAATGGAAGACTAATGATTGAAGAGAGCTGCTGTCTTGTTGGGAAAGCAGAAACATTGGGCTGGAAGAATAGGTCGTATCTTCTTTCTCTAATTAGATATCCTTCATGTTTGACTCGGCCTGTAGACTTTGTAAGTGCCTTTCTCTTCTGTTTCTTTTCCGTCTGCAGGAAAGAATCCTTTTTGTCATGAGGTAGTGGAACATATACTGCCCTCCTCCATGGGACAGCAGAAGACCATGTGGTTGTGCTGGGTGGAATGCACACCCGAAACAACATATGGGGCCATGATCAAGGAAGTTGAACTGGCTGCAGGCCCCAATTCTTCCCATTGGCAGGGTGGATATCAGTGAGTGACCATGCTCTTTCTTTCCTCTGATGAAGGAACTAGTTCCAATTTACCTTGTAGAACAGTCCTATTTTTGAGCAGACCTGAGTATGCATCATTCATTGGAGATTCCAAGTTGTGGTTAGTTTTCAAGAGCAGTTCTGCAAGGAGAACTTCTGATTTTTGATAGCATTATATAATAGCTAGGATGAATGAAGTGTAGCTCAGTATTAAGTTCTGCCATTTGTCATGTCTTAAGTAACTTTCTCTTGTTCATAATTTGTAATGTGAAGTGTATTTTAGTAATGGAAAGTATATAAAATGGCTCAAAAATACAACTGCATAATTTGCATTAACATAATCAATATGAGGTGATTTTAGCTTGTAGCTACAAAAGGTGAAATTAACATTTGAATCTTCTTCTAGACACAAACAGAGCATAGACATTTCAAGTGAGTGTCCTAAATAACCTGCTTCACTGCTTTGGCACAGGATGCGTAATTGGAGAAATTCTGACTTGTAAAACTCCATATTAATGTTCCCTGGAATGTGGAAGAAAAAAAAATGGTTTCTCATTTATATCATAGTAATATTAGTGAATTGTGAGCTAATATTGAAAAGAACAATTTTTCTATAACTCCTATTGTCTACCACACAACCATAACTAAATGAATCTTTCTGCCACTGTTCTATCTAGGTAATTTGTTAGTATGTTCTACTGGGGAAAAAAAAGTTCATATAATGACTGAGTATTTATATGTAGGATGACTTAAAATTTATTTTATAGGATGACTTACAGCTTTTCAGAACAGAAGTCATTAGTGTAAATTTAGATGTCTCTAAAGTACGTGCTTATATTCAGGCTAGATCCCTTAGGCTTCCATTGTTCTGAGTGAGAAGAGGTAGTCTCTTTTAAAATAAGATTCACCTCATTCAAAAATTAGGTCAGATGTTTCACTCTTCAGCAGTGCCTATTTCTCTTCATTAATTATAAAGGGATCCAAGGTGATTAATTCAGATAAAGACATTTAGGCCATTGGTATCAGATGGCTGGTTCAATTACCTAAACACAGGTGTCTAGGAACATTTAAGATGGCCTAGGTTATCCAAGGGTGCTTGCACAAGTTTAGAAAGTATAACACAGGGCTCAAGAGAGAAGGAAGTCATTCCAAAGTGGGAGCTATAAGCTAGGAAGAGTTAATCGATATATCCCATATTAACTGTTTAAGAAACTTCACTAAGTTTGTTCCAGCCCTGGAAGCAAACAGTGTCAGGTTAGATGGTGCTTTTATCAACATGGACCAGTGGAAAGTGCCATGAGGGGAGCAAGAGGGTTGGAATTAGGTGATCTTTCAGGTCTCTTTCAATACTAACCATTGTATGATCATGTGATTCTTAGTCCCATGAGTGATTTCGTTTCCAGATTGGACATTTTGAGTTTGAGGAGTAACATTCCCATATGAGTCTTTTAAACTGCATGGTCTGGAAATTGATTCCAAAAAGCCATAATGCTAGCTCTAATTTAGATCAATATATTTTAGCAACTGTGCAGTGCTAAAGGCTATGGAATTTACTGTTTACTATGTACACAATTACAGAATTTCCAACATTTATAGAAGTTCCAATCCCAGGATATTACTTATATTTAAACTCCTAAATTGATATGATGACAAGCTGGAAGAAAATCTAGCACTTGAATTGTGATAAAATAGATCTTACTCAATTATTTGAATTGTAATCACTGTATCTTCCATATATGTATCTTCTACAAGTCTGAAATTAACTGAAATAAATATGTTCTAAAATAGCTCTCAAAAATTCTAGACAGTTTTTAATTCTGTATCCTATTGCTTAGAAGAATAGATTTGATTCCACTTCTGAACTAGACTCTCCATAGAAAGGTAAAAAAAAAATACAGTTAAGTTATAAATTCTGCAAATCATCTTTATTAACCAGTGATACTAAAGTAATTAACGAAGGACAAGTAGGGGTGATGGAAAGAAAGTAGGTAACTTGAATGAGCACTGGAAACTATATCAAGAATTCTTTAATTAGCTAAAATACACTTAACTAATCAGGCTGTTCTTGCACTGTGTAAGTCTCCTTTTCATAACATTCTGCCTTTTCTTAAGTCCTTGTTCTAGTTCTTTCTTTGGCTTTGTGAATTTATTATCTCCTTTTTTGCATTGTTTCTCCTTATTTTGCATCCATTATCTTTTTGCTTGCTTTACCACTAGGAACTCCCATACCTCCACATTTCAGCTTTCTCTTAGTTTACTTTTGTACTTTCTTGCTTTTTACTCTTATTCTCAAATTTTCAAAATCAATTTTTAATCCAGCTTCACAAGTGGGTCTTCTACTGATTTTTCCCTTTAACTTCTTGCTACTCAGACATATCCTTTTCCCTTTTTTCTTCTGATGCCTTTCCCAATATTCCCACAATCTTGCTAGGTTAATTTAAATTATTTTTTGCTAACACTTGGTATTATAATACCTCTTGTAAATAAGTAAATAAATGGATAGATAACTGTGTTCTGAGTGACTGAACAAATCCTTAAAAAAAAACAACTACCTAAGAATATGGGTTTATACAATAGCTTTGCTGTCAAACCACACTTCTCTATGTTATGCTTACTGTATTATGAACAAAACAGGAAGCTAAAAATACAGTGATTCTTCAGATATCCTGATTTTATAAAACATTTTCCTTGGTTTTACTAATATAATATGTATTGTTTCTCCCTTTTTCTTACATATACCCCTGAATGAATGAGTATATCGACATTGCTGAAACAATTTGTAGGTAGAAATTCTTTCAGAAGAAAAATTTAAAACTAAGGAAATTGTGTGCTTTAAATATGAGTGATATCTTCTTTGATGACAACACCATTATTTAAAGTTTCTGAAATATTTTAATGTGTACTAAACTGATAGTCTCAGAAGGGTACTAAAGAATGGGAAAAAGGTACAGTACTAAATAAATCTTCTTTTAGCAAGTAAAAATACAGTGCATTTCTTTTTACCATTACATGTTGGAATCTATTTCTCACCTATCCTGTCTTGAATTTGGAATAAAAATAAAAAGTCTCAGGAGTTCAGATACTGTCTGTTGCAGACTTCGTGTTCAGTTTCAGATTCCTCAAATCACAGGCATAGGTTACCTACACATGTACCCTAAGCTTTCAGGAGTTAAGATTAGGAAAAAACAAAACAAAACAAAACAAAAACAAAAACAAACAAACAAAACTAATTTAAAAAAAAAAAAAGTTGATGTCCAAAATTATCAGTCCTGAAAAATAACTCTAACGTTGTAGGATAGACCAAAGGATCAATGTGCTCTCTGTGAAACATTTTGAGGATATTTCTCTGTAAAATACTTCCTGTAAGAACATACTGAAAAAGGAGAGGACAAATAAGCACTGACTCATTACTCAGTCTCAGACACAGAGTGTACCCTAAATATTGGGGAAATCTATCTGAATACTTACCAGGAATAACTTCCAAGCTTAGCTGTTTCTCAAGGACACTTCATTAGCAGTAAGTAGTATGTTGAAGCATAATTTTTCTCAATTTAAATTTAGCTGCCTACAGTACTAATATCTAAGTCTGAGAAAGTCACCTGAAAGTTCACTTTAAATCAGTAGAGAGAAGTTAATGCTTTCTGAAATATGAAATACATTTTTAGCTGTCTACTTTAGGAAGAAGTGAACAGCACTTTAAAGCAAGGCATATGCATTTGACTAGATGAATCCCACATAGGAATACTTACTGAATTTATTTTTAGTGGATATATCTAAGTATTTATTATCGTTATTATTTCTGAATATTGACAACTGTGTTTCTATTATCTCAAAATCTACTGACTAGTATTACTTGGCTTTTCTTTGAATCCTGTTAGTAACTTTGAGGGATGTTTTGAGGATGGAGAATTCAACATTATTGAGATGACTTCTGAGAAATGTTCATACAAATAAAAATTTATCTTAAAAGAGTTTTAAAGATGACAAAGGTGCAAGCATTGAACATGAGGATTTGACAGTATTAATATAGGAATTCTGATGAAAGCATTATATGTCCTACATATTAAAAAAAATTGATTTGTTTTTGTAGAAATGCTTGTGCATTTTATTGTCAGACATTTTGATCACTTTGTGTCAGAGGATAAAATTATTAGCAAAAATTTTTGAAAATGTGAATTTGGATTAGTAAACATATTTATCAAATACATATTTTTCCACAAACAGAAAAGCATTAAATATTAAAAATTATAGAATTATCCTATTCACCTGCTATAAATCTGATAAATAAATGTTTCTCAAAGCCTCATGTTTGCAATATTTGTAATGTCAAAAAAAAAAGCTCATTTATACCTTTGTTTATTCTTTTGAAAATTTCCAGTGCAGATAGAAAATTACATTGTTAAATCATTGCAAGATGACTTTTTGAATAATTAGCTTCTGAAAGACTTAGAGTGACTACAAATATCAGCAATATGTAATGGAAAGCTGTTTGACTTCTCTTGTAGTTTCTCCCCAGAGCCATTGTTTGACACTTATACTGGTATTAGAAAATTGGCTGTTACTAGAGTTGTTATCATTTCAGAGTATCATAAATTTAAACACTATTATCATTTAACATCAAAGGGTTTGTTTCAATGAAGGTGAAGACATTTAAAAAAGATTATTAGCATTTTGTTTTTTATTTAAATTTAGGGTTATGTAGGCGCAGTTTTATATTTAAAAATCAAGAAACAACTTATCATATTTAATTTTATGGTAAATATGAGTGTTCAGTATGTTAAACATTAGTATATCAAACTGATAGGCAAAATAGTCCGATACATTAAAAGAAATATATTAACTCCTGTGTGTGTACAAATGAAGTTCATTTTCATTGTCTGCCTAGCAACTGATTCAGATCTATCATTTATATGAAGCTTTTGTAACAAGACAAGGTTCTCTCTGATGAAATCTTCTAGAACTCCAAATAAAGATAAATCTTAGCATTTTGTGTTACTTATACCGTAAACAATTTTCATTTGATTTGCAAAAATTGAGATATGTTTACTGACATCTAGCCATCATTCTACCTATCCACGTAAGTATGTGTGTATATAAACAGTAAGTTCCCAGTGAATGATATCACAAATATTTTACATGTTAGTAAATACCAATCTATTTCAGGTTTCTATAAGCAATAAATATTATTAAAAACTTACATTGTCCTTCATAACTGTACCATGGCATTTACAGGAAAAAAAAAATAGTGTATTCCTGTACGAATGTAGTTTTAGTTGGTTTGTTCAGGTGTTAATCTTCAGCCACAAGCTCAGTTTTCACAGTGCTAAAGGAAAGCTAGCATAAGGAACTACAAATTCAGACTTAAGCTTGAGGCATAACTGCAATATGAATCTTAAAGGTTGGAGCTGTAATTTCTTTAATACTGAAGGGGAACACAGCAAAAACAGAAACAACAACATAAAGTTCCTCTCAGGAGATTATCTACTTATACTATAAATTTACAGTGTGAAAGAAAGTAGAAAAATCTGATTTTAAGATATTGTGCTGTGAAGAAGGAGAAGAAAGTAGATTTGCTTTCCTTGCAAAAGAAGAAAATGTTTTTTCCTTTGTAACCTCGAAGAGAGCAACATCAATAGGAAAGAACATGCAGATGCAGTAATAGATAATTCTAAGATTCTTCTTTAGAATCACACTGAATGCAATTTCGTTTCAGAAATCTGATAGTATGTACTGTATCTCGGTATTCTGAGGTCAAATCTCCCTGTGATTGTGGCTTAACCCTATATAGAAAGCATAGTGTTGAACTGTAAAACATATCAGTATTTAATTCCACGCTTATGTACAGCAAAATACTACTGTAAACAGATAACTATTAGTCTTATTTGTTATTTTTTCTCTCTAATTTCTCTTTCAAATAATATTTGGTTATTAAAAAAGCCATTGAAAAATAATATATATAAAAACAAAAACAAACGAACTTTAGCTGTTGTTTTCATGTTCCCAAACCCATTTTATTTTTCTGTTAAAGCACAGTGGCATAAAATAAAAACCTTCAGAGTTCCACTGTATGTAAGTAAATAATATGGGCAGTATGTCCCAGTTATTATTATCAGTCTATTTCATATTCCTGAAGAAAAATCAGTAATAGTCATTATCTTATATTTTGTAATTGAGCTTTGTTTTTGAGCTTATTTTACCTTACTAATCAGATTTCGCTACGATGCATTCAAAAATGTAAATCTCTCACTTTGTTTTCCTGTAATGTACTATTACTATAATAAGTGCTAGGTATGCTCTATCACAAAGTAAAGACTAATAATTGCATTGTACATATTTTAAAATATATTGTAGTTGGTGTAAGTTCTGTATTAAGTTGAAGATGTCTGGCAAAAGAAAAAAAAAAAAAGTACTTCAATCTTGTACATTTCTGGAAAACAATTAAAAATATTGTCTTTGAGTGATTTCTGCTTTTTTTAAAAGGAAAAAGCATCATTATTCTTATGACACTGAATACCTTATTTTAAATACAAATATACATGTGAACATAACAATAGTAATATATTCTCCTGTTCCTTTCTTTCTGAAAAAGGACAAAGAAGAAGTTTAGGAATTTAATTTAATGTCCTTTGATACTGTTCAAAATCTTAGTTAAAACTATTGTGCAGTGAATAAGTTCTGTGTAAATATGTTTGCCTTAAATAATTTATAACAATTATTCCTTGTAACTAATTTTAGAGAATACCTCTGTCCTGAATAGTGATTCTGTAGTACTTGGCTACCTAATGGTTTGAACTGTGGGTTAAACTATGGGTCCTTATGGAACCCAATGTGGAGGTTGAGTTTGAAGATTGAAATAACAATATATATGACCAGTATACATTAAATCAAAACTGTTATAAGCATTTTATTACATTAATAGCTGCTTGTTACAGTAGAGAGTTTTTCTCTCTCAGAATTGTAGTTTGTGTTCTCATATTAGTTTATGAAGCGCTGTACTTGGAGTCTATGCCCTCTCATGTTCTGATTACCATCTCTAGGGACTTGATTAAAATTATTTGCTCATGAGACTAGTCAGGCATTTGTACTCAGCATTACAGTCATTTCAATGCTTCAAGAACCACCTCCTCATGTTTGCTCTTTATGGAAATTCTGTGGGGGACATTTTCCCATGCTTCTTCATCCTTTTCTCCAAACTACTTATAGTAGCTCCTGAGAATTTTAAACATTCTTGGGATGAACATCCTGTTGCCACATCTCCTGAATGTGTTTCCATTTTTGTTTATAATTAAAAAATCTCTTAACAATACTATGCAAAGGTCTGCTTTCAGGTAGGACAGTTATGAGTTGTACTGAGCGTAGGAGGATACAGGTAGATAGCCAGATCAGATGGCACCTCCAATGCTTTGGAACTTCACTCCTGAACAAGTCAAGAACAGGATCCTGAAAAAATGTTTGAAAATTTGTGTCACCATTCTGCCAGTTCCAAAGTAACGCAAGTCACTGCAGATGCTGGGACCTGCAACAATATGGCTGCTCCAAAACCCTCAAAAGGCACTGTGGCTGAATGAGATAATCAACTCATACTGATACCAATGATTCCTAAACATAGTAAGAAGCTACATAAGGAAATGCCATCTTTTTAATAAGGAAAGTAACTCCTACTAAGAATGGAGGGAAAATGAAATGAATGAGTAAGGCTGTGGTGAAAGCGACATATCATGAGAAAAATATAAGAACAGGAGGAAGAATCAAATTATGGGTCCATCATGAGATCAATCTAGTCACTATAGTAAAAGACAAGAAATAAATTTTACAGATATATTAAAAGTAAGAGAACGGCCAAGGAGAATCTCTGTCCTTTACTGAATACAGCAGGGAACAAGGCCACTGAGGATAAGGATAAGACTGAGATTTTCAATTTTTTTTTTTTTTTAATTTGTCTTTAAGAAAAATCTCAATAAAGTCTGTGAAAATTCGACACTGTGTAGTTGTCTTGAGATGCCACTTTAGCTGAAATACCATATTAAAAAAAAAAGGTTTTTTGAAAGATAATATGCATCATACAGAGAACAAAGTATACAGTATACAGTACTGATGTGATAAGAGAGACTAGTGAACAGAGTAAACAGTTCACTCTATATATTGATTTACATTTAGAGGTGTGTTTGTGTGAGAGAGAAAGTGTTCCTGCAAAAAAACACTTATGTATTTGTATATTTTTAATTAATTTAATTAATAATTTTAATTGAAGATTAAACAAATTTGTCAGTTAGCTTATTTGATCTTTGTAGTGACTTTTTGGAAGAAGAAATCTATTACAGTAGTTGAATCACCATGTTTTATTTATTTTTGAAACCAGTACGAAACAGTTTTTGGTTTGAAGAAAACTTGAAAGGATTGTAATACTATTAAGTTCACATAAAGTACATTGCCTTTATGTAACTTCATGGTGCTTGCTTATTTCTTTGTGTTCCATTTAGGGAAGGCAATTATTAGTTATTTTACTTATTTGCAAGCTCCTACCTTACACTGGACAAGAATATTTTTCAAAATTGTTTTTACTTGAAAAATACTCCAAAATTAAGAAATGGCTTGCAAGCAGGCAGCAGAAATTGTGATTTCAAAGTAAAATAAAGCACCTCATATGTATGCGTACATACTTGCATATACATATATATGCACATATGTATTTCTCAACTGATGCTAGTTATGTATCATCTGTTAACTTTTTTTTGTTATTGTGACAAGTCAAAATAACTGGCACAGATAAATGGCGAAATGGGAAATCCCAGTAAAGCAAGTGTCAATAAAGAGCTTTATGCTGTGCATAGACATTCATGTCCTAAACTGTTCATGAATTTTGGGTTTGGTTGGCTGCCAACATCAAATTTTGTGAAAAGAAAATGAATGTTAGAAAGGCTATATGTCATTGACTAATTCTGTCTTTGACTGAGGGGTGCTATTTAATCTCTGCATAAAGAGTAAAGTTCTATATGGCAAAAATCTAAACAGAATTAAACTTTTGTTATTGAATTTGGCATTGCGAAACATTGTGAAAAGCTGTCACAGCTTGTTATATCTGAAAGACAGCCCTGGCTATTAGGTGCTTTTGTTGTGGTGGTGGTTTTCTTTTGGCATCTAGCTTTCAAATATATGACAGTTCAAAAGAAAACCAAAATAAAAGGAATATTTGTTTACAGTGAATATACATGCACACTTACCTGTATGCATTTGTAAAAATTGACATGCATTTGAGCTTTCCCTTATAAATCCTTTCAAACTAATGTTAACATTAGAATGTTGTTACTAACTCATACTAAACTAACCCTATTAAATTTGACAGAAATATTGACTGAGAACTTCGAATTGATGGAATTATCTAACTACTTTATGAGAAACATGTGCCTACGTAGATATCTAGGGAATTTATTACATGCATTTCACTATGAAAGCCAAGTACACTACTAATAAGATCCATGGAGAATCACTGCAATTGTGGAACTATTTATTTGTACTGGGCATTAGTAATGACCCCAAATCATTGCAGTTCCACCTGATTTGCAAAATATCAACTCCTTTTTCTTGTTATGAATTTATTTATTTATTTAAAATAAGATTAAAGAAGATTTAAAAAGGTTTAAACAGTCAAATAAATATGGATATAAATATGAATACTGCATTTTAATGAATGGGAGAGTGTGAGAAATGAGACAATAAGGAATGATCTAACAGAAATCACATCCATCTCTAAATCATATAATTTATGTCAGCATTACAGCATGATGAATGGTAAGCTACTAATGAATTCTTTCTCAATTGCTTGAGAATTGCTTATTGTGATTTTGAATTTGAAAATGCCTTACAATAATGCTTAAAATAATTAACAGATAAACCAGAATGTTTCAAGACCTTTTAAACTGGATGGTCATTTGCATGGACTTCTACATTGCTTATTTCTTCTAAAACAATATGAAATCTATGCTGAGTAAGAGGGCAACATATTTATTTGCTTATTAGAGAGAAAAGACCACATCAAGAGAAGTCTGAAAGTTGTTTATACTCCTGCTTGTTCTTTTGAATGCATAAGTAAACAAAACAAAACAAAATATCTGCAATAATCCTTCCCCTAGGATGCTTTGTTGGTGAGGTCAAGATTGGAGGTAGCCTCAGCAGCACTAGTCATGTCTCAGTTGAATTCTTAATCTTGAGAGATAAACTTAAAGATCCTAAGCCTCAGGGATGCAAACTTTCAGCTATTCAAGCCACTATGGGATAGGACACCCTGGAAAAATTCCCTCAAAGAGAAAGCAGAGAAAAGACTGGCAGATATTTAAATACATTCTTCTTAAGTTACAAGAACTCTCAACTCCAACATGAAGGAAACTGATTAAAGAAGGCCGAAGACCAGGATATCTGAGTCACAGGATCTCTTAATCACAATAAAACAGACAAAAAAGGAAATGCATTCACAGTGCAGTCAGAAACATAACCCACAGGAAGATTAAAGGTTATGGCCTGGGGGTGCAGGGATGGGATCAAGAAAGCCAAGATAGAGCTAGAGCTAAATTGGCCAGAGATGTAAAGAATAGCAATAAAGATTTCTACAGGCACATTAGGTAGCAAAGGAAGATAAAAGGTTTTAGCCCACCCCTATTCCCCCACCTCAGTGAGACAGGGGATATGCCTATGACTGACATGAAGAAGGCTGAAGATACTCAATAAGATTTTGCCTCACTTTTCAATGGTAGTCGTCCTTTGCACGTCTCCTACGTCACTGAATCTCAGTGCAAGGAACGAGGTAGGAAAATCCCACCTACAGTTGAGATAAGGTTCAAGATACAATGGGCACTTAAATGTATACAAGTGCATGGGACTTGACAAGATGCATCTCCCAAGGGAAATGGTAGATGAAATTGCTAAGCCACTACCCAGATTTGAATAGTTGTAGTGATTGTGTTAAATTCCCAATGACTGGAAAAGAGGAAACATTACATCAATTTTTAAAAAGGCTAGAACAAAAGAGTTGCTGGGGAAATAAAGACCAGACTGCCTCACCTCTGTGCTGGTATGATCATGGAGCAGATCCTCATGGAAAATCATTTGAAGTCATACGGAAGACCAATATGGCTTCACAAAGAAAAAAAACGCCTAACTGACTTGGTGGCCTTCTTTGACAGAGTGACAGCATAGATGAACAAGTGAAGAAAGTGGACATCACCTACCCTGTCTTGTGCAAAGTGTTAGGTGTGGTCCCACATGACAACATTGTCTCTGGATTGGGGATAAAAGATTTTGATGGATAAACAATTTGTCAGATAAGGAGTTGACTGGGTGGCCACATGCAGATTAGCTATTAACCTCTGAATATCCAGATGGAGACCAGTAATAAGTGGTGTTCTCAGGAGACCAGATTCGTACCAAAACTATTTAACATTTTCATTGATGTCGTGGAGAGTGGGACTGAGAGCACCCTCAGCAAGTTTTTAGATATAATGGCAACATGAATGGTGTAGTTGGCACTTCAGAGAGAAGGGATGCCCACATTAATAGATTTCAGAGAGAAGTAGGCACAAACAAACCTTGTGAAGTTCAGCAAGACCAAGTTCAAGGTCCTGTTCCTGGTCAGGGAAATCTCACACATCTGTACAGACTGGGTGATGAATGAATTGAGAAATCTTTCTCTGGTATTGATGATATGAAGAACAAGGCTTGAGCTAGCAATATGCTCTTGCAGCCCAGAAATCCCACAGTATTCTGGGCTACATTAAAAGAAACATGAGCAGCAGGTCAAGGGAGGTGACTCTCCCTCTCTACTTTCCTCTCATGAGAATCCATCTGCTGTATTGCATCTAGCTGTGGGTGCCCCAACAAAAGAATGAAATGTACTTTTTAGAGTTGAACCAGAGGATGTTCACAAGTAAGTTCGGAGAGCTGAAACAACTCACTCTTTTGTGAAGAAAGACTGAGAATGTTGGGTTTGTTTAGCCTAAAAAAGAGAAAGCTCTGGAGAGAATAAATATCCACATTTCAATACTGAGGAGGTCTACAAGAAAGCTGAAGAGAGACTCTTTATTGCGGGTTTGTCTAATCCATGGCTCAGAGACTACCTGCAGCTCACTGAATGGCCTGTACTTTGGCTCATGCCCTGCCCATCTCCACCAAGTGTCCTGACCCAGCCTTGGATGTTCACTCATCACTCACCAACAATCAAACATCAGTGTGTGATTAGCTCTGCCTGAATGAAAACCAGGGCATGTGGAAGGTGCAGAGCAGTGCTGACTCTTCCTCTCTGGCCCTTTGCATGTGCTCATTTGCAAAAAACTTGCGTGTTTTATCCATGAGATGAGCACATGCTACTTGCTGAGTAAAATGCAGTGATTGCCTATACTAATATTTCAACCTACTTAATGGCATCTTAAAAGAAAAAGAACCTAAAAGAAGAAAAACTGTGGATGAATGAAGAGTTTTCAACAACAAAAAAAAGGAACAAATGAGCACTTCTTATCAAGACAAATAATATAGAACTGCACTGAATCTGTAAGAAAATAGTGTCTATTGTAATAGTGTCTAGTACAATAATTTGAAAAGATGTTATGTGCAGAAACATGCCACCAAACTCAATGCATATCAAGGAAAGCTTCATAAAGACAGAATAGCAATACTGAAAATAAGTATGTCATCTCAATAAAAACCTTTTGAAAAAGTTAAAATTCAAATGCACTCTGTTATAAAAGCTAGTTATGTAAATCTAACTGCAAATATGAAAAAAAAAAAAAAAAAAAAAGAATTTACTAAGCACTGTATGGAAAGTTGACAGTTATAATTTGTCCTAATTAATATATATATTTTTTTCTAAAATCTGTTTATTTCAGCAGACTGTATCCAACTGAATTAAGAAACAGAATAATCTAACTAAAGAAATTTTGGAAAGTAAGACTGTTAATTTCAAATTTTGTGCTATGGTAATAGATGAAAATAACATTTTAAGTTTTTGTTGCTGTTTTTTTGTTTTGTTTTGGTTTTTTTTTTTTTTTTGTATTTTAATTAAAATATATAAAAATAAGTTTTGTTACTTATATACATTATTTATACTTTATACTTCATCTGCGGCCACTTTATTCAGTGTGGCCCAGGCAAGTCAAAAGTTTGGACACTGATTCTTTGTTGGGACATAAATTGGTAGGACAAGAACTAATTGCTTTAAACTGAAAGAAGATAGATTTAGATTAGTGTCTCGCTCCAATTTATAGGAGGGAGAGGAGGTTCTTTTATTATCTATATACCCGGCGTGAGATTAAGAAGCAACGGTTCAAATGTTAGTCCAACCAGTTTATTACAAATCTTAATCAGGGGAAATGGGGAAGGGGAGAACGGACACTATTATGAATTAGAGTAATGGAGGAAGGGAAGGAGGGCGATAGAAAAGATAGAAAAGAAGAAGCAAGGGGTCTTCATAGGCAGCAAGAGGGAGATAGTCACCACCATGGATCCAGCGAGGTTCGTAGTTCTATCTTTGATCTTCAGTAGCGGTGGGTCGTCAGGCAGAGTTGTCCTGTTGCCAACGACGACGAGAAGCACTACGACGACGACCATGGCGATGATGGCCCCTTTTCAATGCTTTCAAAGTGGTCGAGTCAGCTGTCTTTGGAGTGACAGCTGAAATCCAAAGTGGTTGAGTCAGCTCTCCTTTGAGTGACAGCTTCTGGCTCTGGGATCTCAGCAGGAACCTCCGTTGTTCTTATCTTTCTGGCCTTGCCAGCAGATAAGAGGAAGCAGGGAGGCACCAACTTGCATCTTGCCTTCGCAAGATACAATGGCATCATCCCCCAGCCTTCCATACTTAGCTGGAGCAGTTTGGCCAGAGGCCAGATCTTCCACCAGTGAACACTCCTGAGCACTCTCTTCCGCTCTTCTACAGAGCAAGCAGCTCTGGGGGGGAAGGGGCTTTCAAATGTTCCCAAAGCGATATCCATTGTCACACAGTTAGCACCCATCACTTCCCTCCTTGACAAGTCACTCAGAGTCTTATCACAAGAAAAACCTCAGGAAGCAAGCTTTGAGCCAAAAAAAAAACAAAGAAGGATTCTCACAATTAGATATTAGGATTAAACTTTTTACTATGAGGGAGATAAAGCACAGAAATCAGTGGTCCAGAAAAGCTGTGGGTGCCCCATCCTGGGAAGTGTTCAAGACCAGGATACATTAGGCTTTAAGAAACCTGGTCTACTAGAAAGTGCTTCTGCTCATGGCAAGACAATTGGAAGTAGATGTTTAACATCCCTTCCAATCCAAAGTCCTCTATGATTCTATGATAACATGATGCAGGCTTACTAGGAAAAATAGGAGAATTACTATAATACCAATTCATGTTCCTTCTGTAATCAGTAGAAAGACAGGTTCTTGCTCCATAACATAGCTTTTATCCTAATGAGTTCTGCACAGTCCATCTGAAAAAACATTTGGATACACAAAAATTTGGTGAACTGATTATATTTGGAAATTCTGGCCTACAGTGCCTGAATGATTTTAGTAATTTTAATAAAAATGAAACAAAGATATTTTTTTCTTTTTGTACATGTACGTTCGGAGCTTGTTATGCTAATTACTATGTTTCCTTGCTCACTAAGCCTTTCCTCTTCCTCCTTCCTCCTTCCCCCTTCCCCCCTTCCCCCTTCCCCCTTCCCCCTTTCCCGTTCCTCCTTCCCCCTTCCCCCTTCCCCCTTCCCCCTTTCCCCTTCCCCTTTCCCCTTTCCACTATCCCCTCTCCCCCTTCCCTCTTCCCCCTTCCCCCTTCCCCCTTCCACTTTCCCTTCCCTTCCCTTCCCTTCCCTTCCCTTCCCTTCCCTTCCCTTCCCTTCCCGTCCC